>NC_067495.1:49068350-49380754 GCF_947179515.1 Apodemus sylvaticus
CACTATTGTGAATGCCCACAAGTACTTGCTGACAGGAACTGGATATAGCTGTCACCTGGGAGGCTCTGCTAGTGCATGACAAATACAGAGGGTGACATTCTCAGCCAGACATTGAACTGAGCACAGGGTCCCCTATGAGGGAGCTAGAGAAAGAACCCAAGGTGCTGAAGGGGTTTGCAGCCCCATAGGAGGAACAACAATATGAGCCACCCAGTACTCCCAGAGAACCCAGGGAAAAAACCATCAAACAAAGAGTACATTTGGAGTTACCCATGGCCCAAGACACATCAGCATCAGAGGATGATCTTGTTGGACACCAAATTCAGTAGAGGGCCTTGGTCCTGGAAAGACTTGATACTGTAGTATAGAGGAATACCAGGACAGGGAAGCGGGGGAAGGTTGATTGTGGAAGGGGAGATCGCTTAAGGGATTTTCGGGGAAGGGGGGAATCCAGGAAAGGGGACAATATTTGAAGTGTAAATAAAGCATATACCTAATAAAAAAAATAACAATAACTTTTTTTTACAACTGTGATTTGTTTATTGGTGAATTTTACTATAGTTTCTAAGACCTCCAAAAGATACTTTTAAGAACCCCAGCATCTAAAGTCAGTTTATCAGCATGAACATTTCTTTAAATTAATAGGAATTCGCCCATACCCAAGCAGTGCAGAGGGCCAGCTGTATATCATGAGGCCGGCTGCAGGGAGGCAGCTTGCATTGGTGAGTCCGTCTGACATGGCAGAGCAGAGCATCCAGTCTGGCGGCCTCTTGCAGGAGCCTTCAGGTTGCCACCTCTGGATTGGGAGAAGCCTGGGCCATGAGCCTTCCCCAAGCAGTGCAGAGGGCCAGCGGTGCATCATGAGGCTGGCTGCAGGGAGGCAGTTTGCACCGGTGAGTACTGCATTGACAATAAGACCAACTAACACCAGTGAGATCTAGGTGGCAAAAGGCAAATGTAGGAATGTTATTAACAGAAATCAATGCAATATGGCAGCATCTGAATCCAATTTTCCATTAACAGCAAGTCCTGGATACCCCAACACACCAGAAAAACAAGATTTGGATTTAAAATCACTGGTCATGATGCTGTTACAAGAACATATATGAAGGATATAAATAAATCTTTTAAAGAGATTCAGGAGAAAATTATCAAAAGCTATAAGCACTTACAAGGGAAACACAAAAATCACTTAAAGAAATTCAGGAAAATATGGGTAAAAAGATAGTAGCCAATAAGGAGGAAATGCAAAAATCACTTAAAGAAATACAGGAGAACTTTGATCAACAGGCAGAAGTCATGAAAGAGAAAACACAAAAATCTCTTAAAGAATTACAGGAAAACACAAACAACCAAGTGAAGGAAGTGAGCAAAAACATCCAGGATCTAAAAATAGAAGTAGAAACAACTAACAAATCACAAAGGGAGACAATTTTGGAGATAGAAAACCTTGGGAAGAAATCAGGGGCCATAGATGCACATTTCAACAACAGAATACAAGATATAGAAGAAAGAATCTCAGATGCAAAGATATCATACAAACCATGAACTCAACAGTCAAAGAAAATGCAAAATGCAAAAAGCTTGTAACCCAAAATATCCAGGAAATCCAGGACACAATGAGAAGGCCAAACCTATGGATTATAGGCATAGATGAGAATGAAGATTTACAACTTAAAGTGTGAGCAAATATATTCAATAAAACTATGGAAGAAAACTTCCCTAATCTAAAGAGAGAGATGCCCATGAATATACAAGAAACCTAAAGAACTCCAAACAGACTGGACCAGAACAGAAATACATCGTGTCACATAATAATCAAAACCCCAAATGTACTAAACAAAGAAAGAATATTAAAGGCAGTAAGAGAAAACAGGCCAAGTAACATGTAAAGCAACACCTATCAGAATCACACCAGACTTCTCACCAGAGACTATGAAAGGTAGAAGATCCTGGGCAGATCTCATGCAGAATTTAAGAGAACACAAATGCCAGCCAAAACTACTATACCCAGCAAAACTCTCAATCACCATAGATGAAGAAACCAAGATATTCCATGACAAAACCAAGTTCACCCAATATCTTACCACAAACGCAGCCCTACAAAGGATAATTATAGGAAAACACCAATACAAGGAAGGAAACTTCACCCTGGAAAATGCAAGATAGTAACCTTCTTTCATCAAACCCAAAAGAAGATAAGCAATCAAATATATAAAAGATAACATCAAAAATGACAGGAAGTAATAATCACTATTCCTTAATATCTCTTAACATCAATGGACTCAATGCCCCAATAAAAAGACATAGACTAATGGACTAGATATGTACACAGGATCCTACATTTTGCTGCATACAGGAAACATACTTCAGTGTCAAAGACAAACACAACCTTAGAGTAAAAGGCTGGAAGACAAATTTACAAGCAAATTGGTTTCAGGAAACAAGCCGGAGTAGCCATTCTAATATCAGATAAAATTGACTTTCAACCCAAAGTCATCAAAAAAGACATTGAGGGACACTTCTTGCTGGTCAAAGGAAAAATACAACAAGAAGAACTCTCAATCCTGAACATCTATGCTCCAAATGCAAAGGTACCCTCATTCATAAAAGGAACTTTACTAAAGTTCAAAGCACACATTGCACCTAACACAATAATTGTGGGTGACTTTCACAATGCACTTTTCTCAATGGACCAATCAGGAAAACAATAACTAAACAGGGACACAGTGAAACTAATTGAAGCTTTGGACCAATAGGATTTAACAGGTATATATAGAACATTTCACCCTAAAGCATAAGAATATATCTTTTTCTCAGCATCTCATGGTACCTTCTGCAAAATCGACCATATAATTGGTCACAAGACAGACTTCAATAAATATAAGAAGATCGAAATAATCCCATGCCTCCTATCAGATCACTATAGAGTAAAAGTGGTCTTTAATAGCAACAAAAACAACAGAAAACCCACATACACATTGAAACTGAACAATACTCTACTCAATGATATCTTGGTCAAGGAAGAAATAAAGAACGAAATCAAAGACTTTTTAGAATTTAATGAAAATGAAGACACAACATGCACAAATCTATGGAACACAATGAAAGCAGTGCTAAGAGGAAAACTTATAGCCCTGAGTGCCTCCAAAGAGAAAATGGAGAGTGCATACACTAGCAGCTTAATGACAACCTGAAAGCCCTGGAGCAAAAAAGATGTGAATTCACCCAGGAGGAGTAGAAGGCAGGAAATCATCAAACTCAGGGATGAAATTAATCACGTAGAAACTAAGAGAACCATACAAAGAATCAACAAAACAAGGAGCTGGTTCTTTGAGAAAATCAACAAGATAGATAAACCCTTAGCCAGACTGACCAAAGGGCACAGAGACAGAATCCAGATTAACAAAATTAGAAATGAAAAGGGTCATAAAACAACAGAAACTGAGGAAATTCAAAAAATCATCAAATCTTACTACCAAGGCCTATACTCAACACAACTGGAGAATCTGGAGGAAATGGACAATGTCCTAGAAAGATACCAAACACCAAAATTAAATCAGGATCAAATAGATATTCTAAACAGTCCCATTACCTCTAAAGAAATAAAAGGGGTCATAGAAAGTCTCCCAACGAAAAAAAGCACGGCAGCAGATGGTGTCAGTGCAGAAATCCATCAGACCTTCAAAGAAGACCTAACACCAATACTCTTCAAACTATTCCACAAAATAGAAACAGAAAGAACACTACCCAACTTGTTCTATGAAGCCACAATTACGCTGATACCAAAACCACACAAAGATCCAACAAAGAAAGAGAACTTCAGGCCAATTTCCCTTACAAATATTGATGCAAAAATGCTCATTAAAATTCTTGCCAACGGAATCCAAGAACACATCAAAATGATCATCCACCATGATCAAGTGGGCTTCATCCCAGGGATGCAGGGATGGTTCAATATAAGGAAATCCATCAATGCAATCATAAAAAAAACATAAAAAAAACTCAAAGAAAAATATGTGATCATTTCCTTAGATGCTGAAAACTATTTGACAAAATTCAGCATCTTTTCATGCTAAAAATCTTGGAAAGAACAGGAATTCAAGGCCCATACCTAAACATATTTAAAGCAATATACAGCAAACTGGTAACCAATATCAAACTAAATGGAGAGAAACTTGAAGCAATCCCACTAAAATCAGGTACTAAACAAGGCTGCCCTCTCTCTTCTTATCTTTTCAATATAGTACTTGACGTTCTAGCTAGAGCAATTAGACAACATAAGGAGGTCAAAGGGATACAAATTGGAAAGGAAGAAGTAAAATTATCACTATTTGCTGATGACATGATAGTATACTTAAGTGACCCCAAAAACTTCACCAGAGAACTCCTACAGCTGATAAGCAACTTCAGCAAAGTGGCAGGTTATAAAATCAACTCAAGCAAATCAGTTGCCTTCCTATACTCAAAGGATAAGCAGGCTGAGAAAGAATTTAGGGAAATGGCACCCTTCACAATAGCCACAAACAATATAATGTATATTGGTGTGACTCTAACCAAACAAATGAAAGATCTATACGACAAGAACTTCAGGTCTCTGAAGAAGGAAATCGAAGAAGACCTCAGAAAATGGAAAAATCTTCCATGCTCGTGGATTGGCAGGATTAATATAGTTAAAATGGCTATCTTGCCAAAGGCAATCTACAGATTCAGTACTATCCCCATAAAAATCCCAACCCAGTTCTTCATAGAGCTAGGAAAAGCAATTCTCAAATGTATCTGTAATAACAAAAAACCCAGGATAGCTAATACTATTCTCAACAATAAAAGAAGTTCTGGGGGAATTAGTATCCCAGACCTCAAGCAATACTAGAGAACAATAGTGTTAAAAAGTACATGGTATTGGCACAGGGACAGGCAAGTTGACCAATGGAATAGAATTGAAGACCCAGAAATGAATCCACACACCTATGGTCACATGATCTTCAACAAAGGAGCAGAAACATCCAGTGGAAAAATGATAGTCTTCAAAAAATGATGCTGGTTCAACTGCAGGTCAGCATGCAGGAGAATTCAAACTGATCCATTCTTATCTCCTTGGACTAAGCTCAACTCCATGTGGATCAAGTATCTCCACATAAAACCAGACACACTGAAACTAATAGAAAGAAGCTGGGGAAAACCCTTGAGGACATGAGCACAGGGGAAAAGTTCCTGAACAGAACACCAATAGCTTATTCTCTAAGATCAAGAATTGACAAATGGGATCTCATAAAATTACAAAGTTTCTGTAAGGCAAAGGTCACTGTCAAAAAGACAAAACAGCAACCAACAAATTGGGAAAAGATCTTCACCAATCCTACATCTGATAGAGGGCTAATATCCAATATATACAAAGAACTCAAAAAGTTAGACCCCAAGGAACCAAATAAGCCTACTAAAATGGGGTACAAATCTAAACAATGAATTTTCACCTGAAGAAATCTGGATGGCCGAATAGCACCTTAAGAAATGCTCAACAACATTAGTCATCAGGGAAATGCAAATCAAATCAACCCTGAGATTTCACCTCACACCAGTCAGAATGACTAAGGTTAAAAACTCAGGAGACAGCAGGTGTTGGTGAGGATGTGGAGAAAGAGGAACACTCCTTTACTGCTGGAGGGATTGTAAGATGTTACAACCAGTCTGGAAATCAGTCTGGCGGTTCCTAAGAAAACTGGACATGACACTTCCGGAGGACCCTGCTATACCTCTCCTGGGCATATACCCAGAGGATTCCCCAGCATGCAATAAGGACACATTCTCCATTATGTTCATAGCAGCCTTATTTATAATAGCCAGAATCTGGAAAGAACCCAGATATCCCTCAATGGAGGAATGGATACAGAAAATGTCGTATATATACACAATGGAGTACTATTCAGCAATTAAAAACAATGAATTCATGAAATTTTTAGGCAAAGGGTTGGAACTGGAAAATATCATCCTAAGCGAGGTAACACAATCACAAAAGAATACACATGGAATGCAATCATTGATAAGTGGATATTAATTAGGCCTGAAGCTCTGAATACTGAAGATACAATTAGCATAATAAATGATTCCTATGAAGAAGAAAGAAGAGGGCCCTAATACTGGAAAGGCTTGATCCAGCATTGTAGGGGAGTACCAGGACAGTGAAAAGGGAGGGGGAAAGTTAGGAGAATGGATGGAGAGATGACATATGGGGGTGGGGGGGTGGGAACTGGGAAAGGCAAAAGCTTTTGGAATGTAAACAAAGAATATAGAAAAAAAGTAATAGGAATTCAAGGATTAGGTAAAGGTTTTATGAGTTAATTCTCACCACTAATGTGCTTCTTGTACAATAAATTGCTATACTGTATTTACCCTTTCAATCACCATTGCATTCTGGGAGAGTCAAAGAGGTCTGGAGGTAGGGTTCAAAAATAAACTCTACCTATCAATTCATTTCTATTGCATATTTAGCTTTGGGGTTAAGTGAAAGTGTTTCCACATCCCATGCAAAATTCTAAGTATAGAAGTGATCTATATTTGTCTATTTTATACCCAGTAATGAAAAATGTGGTTTTCTTTAGTATACTTCAAAGGTTGTGAAAGTTCCCCAGGTACTTATTCTTAAGAGGTGACAGGAGGAGTGAAGGGACGTGCTGAGGATAGGGATTAGTCCACATGATCTCTCTGGCAAGTTTATAGAGGGGTCAGAAGGGAGAAGAATGGAAGCAAGAGAAACAAATTGGAGAGGATTTATCAAGTCCAGGGTTAAATGATTATGGGCTCCATAACAAGGTACAGAAATAATGAGTGTATCCAGAGAGAAATAGAATGATCCAAGATAAGGTCACACAATCAATCCTGATTATCTGTAAGGGATTGAGCTGTTGTAATTATGTGTGTCACTTTCCCAGAGGGTGCTCTCTTGCCCTACTCAGGCCTGTCTGGTGAAACTACAGCCACTTGAGTCCACCTGATACAGGACAGAAGATGGGTTCCAGAAGAAGTCTTACTGCACAAAAACTTGGGGGCCAGCAATTGTTTTCTTCCTGTTCATTCCTTACTGAAGATTTAGAGAGGCAAATTGCCCATTTCAATGGCACTTAACTAGTACTGGCTATAAACAATGAGTTTTATTAAATGATCAATTAGAAAATACTTTGTGATTGAGCACAACACTCTTTGTCTCGAAGCTTTTCAACTGTACTGTTTGCTGACAGGAGCCTGATGTAGCTGTCACCTGGGAGGCTCTGCTAGTGCATGACAAATTCAGAGGGGGACGCTCTCAGCCAATCGTTGAAATGAGCATAGGGTCCCCAATGGAGGAGCTAGAGAAAGAACCCAAGGAGGAGAAGGGGTTTGAAGTACTGTAGAAGAACACCAATTTGAACCACAGTACCCCCAGAGCTCCCAGGGACTGACTAAACCACCAACCAAAGTGTACACATGGAGGGACCCATGGATCCAGATGCATATGCAGCAGAGGATGGCCTTCCTTGACATCTAATGGAGGAGAGACCCTTGGACCTGAGAAGGCTAGATGTCCCAGTATAGGGCAATGCTAGGACAGGAAGTGGGAGTGGGTGGATTGGTGAGCACGGGGGCGGGGTGGTGGTGGAAAGGTTTAGGAAATTTTCAGTGGTTGTGGGACCAGATAAGGGGACAACATTTGAATTGTAAATAAAGAATATTTCTAATAAAAAATAGTGTTCCTCTTGCTTCACATTCTTGCCAGCTTATTCTGTCATTCATGTTGCTAATCTTAGCCATCTGAGAGGTATATGATGGACTTTCAAGGTACCTTGATTTGCATTTACCTGATTATTAAGGATGCTGAACTTTTATTGAATTCTTTCTCAGCCATTTAAGATTCTGCTATAGAGAGTTCTCTATTTAGATCTGTCCTTTGTTTTTAATGGCATCTTTAGTTGATATCTAGTTTCTTGAGTTTTTCACATATTTTGGATATTAGCCGCATTATGGGATGTTAAGTTGGTTTAACATCTTTTCCCATTCTGTAGGCTGCCATTTTGTCCTGCTGATGGTGTCCTTTGCCTTACAGAATCTTTTCAATTTCATGAGGTCTCATTTATTAATTATTGATCTTTGTGTCTGTGCTATTAGTATTCTGTTTAGGATGTTGTCTCCTATGCCAATGTTTTCAAGGCTCTTCTTCAACTTTTCCTCTCTGAGATTCAATGTATCTGCTTTTATGTTGAGGTCTTTGATCCAGTTGGACTTGAGTTTTGTATAAAGTGATAAATACGGATCCACTTTCATTCTTCTGCATACAGACATGCAGTTTGACTAGCATCACCTTCTGAAGATACTTTCTTTTTTCCACTGTACATATATAGCTTATTTATATAAATCCAGGTATCCAGATATCTATAGATATATGTCTGGGCCTTCAATTCTATTCACTTAATCAACTTGTCTGTTTTAATGCCAATGCCCTGTGGTTTTTTTTAGGGCTATTTCTCTGGAGTAGAGCATAAAATCAGGGATAGTGATGTTTTAAGTAGTTTCATTGTTGCTCAGAATTATTTTAAGCTAACTGGCTCTTTTCACAAATGAAGTTGAGTATTGTTCTTTCAATGTCTGTAAAGAATTACATTTGAATTATGATAGGGTTTGTTTCAGAAGCCATAATAGGACAAGCTAATATACTAGCAGGTGATCATCCTGAAATGCCTGCTTTGGATTATTATATAATCTGCAACAGGTGAGCCCACATCAGCAAGACTGTGTGGGACTAATTTTAGGAAATTTCCTGCCATTAATATGCTTTCCTGTTATTATTAAACATATATAATAATCAATAAGTAATAGCACACCCCTTTGGAGCAGATCTCTGCAGATCCAGGAAGATGTACTGTCTTATAGTGATGCTATGTAGATAAATAGGTGACTTAAGTTTCAATGACGATCCTATAATATTTCCTAAAATTATATCTGTGATTATTAAGTTCTTTTATAATGGGACTGCTACTAGGATCTTTTCTGATAGTCAAAACTGCAATGAGAACACTGCCAGTCTCCCAAGTGTCACAAGGTAATTGCTTAGATGGCAACCAGACTTTCTCCTACTCAGAGCACATTCCAAGAGGTTGTAAAACAGTTAACCAAAGGTCATAAAAAGGGAACTAAGGATTTATTGTAGACACCATGACAGAAGATAAAATATGGACTGGGTTTATCTATACAAAGCTTCACTTATAACTTAGTTATGGTTTTAAAATTTCTATAATCCTGTAGAGAAGACAAATGATGGGTGTCTAGCTAGATAATTACTCCTAATGGAAATGCATGTAAACATTGTCTGTTGTAAATTTCTATTTCAATTACGACTTGGTATTTGGTGTGAACTTGTGATGAACTTTGTAACATGTGTTCATGTATTCTGAAAGATGTTTAAGGGCTGAGGACAAAGAGAAGAGAGATCAGAAGTATTTAGGTGAGAGGAACAGAGCTGAGAGAAGAACTGAACTGAGAAGATTTTAGTCAGAAGAGAATATTAGGAGAATGCAGAGTGGAATAGCTTAGAAACTATAGGTAACATAAAATAACTAAGATAACAATGTGCAGGAGACAGAGGGGAAGAGGAAAAAATAAGATGTTGTAGAGAGCAGAAGGAGCAGGCAGGCTTCTCCTTACCATAGGACAGGACGAGTCCCATGGTAAATAGAAGACAGGCTTAGTCTTTTTTTTTTTTTTTGAACTGCCTTCCACAATAGCCACATAATATCTAGAAGGTGAATACAAGATCTACAAAATCTGCAGATATTTGGATTTAGTATTAATATCAAAAAGTGTAACTGTCACTGTAAACAAATGAAGAGGGCAATCCTACAATACAAAGTTTTAATTAGGGACTCTCTCTTTCACTTGCTACTAGATGTTTTTAAGGCTGCTTTCAAATAGCAAGATCCTTAGCAAGCTATGTCAGTGCTGATACTTTTGATGTCTCTTTCCAAACATGCTAATGTCTGCTTTTGGATAACAAATTTTGAAACCTTGTATGCCTGGATATATTTTACTTATATCATCATATTATTAGAGCAATTTGTTTAGATACAAAATTGTGCATTCAAAGTTACTTTTCCCCTCTATTTCTTTAAATATTGAAATATTTGAAGTTTAAGTATGTATCTCTTTGCATTCAAAAACTCAGAAGACAACAGGTGTTGGCGAGGATGTGGAGAAAGAGGAACACTCCTCCATTGCTGGTGGGATTGCAAGATTGTGCAACCACTTTGGAAATCAGTCTGGCGGTTCCTCAGAAAACTGGGCATTTCCCTTCCTGAGGACCCTGTTATACCACTCCTGGGCATATATCCAGAGGATTCTTCAGCATGCAATAAGGACACATGCTCCACTATGTTCATAGCAGCCCTATTTGTAGTAGCCAGAAGCTGGAAAGAACCTAGGTGTCCTTCAATGGAGGAATAGATACAAAAAAATGGGATATATTTACACAATGGAGTATTATTCCACCATTAGAAACAATGAATTCATGAAATTCCTAGACAAATGGATGGAGCTGGAGAACATCATACTAAGTGAGGTAACCCAGTCTCAAAAGATCAATCATGGTATGCACTCACTGATAAGTGGATATTAGCCTAGAAACTTTGAATACCCAGGACATAATCCACAAATTAAATGATGTCCAAAAAGAGTGGAGGACTGGCCCCTGGTTCTGGAAAGACTCAGTGCAAGAGTATAGGGGAATTCCAGAACAGGGAAATGGGAAGGGGTGGATGGAAGAACAGGGGGACGGAAGAGGACTTATGGGACTTGCGGGGAGTGGGGACCCAGAAAAGGGGAAATAATTTGAAATGTAAATGAAAAATATATCAATAAAAAATATTGAGAGACAGGAGGCAAGAAATAGGGGCATGGCATTTGGATAATGGGAGTCACAGGCTTAGTCTTATTAAGAGAAACAAAGCCTTTTTCTTACAAACATGGATTTAATTCATTTAACGTTAAAAGGGTGGAAACTTTTTCTTTCTCAATGCAATAAATATTGGAGTCCATTTTTCATCCAGAATGAGTGAGTTCTTTCTGCACCAGTGCTTGGTCTTTTGCTCCATATGCATATGTAGGTATGGCTGTGTAAGTATGTAATTGTGAGGATGCATGCATGTGTGTGTGTACGTATGAAATTGTGAGAAGGCATGCAAGCTGGGCCCAGCTGACTTTGCCTGAAAATATGTATGTATGAATTTATGTGAGATTATGCATATTCACTTATGTAAAAGTTTTTCTTTCTGCAAGTGTTATTCTCTTCTCCTGGTTCAATAGAAGTTTATTGCTCCTAACTTTCCCCTAGACTGACAAGCAAGAGGCATCTGGACAATAGGGAAAAGGCTCTAGCAAATAATCCTTTACTTAATCTCCTGCTGTTTTAGGATGAGGTGTTAAATGCCTGAGACTGAAGTCTCTGCCTTCAGAGGAACACAGAAGACAGGTCAGCTACTTTAGCATAGTAACTTAGACTTAGGTAAGTAAACTTTTTTTTATACAGCAACCCTAAATTTTCTGTAAGAAAAAGTTTTACCCCAGAAGTTCATAAGACAAAGTCTTATCCCCACTGATGCTCTTCGCCCCTTCCACTGCCTCAAGAATCAAGAAGAAACAAACACCTCTGCTGGACTAGCTCCAGGTAGAATTTTGTTTAACCTTTAGATTGTTTTTGATAGGATGTTTATTTTTACTATATTAAACCTACAGATGGACAAATTTGTATATAGGAAGGCTGATGATTTTTTTTAGTTTATTTTGCATTTAGCTACTTCACTAAAGGTATTTGTCAGCTGTAGGAGTTTACTGAATCATGTGCAAATAGTGGCAATTTGACTTCTTCCTTTCCAAATCATTGTTATCTCCTTTCATTGTCTCATTGATTTAGCTAGAACTTTGAGTTCTATATCGAATAGATATAGAGAGAGTGGAAAGCTTTGTTTTTCCTGATTTTAGTGAAATTGCTTTGTGTTTTTCTCCATTTAATTTGATTTTGGCTATCAGCTTGCTGTTTATTGCCTTTATTGTGTTTAGTTATGTCTCTTGTATCACTAATCTCTCCAACACTTTAACATGAAGGGGTGTTGATTATATTTAAAAGGCCTTTTCAGCATCTAATAAGATGATCATGTGGTTTTTCTTTCCTTTTAGTTGGTTTACATGCTGGAAAATATTGACACATTTTTATATGTTGAGCTATCCCTGAATCTCTGGGATGAAGCCACTTGGTGATGGTGATTATCTTTTTGATGAATTTTTGGATTTGTTTTGTATTTCTTTTCTTTTTTTTTTTTTTTTTATTGAATAGCTTCTTCTTTTACATTGCCAATAGTAAAACCTTTCCTGATATCCCCCTTCCCTATGACCCCCAATGCCTCCCTGTCCTCCTTCCCCCTGCCTCCACATATATGCCTCTCCACCCAACACAAACCCACCTCTCCCCCCTCAGTTCCCCTTTGTTTGGGCCTCTGTTGAGCCTTTACCTGACCAAGGACCATTCCTCCTACTGATGCCCAACAAGGCCTTCCTCTGCCACATTTTTGGCTGGAACCATGTGTGCTCCTTGGTTGATGGTTCAGTCCCTGGGAGTCCTGGGGCATCTGGGTGTCCGAAGTCATTGTTCTTCCCATGGGACTGTAAAGCCCTTCAGCTCCTCTGGAGCATCCTCCAGCTCCTCCATTGGGGACCTATTGACTACTTTTGCATCTATGTTCATGAGCAAAATTGGTCTACAAGTCTATTTATTAAATCTTTGTGTGGCTTTGGTATCAGGATGATTATGGCCTCATAAGATGAATCCTGTAATATTCTTTTTGTTTTAGTTTTGTGGAATAATTCAATGAGTATTAGTATGATTTTATGTTAAAACCATTTGTCCCCGGGCTTTTTTCTTTCTTCCTTCCTTTCTTTCTTTTCCCTTCTTTCTTTCTTTCTTTCTTTCTTTCTTTCTTTCTTTCTTTCTTTCTTTCTTTCTTTCTTTCTTTCTTTCTTTCTTTCTTTCTCTTTCTCTCTCTCTTTCTTTCTCTCTCTCTCACTCTCTCTCTCTTTCTTTCTTTCTTTCTTTCTTTTTTTTTTTATGGGGGCACTTTTAAAACCTGCTTGTATTTCCTTGTGGATTATAGTCCTAGTTAAATTGTTTATCTGATTTTGACTTAATTTTTGTAAGTGGTATCTATAATGAAAATTATCCATCTCCTTTCTATTTTCTATTTTGGTGGAATATGTTTTTCCTTTAAAAATAGGACCTAATGATTCTTTGGAATTTCCTCACTGTCTATTGTTAGCTTCCCCCCCCCCCATACCCTTTTGCTGATTTTGCCCTTGCCATAACAGCCATGCTTCTGGACTAAAATTCCTCTACAGAGTTCTGTAAAAATTAGTAATATAGTGGAAAGAGCTAATGACAGGACAGGTTCATAATTTCAGAGTTCAGGACAGATTTCTGAATGTCTCAAATCCTTAATTTCCAAATATTTTATGAACAGTTTTCTCATCATATCCACCATACCAACTTATTGCTTGTGAGAAATAATTGAATTACATGAAGCATTTTATGTTTACAACATTTTATTTTTGTTATTTATTTGATTTTTTTATGTTTTTTTGTTTTTTTATTCGATATATTTTTATTTACATTTCAAATGATTTCCCTTTTTCTAGACCCCCACTCCCCGAAAGTCCCATGAGCCCCCTTCCCTTCCCCTGTTTTCCCACCCAACCCTTCCCACTTCCCTGTTCTGGTTTTGCCCTATACTGCTTCACTGAGTCTTTCCAGAACAAGGGGCCACTCCTTCGTTCTTCTTGTACCTCATTTGATGTGTGTATTATGTTTTTGGTATTCCAGTTTTCTAGGTTAATATCTACTTATTAGTGAGTGCATACCATGATTCATCTTTTGAGTCTGGGTTACCTCACTTAGTACGATGTTCTCTAGCTCCATCCATTTGCCTAAGAATTTCATGAATTCATTGTTTCTAATGGTGGACATCGGTACAGGGGGAAAGTTCCTGAACAGAACACCAATAGCTTATGTTCTAAGATCAAGAATTGACAAATGGGACCTCAAAAAATTACAAAGGTTCTGTAAGGCAAAGGACACCATCAAAAGGGCAAATCGGCAACCAACAAATTGGGAAAAGATCTTCACCAACCCTACATCAGATAGAGGGCTAATATCCAATATATATAAAGAACTCAAGAAGTTAGACTCCAGAAAACCAAATAACCCTATTTTAAAAATGGAGTTCAGAGTTAAACAAAGAATTTTCACTTGAAGAACTTTGGATGGCGGAGAAGCATCTTAAAAACATTTTAATTATTAGTAAAATACTCTGGAGGGTGTCAATGATGAAAAAGTACACATAAGGGTATTTTTCACTTTTCAAAAACAGTCAATTTTACTATCATTTTGGTGCTGAGAACTTAATCAGTATGTGTTGTGTAAAAAGAAAAGGATTTGGTTGGTTTAAAGAAAAGAAAATAGGTTAATTTTTAAGACTCTGGTTTTATTACTCAAAAATGTCCATTTGTTTCCATTTTATAGATGGGACATGACGTCTTCATGAAGGGGGAATCTTTCAAAGGGCAAAAACAAACAAGCAAACAAACAATATTAACTGGTTGAGGTAGAAAATATTGAATATCCTGGATGAAAATATTGAAGGAAATCTCAGTATATTATAGATCATCACTAAAATCTTAGTGATTCTATTATTATAATGCAGGGCTGTACAAATTGTATCTGATTTCCGTTTTATAAATAAAATTTGGTTCTGAGAACATTTTTAATGTACTTAATAGCTTTTTCTGTACTATAAAAGTTGTAGTTGAATGTGTGCAAGAAAACTTTGTATTGGCCATACAAAGTATTTACTACTAAATATTTACTACTATCTCACATATATTACATAATAAAATATAATATTTACTACTTCAGTCTATACAAATATTTCAAAATATTTTTAGCCTTGGAATAATAATAAAAAAAAAAAAACTAACCCAGGCTGATGCTAGGACAGAAGATAGCTTTCTGAAAATTAACAGTGTAACCCATTGCCAAGCATAATATTCTCTGCATCGAATATAGAAAAGTCAACCTGGTGCCTACATACATGGAACCCTCACTTCTATGTTCTAGTCTTTTTGGAATTAGGAAGTACTATGCAGGGTATGGAGAGAAAAATCTGAACACAAATCTAGCCATTATCTCCTCGAAAGGTCCTGTCTACGACATGTGCTCTGGCAATGGTGGCATAGAACTTGTGGGAATATCCAACTAATGTTTGGTTTAACTTATACCACTCATACCACTAGAGGTCACAAATTCCCTATACTGCCTCATAGCCAAGAACCTGAAATTTGATAGGCCAGAGACCTACCGTAGAACCCAATATGACTGGCCAAAAAATTAAGTTAAATTAAATTTAAAATACCAATGAAATTATTCCTAATGATATTCTACTATATTCATAGATCTATGCCTTGTCCAGTCATCATCAGAAAGGCTTCTTCCTGCAGCAGACAGGAGGAATACCAGAGACCCAGAGCCAGACATTAAGCAGAGACCGAGTCTAAGCTGGCAGTCTCCATTGTAACCCTCCCCTTAGAGCTCAGGGAACACTGTAGAAGAGAGAGAGGTAGGATTGCAGGAGTCAGAGGGGATGGGGGACACGAGGAGAACATAGCCCACCAATTCAACTAAGCAGAGCTAATAATGGCTCACTGAGACTGAAGTGGCAAGCAAACACCAGGTCTGCATGGGTCTATACTCAGGTCCTCTGTTTATATATTATAGCTTTTCACATATTGTTTTTGTGGGAGTCCAAACAGTGGGATTGACTGTTACTCTGACACTCTTGCCTCGTCTCTTCTTATTGGAGTGGCTTGTCCAGCCTTTTATATGAGGTCTTTTGCATTGACTTCCTGTATCTTTTTGTGTCATGTTTGACAGTTGTCTCTTAAAGGCTGGCTCTTTTCTGGAGAGGAAACTGGGAGAGTGGATCTGAGAGAGAGCAGATATTGGAGGAACTGGGAGATGTGGAGGGAGAGGAAACTGTTCCAGATGTATCAGATCAGACACATATATTTTAATTAGAGAACAGGGGACGGAATAATTTGTAAATGCTGGGCTGAGTAATTAGAATGTGGTTCATATCATTGTGTGATTGAACAGATTAAGTGTGTATGCGTTTGTGTGTGTGTGTGTGTGTGTGTGTGTGTGTGTTTGCTTCTGTGGGTTTCAAAAGTCATCAGAAAATGTACACTTTTCCTTCTCAACATTTTTATTGTTATTAATTACTCAATTTATTTATTTTTTACACTACATATTTTATTCCCCCCACACCCATCCACCCTCTGACTTTTCCATATCCCTTACATCCTCCTCAACCCCCTGTCTCTACAAACAGAGCCTGTCACTGAACCTGAAGCTCACTAAAAGGGTAGATATATGACCAGTAGGATTCAGAAATCTGACTTTTCCTGCCTGTCTATTATGGCCACCAGGCTAAGTTTACACGCTTATGCCACTACTACTTTCCTTTTATATGAGTTCTGAGGACCTGAACTCAGGTCTTCATAGTTAAGCAACAATAATTTTATCTACTGAGGCAACTCCCAGGACATCACTGTTTTTTGCCCTAAAAAAAAAAAAAAAAATCAGTTTTTTTTCCCCTTCCCTCCTGCCCTGTCCACTCATGGCTCATGTTATAATTTGAAATTTTTCTGAGAGCTTCATCTTTCTTTTTTTTCTTTTTTTTCTTTTCTTTTTCTTTTTTTTTTTTTTTTGAGCTTCATCTTTCTTGACATTGACATTTGGAAATGCTAAGACCGAAATTTTGTAGACATTGCTTCAATTTTGGATTTTCAGAGTCCCTGTTCTTATAATTAAGTACCCATTTTTGGCAACAATGCTATATATACAATACTGTGTATTAATTCATGAATAAAGTTGATGCACATGATTAAAACTTTATCCACCCTAAAGCAGAGGTTGATAGTCATTTCTTACTCTACTTGGTTTTAGAATCTGATTGTAAGAATTGGGGCTCATTCTGGAAGAGGATAAAGTTAGTCATCTAGTGTATAATTTCATTGACATTTAGATGTATACTTCAACAAGTATGTTGTTGCAGTTTTCCTTCATTTTTATTTCATGCTTAAAGTTGTTGCACACCTGGTAAATGGCATTTGGCTTAGTTATTATACAGAGGGAGGATAAAAGAGAAAGAAACACATGTAACTAAATTTACCAAAAGGTAAAGCACAACACTCATCTGCTACCCTTTCCCAGTAACCTCAGAAATTGACTACTGATAAGAATTTATTTTAACCTGCAAATACTGTTTCATTACTTAGAGTTATTTATTTCTGCTTTTTAATAAATGTTATCTGTTTTTACTGGAAAATAACTGAAAATATAAATATACTGCAACATGATGACAGAATAAGTAATAACATTTATAGATGTTAAAGGAAATGAAATTTAAGGCAGTTTTCTTCATACAATTAGCTTCAAATTAGGTTGACAAATTATGGTTTTGGGGTTCTTATGAAGTAATTTTTCATAATACTGACAATTCATTATTACATATGAAGAAGGGTAGGCTTACTAATTGTTTACATTTGTTAATAGAGGCTTATTATTGTTGAATTATTAAATGAAAGAAGAAATAGTATTATCAAAATATCACAGCATAACTTTTTACCCAAATAAGAGTTTGTTTATAAACCTATTTTTAAATAATTCCAGGCTTAATGTACAAGATACTGAATATCACATTGAAAACGATACACACACACAATTATGCATATATATGAATATATACTATATACATATAAATCTTTGTCCACAACTGAGATAGCAACCATTCAGGAAGTTACATGCCATTGTCTCTAGGAATTTACTTTAAATGATTAGTTTTGATCAGTCTCTATCAAATTCCTCTAATTTCTGTTTCCACTTACAACTCTACAGCTCTTAATTCTTCTCAAATTTTGTCATACACCCAGGCATCTAGAATATCCACATTCTACTAACCCCAAATCCATGTTCTCTAGAAAGCTACATCCAATCAACATATAAATGAAAATCCCCATTTTAACTATATTAATCCTGCTGATCCATGAGCATGGGAGGTTTTCCCATTTTTTGAGGTCTTCTTCCATTTCCTTCTTCAGAGTCTTGAAGTTCTTGTCATACAGATCTTTCACATGTTTGGTAAGAGTCACCCCAAGATACTTTATACTGTTTGTGGCTATTGTGAAGGGGGTCATTTTCCTAATTTCTTTCTCAGCCTGCTCTCTAGTGGAGTTTTTTTGGGTCACTTAGGTAGACTATCATGTCGTCTGCAAATAATGATGGTTTGACTTCTTCCTTTCCGATTTGTATCCCTTTGACCTCCTTATGTTGTCGAATTGCCCGAGCTAGTACCTCAAGTACAATATTGAAAAGATAAGGAGAAAGGGGGCAGCCTTGTCTGGTCCCTGATTTCAGTGGGATTGCTTCAAGTTTCTCTCCATTTAGTTTGATGCTGGCTTCCGGTTTGCTGTATATTGCTTTTACTATGTTTAGGTATGGGCCTTGAATTCCTGTTCTCTCCAAGACTTTAAGCATGAAAGGATGCTGAATTTTGTCAAATGCTTTTTCAGCATCCAATGAAATGACCATGTGGTTTTTTTTCTTTGAGTTTGTTTATGTAGTGGATTGCATTGATGGATTTCCGTATATTGAACCAACCCTGCATTCCCGGGATAAAGCCTACTTGATCGTGGTGGATGATCATTTTGATATGTTCTTGGATTCGGTTGGCAAGAATTTTATTGAGTATTTTTGCATCGATGTTCATAAGGGAAACTGGTCTGAAGTTCTCTTTCTTTGTTGGATCTTTGTGTGGTTTTGGTATCAGCGTAATTGTGGCTTCGTAGAAAATCCCCTTTTTATTACACTAAAAATCTTTTTCAGTTCCCTGCCTATGTTTGAGTATTTGCCAAGTACACTTTCTTTATCTTTCTGTTTCACTTCCTTCTCTCTCTTTCAGGTGTGCACAAGGATGATAACCATGGGTACTAACTATGACAGCCTGAATACTAGCTAGTCTTGAAATTTATTGGGCCAAACAAATTAATTTAATATCTTTAAATATCACACTATAAAATTATCAGGACATAGAGAGAATACAGCCAGATTTTTTTGCCAAAGTATCCTAAAAAATTTTCATTGCTTCATTCAAGAAAGTGTTCTCTATACTCCCTGAAATTATATGAGCTGGGCCTTACCTTTCCAAATTTTCTCATTATTCTTGTTTTCCCACACGAATAAGCTAGTAATGTCATTTTACAGTAATCATAGTTGTTTCTACCATCAGTGTTCTAAACCTTTCTACATTCTTTCTGAAAACAAGTTTTAAAACATGAGGAACACATGATCAGATTTATAACAGCAACAACCATACTTTTCATGCTAACTTTCTATAGTAGCTATTTTCTTTTTTAAAAAATATCTTTTTTCTATATTCTTTGTTTACATTCCAAATGATTTCCCCTTTCCCGGGTCCCCCCTCCCCATAAGTCCCATAAACCTTCTTCTCTGCATCCATTCTCCAATCACCTCCCTCCTTTTTCTCTGTCCTTATATTCCCCTCCAATGCTAGATCAATCCTTTCCAGGATCAGGACCCTCTCCATACTTCTTCATGGGAGTCATTTGTTATGCAATTTGTGCCTTGGGTATTTAGGGCTTCTGGGCTAATTAATATCCACTTATCAGAGATTGCATTCCATGTGTATTCTTTTGTGATTGGGTTACCTCACTTAGGATGATATTTTCCAGATCAAATCATTTGCCTAAAAATTTTGTGAATTCATTGTTTCTAATTGCTGAGTAGTATTCCATTGTGTAAATATACCACATTTTCTGTATCCATTCCTCCTTTGAGGGGCATCTAGATTCTTTCCAGCTTCTGGCTATTATAAATAAGGCTGCTATGAACATAATGGAGCATGTGTCTTTATTGCATGCTGGGGAATCCTTTGGGTATATGCCCAGGAGAGGTATAGCAGGGTCCTCCGGAAGTGTCATGTCCAGTTTTCTGAGGAACCTCCAGACTGATTTCCAGAGTGGTTGTACCATCTAACAGCCCCACCAGCAGTGGAGGAGTGTTCTCTTTCTCCACACCCTCGCCAACACCTGCTGTCTCCTGAGTTTTTGATCCCAAATCTTTCAGGATTCCAGAAGAAAAAAATGAAATAAAAATATCAATCTATATGTTGTTTTCTTTTTTATTAGATATATTCCTTATTTACATTTCAAATGTTGTCCCCTTTCCTGGTTTCCCCCCTGAAAACTCCCTAAGCCATTCCCGCTCCCCACACTCACCAACCCACCTACTCCAGCTTCTCTGTCCTGGCATTTCCCTGTACTGGGGCATCTTGCCTTCTTGAGACCAAGGGCATCTCCTCCCTTTGTGACAGAGCCTCCTAGGTGACAGCCATATCAGATTATTGTCAGCAAGCATTTGTTGGCATTCACAATAGTTTCCTTCTTCTTGAGCTTCATTTGGTATGAATTTTATCTTGTATTTCTTTTGTTTTAGGATAAAATGTTCTATAGATAGCTATTAAATCCATTTGGTTCATAACTTCTGTTAGTTTCACTGTGTCTCTGTCTAGTTTGTGTTTCCCTGATCTGTCCATTGATGAGATTGGAGTGTTAAAGTCTCCCACTATTATTGTAGGAAGTGCAATGTGTGCTTTGAGCTTTAGAAAAGTTTCATTTATGAATGTGGGTGCCCTTGCATTTGGAGCATAGATGTTCATAACTGATAGTTCTTCTCGGTAGATTTTTCCTTTGATGAATAAGAAGTGTCCTTCCATGTCTTTTTTGATGACTTTTGGTTGAAAGTTGATTTTATTCAATATTAAAATGGTTATTCCAACTTATTTCCTGGGACCATTTGCTTGGAAAATTATTTTCTAGCTTTTATTCTGAGGTAGTATTTGTCTTTGTTACTTAGGTGCATTTCCTGCATGCAGGAAAATTCTGGGTCCTGTTTACATATTCAGTCTGTTAGTCTATGTCTTTTTATTGCGGAATTGAGTCAATTGATGTTAACAGATATTAAGGAATATTGATTGTTGCTTCCTGTTATTTTTGATGTTATTTTTATGTTTGTGTGGTTATCTTCTTTTGGGTTTGTTGAAAGATTACTATCTTGCTTTTTCTAGGGTACAGTTTGTGTTGGTGTTATCCATCTATTATTCTTTGTAGGACTGGATTTGTGTGGAAAGATATTGTGCAAATTTGGTTTCATCATATAATATCTTGGTTTTTCCATCTATGGGGATTGAGAGTTTTCCTGGGTATAGTAGTCTGGTCTGGCCTTTGTGTTCTCTTAGGGTCTGTATGACATCTACCCAGGATCTTCTAGCTTTCGTGGTCTCTGGTGAGAAGTCTGGTGTGATTTTGACAGGCCTGCCTTTATATGTTACCTGACCTTTTTTTCCTTACTGCTTTTAATATTCTTTCTTTGTTTAGTGCATTTGGTGTTTTAATTATTATGCGACAGGAGGAATTTATGTTCTGGTCCAGTCTGGTGTTCTATAGGCTTCTTGTATGTTCATGGGCATCTCTTTCTTTAGGTTAGGAAAGTTTCCTTCTATAATTTTGTTGAAAATATTTACTGACCTTTTAAGATGCATATCCTTGCTCTCTTCTATACCTATAATCCTTAGGTTTGGTCTTCTCATTGTGTCCTGGATTTTCTGGATGTTTTGGGTTATAAGCGTTTTGCATTTTGCATTTTCTTTGACTGTTGAGTCAATGTTTTCTATGGTATCTTTAGCACTTGAGATTCTTCTATTACTTATATTCTGTTTTTGATATTTGCATTGATTAGTCCTGATTTCTTTCCAAGGTTTTCTATCTCCAGAGTTGTCTCCCTTTGTGATTTCATTATTGTTTCTACTTCCATTTTTAGATTCTGGATGGTTTTGTTCAGTTCCTTCACTTGTTTGTGTTTTCCTGTAATTCTTTAAGTGATTTTTGTGTTTCCTCTTTAAGGGCTTCTACCAGTTGATCCATATTCTCCTGTGTTTATTTAAGGGAGCTGTTCATGTACTTCTTTAAGGTCCTGTATCAACATCGTGAGATGTAATTTTAAATCCAGATCTTGCTTTTCTGCTGTGTTGGGGTAGCCAGGGCTCATTGTTGTGGGAAAACTGGGTTCAGGTGATGCCATGTTGCCTTGGTTTCTGTTGGTAAGATTCTTGCACTTGTCTTTTGCCATCTTGTTATGTCTGTGTTAGCTGGTCTTCCTGCCTCTGACTGTGGCTTATCAATCCTTCAAGCCTGTGTTTCAATACTCCTGGGAGAGAAGTTCTCTCTGGGAGGAGTTAGGTATGGAGAGCTGTGTTACAGGGTCATCCCAGGTGTACAGATAGAAACCAGAAGGTTCAGGTCCTCAGCTGATCCTTGGTTCCTATGTCCTGATGGCTCTGAGTAGGTCCTCTTGTGCCAGAAATTTGAAGAGAAGTGGATGTCTTACCTGTGCATGCAGGTGTGTAGGCACACCATGAAGACCAGCTCTCTTGTGTATTTGTGTATGTAACTCTGTGGCCTGGGATAAGCTCTGGGTGCAGACAGAAATTGAAAGAATCTTGTCCCAGGCTGCTCCTGGGTTCTTGTTTCCTCAGGATTTGGGGCAAGTTCTTCTGTGCAGCAAGTGTGTTTCTACCTGTGCTCTCAGGCCGTTCAGCACTCCTGGGTGATTAGCTACCTCCCTGTACCACCAGGATATGGTACTCTGTCTTATATATCATTTTCTTGAATGACCTAATAATTCCTTATACAGGGATTGCTAACTAAACTTTTAAGAGGGCTGTATAGATAATTATCATGCACATACTTGCAGTATATAAATCAAAGTTTTAGATGACCTTTATACCACATTGAACTAGAAGTATGAGACAGGTCATAATTTTACTAATATAGTAAGTGTAATTCTCACAAGTCTTTTTATTGGAACACCAAAGTGATTTTAACATTATGTGGGCCATTAAAAAAACTCAAGAGATAATACTGCTTATGTATGCTGCAGTAGGCAAGAAGCATATTTTAGTGGGTAACTGGATTATTTATGCAAGGTTCAGTTTTTCAAATAGAAAGAAATCCCAAATCATAAATATTTAAGGAAGAATAAAATAAAAAATAAGATTATAATTAAAAATTTGTATCATTTCAGTGATAAGTACTGATGTTTTTAGTATTTTTTATTGTATGCATTAATTTTCTCGGCCATATGTCTCCTAAGAACATCAAGTAATTTCAAGTAAAGTATATTGATTAATCATATACTGTCCTTCTATTGAAGGATAATAGTAGCTAAGGAAATCTCAAAATGAAAAGGATATTTTTTATCCTTTCCTTGACAACTTATAGTCATTATGGGAAAATATGGTTCAGTGTATTAGATATCTATAAAGAAAAGTAATGAGTAATATACATTATTACAGAAATTCATAAACCTGACACCACAACATTTGCAAGGAAGGTGTTAGTAGAGGAATTAAAATCAATGCATGATGAATAGGTTATGATTATCAATCCTTTACCTAGAGAGAGCTAACCACACTTGACTCTTGAGCTTATTCTATTTTAGTTGTGTCTCAACTGAGAGAATGTTTTAGCACTTATTACATCAGCATATTCTTAGGTAATACATTTGAAGTATTGTATTTATAACATGTGGCTAGTTTTTAACAGGAATTATTTATTACTGATATTACAGTTGTTTGAGGACTAGTACTTGAAAGTAGTTTTGAAGTTGTTATTGGATTTATACAAAATTTGCATTAGAGAAAAGTAAAGGTTAGGAATGCATGGTTTCCAAGTAGTTACAAGTTGATATTAATAAGCAATATCAAATAAGATAAATGGTTTTGCCATGATAACTTACTTTGACATAATATTTTAGTTTACAAATTAATTTTAGTGCGATAATTACATTGTTATGTATTCAAAATATTTTTGAAGAAACAGTAATCATCTATGGAAAACTGAGTAGCAGAGAAAATATATTCCCATGTGAATAAACAATGATAGTTCAACTAAGCATTGTTGTGTGTATACACTTATAATTTTAGTACCAAAGAACCAGGCTGGAACATTGGAGTCTTAGACCAGACTGGGCGCCATAGAAAGTCTCTGTCTTAAAATCAAATCACATGGGTTTATGGCAGTTTACTATACTCTTTATTAAATTAAACTACAATTTCCTCAATGAATAAACCCAACATATGTAATTTTAGATAAGCTTTATTAAGAACAGTATTTTCAAATTATTTTTTATATTACAATACAATTACATCATTTCCCCTTCCATCACCTCTAAGTCTCCCATGCACTGCTCTTTAGTGTCTTTAAAATTGATTGCCTCTTTTTCATTAATTGTTGTTATACACACACACACACACATACACATATATATGTATATATCTCTATATATGTATCCATTTCCATATCCATATATATATATATATATATATATATATATATATATATATATATATATTTCTAAATACAGAAGAAAAGCCATCTCAGTATGAAAAATGTTATTTGTATGTATGTGTTTAGGTATGACCATAAATTATTATGCTCTTCCTTAAGGAAGACTATTTCTCTTACTCTGAGTATTCCTTAAATTCCTTAAATGCCTACAGTCCTTTCTGAGTGGTTGAGGCCATGAGCTCTCCCTGGTCCATGTAAACATATTAGCATGTCCATTTGCATTGTCTCTGTTCAGCTTATGTTTAGTTAGTCATGTTTGTGAGACTTTCTCATTGCAGCTTCTGACATTACTAGCATACATATTCTCCTAGCAAATATCCCATTCCTCTGGTTATTAAAATCTTTCCATTCCCCTTTATGGAATGAGCCCCAACCCTTAGGTGTGGGAGTTATGTTGTAAGAATGTCAGTTGGTACTTGTTTACACAACTCTGCATTTTGATTGGTTGTGTTTTTCTTTAATGTTCTCTATTCATTGCCAAGAGATGTTTTCTTGATGAAGGGTCAGGACTACACTTACCTGTGAGTATAAGGAAAAATATTAAGAATGCAGTTAGATGTTATTCTGGTTTAGTAAAGTGGTGGTTGCTGGTTCTCCTCCAAGATCCATGATTTCACTAGCTCTGACTAGTTGCTTACATTTTCAGTACTAGGCATTATAGACATTTCCTATTTTCTTTGCTTGTTTCTCTGGGGTAGAAATAAAGTCCTTATTTAAAGGGCTCTATGAACTTCAGACATAGGGCCCAGAGGTCCCTGAGCTGGAACTGACATGAAAGCCTACTTTCTGAGGCCCGCTTTTTCAGGTATAAGACAGTACCATAGAAGCTTCTAGAGGAGAATGTCAAAATTACCAGCTATAATATATCCACACACCACACCAATATACAGGATGGCATAATAACTCTAAGAGGTGCAATAGTGACCTTAACAGTAACTAAAAGATCTCTAGAATGCTGTTTTGATTAGTAATGGATATTTTAATTGAATTGATATGTGAAGAATAATTGGCAATAATGAAAGTGAATAAAAATGACGATTTGTGCGTGGAAATTTTAATTATAAGAAACCATGGGAATAGAGACATATCCACGGTTTTTGTGACAATATCTACACATTAGGACATCAAAAGAAGGAGAAGCCCTTGGTCCTGAAAAGGATAGATGCCCCAGTATAGAGGAATGCCAGGATAGGGAAGCAGGAGTGGGTGGATTGGTGAGCAGGGGGAGGGCAGAAATGTTGGGAGATTTTCTGGGGAGGACAGAACCAGGAAAGGGGATAATATTTGACCTGTAAATAAAGAATATATCTAATAAAAAATAAAATAAAAATGGACCGTAGAAATATTATTGGGTAAATGGTATTGGCTCTAAGGATGATGCAGCAGTCACAAGATTATAAAATAACCTAGCACCTCATACAGAGAAATGTCTTCCCAGTTTCTAAATGATAGAGTAATCCCCTTTGACTTTGCTAGTCCTAAATCACTGAGTTGGGAAATGAATGTTCTAGATATGTTTAGTATGTTTTTCTTGTGTTTGATTCTATATTAGGAGAACTGCATGAAGGGGGTGATTCTCAAGTAGATTTTCTTTAGGCCACACGTGGGAATCATCTCTTCTACACTATCATTAACTTATAGGTCTCCAGGACCCTTTTTATTACTCGTTTTGCCTGCCTTCCACAGAAGGAAAGATCAATGTCTTCTTAAATATAAACCAGGGTTTCCAGAAATGTTGCTAGAATAATAGGTCATCAATTGCTTAACTCTTACCTGGCCCCCAGATTACCACTTAATACATTGTTTTGCAGTTACCAGAGTCTGAGTTTGCTTTAGTTTATAAAGTTCTGTGTCTTTTTACAACATTTATTTCACATATTTGAGGGGCTTCTATGCCATGTTGCTTGGATATAAGAGGGGGCAACTTGAGGGAATCAAGTTCTTCCCATATATGCTGTGGGTACTGGGCCTAGGGGTCAAATTTAGGACTCAGGTCATCAGGATTGGTGGCAACCACATCTGGGTCATTCTGCAGAGGGATTACATTTACTATCTTTTGTGGGGGATTTTTACAATCTTCTTTAAATCTCTCTCCTTCATTTTGAATCTGTGGCAATGATAGCTTCAAAATTCTTCTCTCTCTGAGTTGGAGGAAAATCTGATTCTCATTCATCTAGATTTTTATTATTGTAGGTCATTTTTAATAGTGTGAATTAAATATATTCTCTGGGAGTTCTCATTTACAATTTTCTGCAGGGAGAATGATTGCAAATGAGAAACACATCGGACTTATGATTATATAGGGAATATTGTCCGTTTCTTACAAATGTTGGAAAATACATAATCATATGGGCTACCATACTTTATTATGAGAAATATAATTAAAATTATATAGCACAATCATTGTCCTTGTTCTATGTGGAATGGGGCTGCTGGCTTGAAAAGAAAACAGATTTCAAACATTTCCTCGAACTTGCTTTATATAATACACAGGTTTTAAATAATACATCACTTTATTTAAAATCTATTTACATGGTAATTGGCACTGTATAATGTATGAAAGATCATTCCACTGAGTTTAAATCTGGTTTGAAATGGAGACTTGACATATGTTTCATTATTTTAAAAAGCCTCTTAAATTACCTTTTGTGTATTTCAAAAATACAAGTACTTATTTTTAGAAAAAAAAATAATGAACTTTAGTTGTTGCTAACCTGTTTTCTGGGATCTTTTGCTTTCTAGATCCAGTTGCATTTCTGAAATGCCATTCTGCTTCTGTAAAAGAAATGTAGGCAGCAACAACAGATTTAAATACCACCTCAAAGGATGTTATTTTTTAAATCTATTTTGAATTTCTTCTGTGATAAAACAGAATTTCAAAAGCCTTGCTTTGAATATTATATCTAAAGATATAATATTGCTCTGATGAAGTTTTCTAAACATCAATAATCAAAAACTATGCTCTAATTTTGCTTGAAAAGAGCAGAGAACCATTGATACCTAATAGTTTCTATTCTCCTGTTCTCTAGCTTTACTCCTTTAGAGAACAGGACTCTCCTACATTCATCTTTTGCTATCTTTAACACTAGCTCTCCAGTGTTCAGTGTAGAAAAGTTTTTCAAGCAGGACTAAGTACCTCTCCAAATATTTCATGAGTGTGATTGATAGTAAACAACAACAATATGAACAACCTTCTGCCTTGAAACACTAATAATAGAACTGTGAAACGTATTTGTTGTAGAATGGGGGGTACACTTGGCTCAGTCTTTAACAATACTGCTTTGGTATATAAGGGTATCGAGATAGTCATACAGCATCACAAAAGATATAATAGTTTAACCTCATTTTTATGTCTTGTTCAATGTAGAAAAGTTTTTCAAGCAGGACTAAGTACCTCTCCAAATATTTCATGAGTGTGACTGATAGTAAACAACAACAATATGAACAACCTTCTGCCTTGAAACACTAATAATAGAACTGTGAAGCGTATTTGTTGTAGAATGGGGGGTACACATGGCTCAGTCTTTAACAATACTGCTTTGGTATATAAGGGTATCCAGATAGTCATACAGCATCACAAAAGATATAATAGTTTAACCTCATTTTTATGTCTAAATTCACATCTTACATGTTTTTATCTAGCTTCTGAATTATACATATAAATAATACAGATGAAGATGATTCCTAATCCATGTCTCTTCCTAGAGTATTTTCTGATACTCAGTCTCATATGATTAATATTTTCAGTTGGATTTCCAAGACATAATAGAGCGAATTCAGGACATAGTAGAAAAGACATAAATATAAAGGTGATAATCATAATTAGAACCTTAATATCTATAAAATAGTCATTTATTTTCATTGCAATTAATTGGTCAATTTTGCTGCAGTTAGAGATATAAAAGTTAGGCATATTTATCAATTAGATTGTATTTATATGTAATATAATGAAAATAAAATTTAAAATTATTTAAAAATAAACCTACAAAAGGCTGTAAAAGACATCTACAAAGAAAGCTTAAAAACACCCAGTTAAGTGATGGAAAATACTAGAAGATAGAAAGAATTCCCGACTTCAGAACTCGGCCTCCCGCCAGTCAGGAGAGGCTCACCTCCATCTTGGTTTCGGACTCCAGAGAGATCGGACAGACTGAGGTACACAAACATAATCCGAGGCCAACACCACGGGGGTCTGAGCCCGACAGGCATTGGCCTGCACCCAGGCCCTGGGCTGTTCGGGGGGGCCATCGGGGTGACAACCCAGCCAGGAGGTTTTTTGCCCTGGCCTGCGCTCGCGCCACCATTTTGCCTACAGGACGACAGAGAGCTCTGGCGGGCAGAGCCTTAACAGGCATAGCCTGAGGCTAACAAAGCGGGGGTCTAGGCCCCAAAAGGCCGAGGACTGACCCCAAGAACTGGGCAGCTTGGTGGGCCATCTGTATGTCAACCCGCCCAGGAGGTTGTTAGCACAGCAGACTCTCCCGGCACTTTCGGGGAGCGCGAGCACGCATGCCCGCCATCCTGGTCACCTGGCAGACACAATTAACAGTCATAGCCCTAGGGGAACATTGCTCGGACTTTGGCTTCCCAGGCTTTTGCCTGGACTCAGGGCCTGGGCAGCCAGGCTAACCTTGTGTGCACCAGCCCGGTTGGGGGATCAGCCGCCCAGTGGAGTGATCAAAACGCAGGGGAGGTCCCAGCAGCATACACCGTCAGCACTCCCTGGGGGTGCACACGGGCTCCATCTGGTCCACAGACACAATCTGGGGCAAGGCCTCAGGCGGGAGCCCTCAGCTCAACTCTCTCCGCTTCCGGATCCAGATCAGCCTGGGCAGCAGCACCACATCTCCAGGTCCTGCAAGAGGCTAGAGGGGATTCACGACAGCCAGCTGGGAGAAGTCAGTGTGCTCCAGTGAATCCAGCGGGCCCCAGCAGGAGCCTTCGGGTTCCTGCTTCGGGATCTGAACAGCCTGGGCAGCAGCACCCTGTCTACAGGCAGTGCAGGAGGTAAGCTGTGCACCAGAGGCCAACTGGGAAGGGGCAGCTTGCACTGGTGAGTCCAGACAAGCTAACACCAGTGGGAAATAGATGGCAAAAGGCAAGAGCAGGAACGTCACTAACAGAAATCAAGGCAATATGGCAACATCTGAACCCAATTCTCCTCTACCAACATGTTCTGGATACCCCATCACACCAGTAAAACAAGATTTGGATTTAAAATCACTGGTCATGATGCTGGTACATGAACACATGAAAGACATACTTAAAGAAATTCAGTAGAAAATGGATCAAAAGTTAGAAGCCCTTGCAAGGGAAACACAAAAATTATTGAAAGAAATCCAGGAGAATACAAAAGCCAACAATGAGGAAATGCAAAAAAACACTTAAAGAAATACAGGAGAACTTTGGTCAACAGGCTGAGGTCATGAAAGAGGAAACACAAAAATCTCTTAAAGAATTACAGGAAAGCACAAACAAGCAAGTGAAGGAGCTAAGCAAAACCATCCAGGATCTAAAATCAGAAGTAGAAACAACTAAGAAAACTCAAAGGGAGACAACTTTGGAGATAGAAAGCCTTGGGAAGAAATCAGGGGACAGAGATGCAAATATCAACAACAGAATACAAGAGATAGAAGAAAGAATCTCAGATGCTGAAGATTCCATAGAAACCATGTACTCAACAGTTAAAGAAAATGCAAAATGCAAAAAGCTTGTAACCCAAAATATCCCGGAAATCTAGGACACAATGAGAAGACCAAACCTAAGGATTATAGGCATAGATGAGAGTGAAGATTTACAACTTAAAGGGCCAGCAAATATCTTCAATAAAATTATGGAAGAAAACTTCCCTAACCTAAAGAGAGAGATGCCCATGAATATACAAGACGCCTACAGAACTCCAAACAGACTGGACCAGAACAGAAATACTTCCCGTCACATAATAATCAAAACAACAAATGTTCTAAACAAAGAAAGAATATTAAAGGCAGTAAGAGAAAAAGGCCAAGTAACATATAAAGGAAGACCTATCAGAATCACAGCAGACTTTTCACCTGAGACTATGAAGGCTAGAAGGTCCTGGGCAGATCTCATGCAGACTCTAAGAGAACACAAAACTACTATATCCAGCAAAACTCTCAATCACCATAGATGGAGAAACTAAGATATTTCATGACAAAACCAAGTTTACCCAATATCTATCCACAAACCCAGCCCTACAAAGGATAATAGGAGGAAAACACCAATACAAGGAGGGAAACTTCACCCTGGAAAAAGCAAGATAGTAACCTTTCATCAAACCCAAAAGAAGTTAAGCAATCAAATTTTAAAAATAACGTCAAAAATGATAGGAAGTAACAATCACTATTCCTTGATATCTCTTAACATCAATGGACTTAATGCCCCAATAAAAAGACACAGACTAACTGACTGGATACATAAACAGGACCCTACATTTTGCTGCTTACAGGAAACACACCTCAGGGTCAAAGACAAACACTACCTTAGAGTAAAAGGCTGTAAGACAATTTTACAAGCAAATGGTCTCAGGAAACAAGCTGGCGTAGCCATTTTAATATCAGATAAAATTGACTTTCAACCCAAAGTCATCAAAAGAGACTCTGAGGGACACTTCTTGCTGCTCAAAGGAAAAATACCAACAAGAAGAACTCTCAATCCTGAACATCTATGCTCCAAATGCAAGGGCACCCTCTTTCGTAAAAGAAACTTTATTAAAGCTCAAAGCACACATTTCACCAACTAACACAATAATTGTGGGTGACTTCAACACTGCACTTTCCTCAATGGACCGATCAGGAAAACAGAAACTAAACAGGGACACAATGAAACTAATTGAAGCTTTGGACCAATTAGATTTAACAGATATATATAGAAATTCTATCCTAAAGCAAAAGAATATACCTTTTTCTCAGCACCTCATGGTACCTTCTCTAAAATCGACCATATAATTGGTCACAAGGCAGACCTCAACAAATATAAGAAGATCGAACTAATCCCATGCCTCCTATCAGATCACTATGGAGGAAAAGTGGTCTTCGATAGCAACAAAAACAACAGAAAACCCACATACACGTGGAAACTGAACAATATTCTACTCAATGATACCTTGGTCAAGGAAGAAATAAAGAAAGAAATTAAAGACTTTTTTGAACCCAATGAAAATGAAGACACAACATTCCCAAACCTATGGGACACAATGAAAGCAGTGCTAAGAGGAAAACTCATAGCCCTGAGTGCCTCCAAAAAGAAAATGGAGAGAGCATACATTTTCAGCGTAATGACACACCTGAAGGCCCTGGAACAAAAAGAAGCTATTTCACCCAGGAGGAGTAGAAGGCAAGAAATCATCAAACTCAGGGCCGAAATCAATCAAGTAGAAACAAAGAGAACCATACAAAGAATCAACAAAACCAGGAGCTGGTTCTTTGAGAAAATCAACAAGATAGATAAACCCTTAGCCAGACTGACCAAAGGGCACAGAGAAAGTATCCAAATTAACAAACTTAGAAATGAAAAGGGAGATATAACAACGGAAACTGAGGAAATCCAAAAAATTATCATATCCTACTACAAGAGCCTGTGCTCAACCCGAGTGGAAAATCTGGAGGAAATGGACAATTTCCTTGACAGATACCAAATACCAAAATTAAATCAGGACCAAATAGATCATCAAAACAGTCCCATAACGCCTAAAGAAATAGAAGGAGTCATAGAAAGTCTTCCAACCAAAAAAATCACAGGACCAGATGGTTTCAGTGCAGAATTCTATCACACCTTCAAAGAAGAGTTAACACCAATACTCTTCAAACTATTCCACAAAATAGAAACAGAAGGAACACTACCCAATTCCTTCTACGAAGCCACAATTACGCTGATACCAAAGCCACACAAAGATCCAACAAAGAAAGAGAACTTCATTTTCCCTTATGAACCTCGAGGCAAAAATACTCAATAAAATTCTTGCCAACCGAATCCAAGAACACATCAAAACGATCATCCACCATGATCAAGTAGGCTTTATCCTGGGAATGCAGGGTTGGTTCAATATACGGAAATCCATTAATGCAATCCACTACATAAACAAACTCAAAGAAAAAAACCACATGGTCATTTCATTGGATGCTGAAAAAGCATTTGACAAAATTCAGCATCTCTTCATGCTTAAAGTCTTGGAGAGAATAGGAATTCAAGGCCCATACCTAAACATAGTAAAAGCAATATACAGCAAACTGGTAGCCAGCATCAAACTAAATGGAGAGAAACTTGAAGCAATCCCACTAAAATCAGGGACTAGACAGGGCTGCCCCCTCTCTCCTTATCTTTTCAATATTGTACTTGAGGTACTAGCTCGAGCAATTCGACAGCATAAGGAGGTCAAAGGGATAAAAATTGGAAAGGAGGATGTCAAACTATCATTATTTGCAGATGGCATGATAGTCTACCTAAGTGACCCAAAAACACTCCACTAGAGAACTCCTACAGCTGATAAACAACTTCTGCAAAGTGGCAGGTTATAAAATCAACTCAAGCAAATCACTTGCCTTCCTATACTCAAAGGATAATCAGGCTGAGAAAGAAATTAGGGAAATGACCCCCTTCACAATAGCCACAAACAGTATAATGTATCTTGGGTTGACTCTTACCAAACATGTGAAAGATCTATATGACAAATACTTCAAAACTCTGAAGAAGGAAAAGGAAGAAGACCTCAAAAAATGGGAAAACCTCCCATTCTCATGGATCGTAGAATCAATATAGTTAAAATGGCCATTTTGCCATAAGCAATATACAGATTCAATGCAATACCCATCAAAATCCCAACTCAATTCTTCACAGTTAGAAAGAGCAATTATCAAATTCATCTGGAGCAACAAAAAACCCAGGATAGCTAAAACTATTCTCAGCAACAAAAGAAAGTCTGGGGGAATCAGTATCCCTGACCTCAAGCAATAGTGTTAAAAACTGCTGGTATTGGTACAGTGACAGGCAGGAGGATCAATGGAACAGGATTGAAGATCCAGAAATGAAACTACACACCTATGGCCACTTGATCCTCGACAAAGAAGCTGAAAACATCCAATGGAAAAAAGATAGCCTTTTCAACAAATGGTGCTGGTTCAACTGGAGATCAGCATGCAGAAGAATGGAGAATTGATCCATCCTTGTCTCCTTGTACTAAGCTCAAATCCAAATGGATCAAGGACCTCCACATAAAGCCAGACACTCTGAAGCTAATAGAAAAGAAACTGGGAAGATTCTTGAGGACATCGGTACAGGGAGAAAGTTCCTGAACAGAACACCAGTAGCATATGCTCTAAGATTAAGAATTGACAAATGGGACCTCATAAAATTACAAAGTTTCTGTAAGGCAAAGGACACCATCAAGAGGACAAATCGGCAACCAACAAATTGGGAAAAGATCTTCACCAATCCTACATCAGATAGAGGGCTAATATCCAATATATATAAAGAACTCAAGAAGTTAGACTCCAGAAAACCAAACATCCCTATTAAAAAATGGGGTACAGAGTTAAACAAAGAATTCTCACCCGAAGAACTTCGGATGGTGGAGAAGCATCTTAAAAATGCTCAACTTCATTAGTCATTAGGGAAATGCAAATCAAAACAACCCTGAGATTTCACCTTACACCAGTCTGAATGGCTAAGGTCAAAAACTCAGAGACAGCAGGTGTTGGAGAGGGTGTGGAGAAAGAGGAACACTCCTCCACTGCTGGTGGGGTTGCAAATTGGTACAACCACTCTGGAAATCAGTCTGGCTGTTCCTCTGAAAACTGGGCACCTCACTTCCAGAAGATCCTGCTATACCACTCCTGGGCATATACCCAGAGGATTCCCCACCATGTAATAAGGATACATGTTCTACTATGTTCATAGCAGCCCTATTTATAATTGCCAGATGCTGGAAAGAACCCAGGTATCCCTCAACAGAAGAGTGGATGCAAAAAATGTGGTATATCTACACAATGGAGTACTATTCAGCCATTAGAAACAATGAATTCATTAAATTCTTAGACAAATGGATGGAGCTAGAGAACATCATACTAAGTGAGGTAACCCAGTCTCAAAAGATCAATCATGGTATGCACTCACTGATAAGTGGTTTTTAACCTAGAAAACTGGAATACCCAAAACATAATCCACACATCAAATGAGGTACAAGAAGAAAGGAGGAGAGGCCCCTTGTTCTGAGAAGACTCAGTGAAGCAGTATTCAGCAAAACCAGAACGGGGAAGTGGGAAGGGGTGGGTGGGAGGACAGGGGGAGAGAAGGGGGCTTACGGGACTTTCGGGGAGTGGGGGGCTAGAAAAGGGGAAATCATTTGAAATGTAAATAAAAAATATATCGAATAAAAAAATAAATAAAAATAAAAAAGTGAAAAAAAGGAGATATGTCCTTATTGAAGTAGATGAAAAAAAAGTGGGGGAAATCATTTGAAATGTAAATAAAAAATATATCGAATAAAAAATAAAGAAAGAAAGAAAGAAAAAAGAGAGAATGATTGGCTTTCCACGTGTATTCCTTGGAAGTGACATACTTTCCAGGTAATAATACCTACATAAGACTGTTTTTATGGGTCACTGGAAGACACTAGTTTGAATTAACTTACATCTACATATCAAAATTTAAATTGTGTTTGGGTATCAGCCTCCTGATATGATGCTTATACTTCAGGAGGTTAATTATAACTACATGAGCTGAATTTATGTTTTCTATTCAAATTGTGCAACATCTATTATTTTGCCAGTAAATTTGATTCAGAAATTATGCTGTTATACTATCCTAGAGATGAGGGTATTGGTTGATTATTTTGAAAAGGGAGAATCTAAAGTTACTGTTTTGAAGAAAGTAAATAAAGTCTGAAGTAGAAATGAATGAGGATGGTTTTACCATTTGACATTTGAAACTCACTGTGTACCACAAAAGCAAACTATTGATTGGGCACAGTGGATCAAATGAAATATACATTACTAAGGAATGCATATTTCTTGGGAAAATATGTGATAACTAGGTACTGATACTGGTTTTTGGTGACTATAAATTATATAATTTAATGTTGGTTTCATCAGGAATACACTCACAAAGCTTTATAGGCAAAGTTAAGTGATGGTTCTCAGAAGTGGCCTTTCAAATGACTGCAGAATGTGCTCTAACTTAACTTTTTAAAAAACATTTTTGAGATTGTAACCACATTACTTCTTCTTCCCCTTTTCTCTATCTAAACCCTCACATATAATATATCTTAATTTGCTCTTTCCAATTCATAGCTTCAGTTTTCATTAATTGTTGTTGCATACACATATTTATGCATAGACTATATATATGTATGTATAACCTCCAGGAATATATATATATGTATATGTATACATACACACACACACACACACACACACACACACACATATATATATATATATGTGTGTGTGTGTGTGTGTGTGTGTGTGTGTGTATATGTATACATATAATACATATGTATAACCTCCAGCCATATGGGAAGGCTGCCAGCAGGGCCATGAGCTTGGGAGAGTTAGCCCTGTCCTTCAACAGAGAGGGTCTGCTCCTTGTGTATTTAGTACAGTAGCCCTGACCTTGGAGGCAGAGGTCATCCAGCCCTGAGAGCTTGCCCCACCACTTCTTTGCTGTGATGTAGTCTGAGGATGATATGCCTCTGCTCCCTCACTCCTTACTAATGGCAGTAGCTGGAAGAGTAGGCTCCAGCATCATTATAGTTGGAGAGCTGGCCCATCCCTTCACTGGCTGTAACCCTTGAGATAGTGGGCCCGACACCTTGACAGGGCAGCACAGGGGAGCTGGCTGTGCAGGCATGGGTGTGGCTGAACTGGCCCTATAAATAAGAGAGCAGGAAAACTGACCTTGCCTCCTGTAGATGTTGGCATTCGGGGGGTGCTCCCCTTTCCCCTGTGTATACTTCCAATGGATTCCATACACCATCCCCACCTGGATACCCCCTTGTTGCTTTGTTCCAGCCTCCAACTAAGGCAGACATCCACTCTTAAACCCCAGCCCATGTCTGCCATATGACCTGGTAAGTTGCACATGGACATTTTCCACTCTCTATTTTCCTTCAGACCCAATATGCAGGGTAACTTGTAGCAATGAACAAATCATCTCCCTCATCATTTTCTTCCATCAGCCTCCAAAATCACAAAATACGCACCATAAACCCATTACCTAAAGTGGTTGGTAAAACAGGAAACATAACCAAGATACTCTGATAATTTATAAAAGAAAAAAAAAACAAGGAACAAAACACCCATCCAATGAAGACAAACCAAGAAACCAACATCTAAATCTATAATCACATCAAACACAGATGCCTAAAAACACAATCTATAGCAGTCAAGGCTATATGTATCTACCAGAGCCCCTCTAACTTGCTACAGCAGTATCTAAATATTCCAAGAATGGTTAAGAAAAGGACCTTAAACCCAACTATGTAAAGATAATAGAGGTCCTTAAAGAAGAAATGAATAAATACCTTCAAGAAATCGAGAAAAAAGAAATAGAAAATGGAAGCAACATATAAATCCAGTATCAAAATCCAAGCAAGAAGAAACCTTTGAGGGGAATGAATGAAGCTATTCAAGGCATGAAAATGTAAAGAGAAGCAGTAAGGAAAACATGGTATTAAGGAACTCTGAAAATGAAAAATATATGCAGCAGAACAGGAACTACAAACATAAGCATCAGCAACAGAATACAAGAGAGGGAGGAGTGAATCTCAGGCATAGACGTGAAAGAAATGAAGGTCCTTGATCCATTTGGAGTTGAGCTTAGTACAAGGAGATAAGAATGGATAAATTTGCATTCTTCTGCATGCTGACCTCCAATTGAACCAGCACCATTTGTTGAAAAGACTATCTTTTTTCCACTGGATGCTTTCAGCTCCTTTGTCGAAGATCAAGTGACCATAGGTGTGTGGGTTCATCTCTGGGTCTTCAATCCTATTCCATTGATTCACTTGCCTGATATTGTACCAATACCATGAAGTTTTTAACACTATTGCTCTGTAGTATTGTTTGAAGTCAGGGATACTGATTTCCCCAGAATTTCTTTTTTTTTTTTTTTTTTTTTTTTTTTTTGTTGTTGTTGTTGAGAAAAAGTTTTAGCTATCCTGGGTTTTTTGTTATTCCAGATGAATTTGAGAATTGCTTTTTCTAACTCTGTGAAGAACTGAGTTGGGATTTTGATGGGGATTGCAATGAATCTGTAGATTGCGTTTGGCAAGATGGCCATTTTAGCTATATTAATCCTGCCAATCCAAGAGCATGGAAGATTTTTCCATTTTCTGAGATCTTCGATTTCCTTCATCAGAGACCTGAAGTTCTTGTTGCATAGATCTTTCACTTGTTTGGTTAGAGTCACACCAAGATACTTTATAATGTTTGTGGCTATTGTGAATGGTGTCATTTCCCTAATCACTTTCTCAGTCTGCTTATCCTTTGAGTATATTAAGGCTACTGATTTGCTTGAGTTGATTTTGTAGCCAGCCACTTTGCTGAAGTTGTTTATCAGCTGTAGGAGTTCTCTAGTAGAGTTTTTTGGGTCACTTAAGTATACTATCATATAATCTGCAAATAGTGATAGTTTGACTTTTTCCTTTCCAATTTGTATCACTTTGACATCCTTATGTTGTCTAATTGCTCTAGCTAAGACTTCAATACTATTTTGGAAAGATATGGAGAGAGGGGGGCAGTCTTGTCTAGTCCCTGATTTTAGTGTGATTGTTTCAAGTTTCTCTCCATTTAGTTTGATGTTGGCTACAAGTTTGCTGTATATTGCTTTTACTATGTTTAGATATGGGCCTTGAATTCCTGTCCTTTCCAAGACTTTTAGCATGAAAGGATGCTGAATTTTGTCAAATGCTTTTTCAGTATCTAATGAAATGATCATGTGGTTTTTTCCTTTGAGTTTGTTTATGTAGTGGATTATATTGATCGATTTCCGTATATTGAACTATCCCTGAATCCCTGGGATGAAGCCTACTTGATCGTGGTGGATGATCGCTTTGATGTTTTCTTGGATTCAACGGGCAAGAATTTTATTGAGTATTTTTGCATCAATATTCATAAGGGAATTTGGCCTGAAATTCTCTTTCTTAATTGGATCTTTGTGTGGTTTTGTTATCAACATAATTGTGGCTTCGTAGAAGGAGTTGGGTAGTGTTCCTTCTGCTTCTATTTGCTGGAATAGTTTGAAGGGTATTGGTGTTAGGTCTTCTTTGAAGGTCTGATAGAATTCTGCACTGAAACCATCTGGTCCTGTGGTTTTTTTTTTTTTTTTTTTTTTTTTTTTTTTTTTTTTTTTTTTTTTTTTTGGTCAGAAGGCCTTCTATTTCTTTAGAGTTTATGGGTCTGTTTAGATGATCTACTTGATTCTGGTTTAATTTTGGTATTTGGTGACTGTCTAAGAAATTGTCCATTTCCTTCAGATTCTCCAGTTTTGTTGAGTATAGGGTTTTGTAGTAGGATTTCTTGATTTTTTGTATTTCCTCAGTTTCTGTTGTTATATCTCCCTTTTCATTTCTAATTTTGTTAATTTGGATACTTTCTCTGTGCCCTTTTGTTAGTCTGGTTAAGGGTTTATCTATCTTATTGATTTTTTTCAAAGAACCAGCTCCTGGTTTTATTGATTCTTTATATGGTTCTCTTGGATTCTACTTGACTGATTTCAGCCCTGAGTTTGATGATTTCCTGTCTTCTCCTCCTCCTGGGTGAATTAGCTTTTTTGTTCTAGGGCTTTCAGTTGTTCCATTAATCTTCTAGTGTATGCTCTCTCCAATTTCTTTTTGGAGGCAGTCAAAGCTATGAATTCTCCTCTTAGCACTGCTTTCATTGTGTCCCATAGATTTGTGTATGTTGTACCTTCATTTTGTTAAATTCTAAAAAATCTTTGATTTCTTTCTTTATTTCTTCCTTGACCAAGGTATCATTGGGTAGAGTATTGTTCAATTTCCATGTGTATGTGGGCTTTCTGTTGTTTTTATTGTTATTAAATACCACTTTTACTCCATAGTGATCTGATAGGAGGCATTGGTTTCCACATAAAACCTGACACACTGAAACTAATAGAAAAGAAACTGGGGAAGACCCTTGAGGACATGGGCACAGGGGAAAAGTTCCTGAATAGAACACCAATAGCTTATGCTCTAAGATCAAAAATTGATAAATGGGAGCTCATAAAACTACAAAGATTCTGTAAGGCATAGGACACTGTCAAAAGGACAAAACGTCAACCAACAGATTGGGAAAGGATCTTCACCAACCCTAAATCTGACAGAGGGCTAATATCTAATATATACAAAGAACTCAAGAAGGTAGAACCCAGAGAAACAAATAACCCCATTAAAAAGTGGGGTACCAAGCTAAACAAAGAATTTTCACATGAAGAACTTCGGAGGGCTGAGAAACACCTTAAGAAATGTTCAACATCATTAATCATTAGGGAAATGCAAACCAAAACAACCCTGAGTTTCACCTCACGCCAGTCAGAATGGCTAAGGTCAAAAACTCAGGAGACAGCAGGTGCTGGCGAGGATATGGAGAAAGAGGAACACTCCTCCACTGCGGGTGGGATTGCAAGATGGTGCAACCACTTTGGAAATCAGTCTGGAGTTGCCTCAGAAAACTGGACATGGAACTTCCGGAGGACCATGCTATACCACTCCTGGGCATATACCCAGAGGATTCCCCGGCATGTAATAAGGACACATGCTCCACTATTTTCATAGCAGCCCTATTTGTAGTAGCCAGAAGCTGGAAAGAACCCAGGTGTCCCTCAACAGAGGAATGGATACAAAAAATGTGGTATATTTACACAATGGAGTACTACTCAGCCATTAGCAACAATCTATTCATGAAATTTGTAGACAAATGGATGGAGATGGAGAACATCATACTAAGTTTGGTAACCCAGTCTCAAAAGATCAATCATGGTACGCACTCACTAATAAGTGGATATTAACCTATAAACTTGGAATACCCAAGAAATAATCCACATATTAAATGATGTCCTAAAAGAACAGAGGAGTGGCCCCTGGTTCTGGAAAGACTCAATGCAACAGTATAGGGGAATACCAGAACAGGGAAGTGGGAAGTAGATGGAGGAACAGGGGGAGGGAATAAGGCTTATGGGACTTGCATGGAGTGGGGACCCAGAAAAGGGGAAATCATTTGAAATATAAATAAAGAATACGTGGGTTAAAAAAATTTTAAAAAAGAAGTGAAAGAAATGATAAAAGAAATTGATACTCTGAAAAAAAATAAGAATAGTAGGAATAGGAAAAGTATAAGAATCTCAGCTCAAAGGCCCAGAAAATACTTTGAACAAAATCCTAGAATAAAATTTTCTTAACCTAAGGAAGGTGATCACTAAAACTGTAGAAGAATCATAAATTCTCCAAATAGATTGGACCAGAAAGGAAAATCTTCCTGCCACACAATAATGAAAATACGAAAGGTATTAAACAGATAAAGAATATTAAAAGCTGCAAGGGGACAGCTAACATATGCAGGCATAACTATCAAAATTACACCTGATTGCTCAACAGAGGCTCTAAAAGGCAGAATTGACTGCAAAGATATCTTTCAGTCTCTGTAAAACCATAGATGTCAGCACAGACTACTATACCCAGCAAAACTTTTAATAGCACAGATAGAAAAAGCAAGATATTCCACAATAAAGTCAAATGTGAAAATATCTATCTACAATTCCACCCAACAGAAGGTACTAAAAAGAAAAATCAAATCCAAGGATGTTAGCTACAACAACGAAAATATAGGAAATAAATAATCTCATACCATTAAAAACAAAATAATGGAAACACACACACATACACACAAAGAGAGAGAGACAGGGAGAAAGAAAGACAGAGAGACCTAGAGAGACAAAGAGAGGCAGAGAGGCAGAGAGGGAGAGAGGGAGAGAGGGAGAGAGGGAGAGAGAGAGAGAGAGAGAGAGAGAGAGAGAGAGAGAGAGAGAGAGAGAGAGAGGAGGAGGGGGAGAGACAATATTTTTTTAAAAAAATATTTTCTCTGTGTACACATTAGAGCTATTAGCTTGGTGCTTTGCCGAACTCCTAATAGTGGGATTGGGTATATCTCTGATTGACTCTTTTTCTCTTTTGCCTGCTCTTGAAACTCTTCCTATTATGTGACCTTTAGTAGACTTGAGTAATATGAACACTTTTACCTTATCTTGTTTTGTCCTTTTAGGTTACTGTTTCTTGGGACCTGCTCTTTTCTGAAGTGGAAATCTCTCTCTTTAAGTTAGGAAAGTTTTCTTCCATAATTTTGTTGAAGATATTTGCTGGCCCTTTCTGTTGTAAATCTTCACTCTCATCTATACCTATAATCCTTAGGTTTGGTCTTCTCATTGTATCCTGGATTTCCTGGATGTTCTGGGATACAAGCTTTTTGCACTTTGTATTTTCTTTGACAGTTGAGTCAATGGTTTCTATGGTATCTTCGGCATCTGAGATTCTTTCTTCCATCTCTTGTATTCTGTTGTTTATATTTGCATCTGTGGCCCCTGATTTCTTCTCAAGGTTTTCTATCTCCAAAGTTGTCTCCCTTTGTGATTTCTTAGTTGTTTCTACTTCTGTTTTTAGGTCCAGGATGGTTTTGCTCAGTTCCATCATTTTTTTGTCTGTGTTTTCCTGTAATTCTTTAAGAGATTTTTGTGTTTCCTCTTTCATGACTTCTGCCTGTTGACTCAAGTTCTCCTGCATTTCTTTAAGTTTTTTTTGTCTTTCTTCTTTATTGGCTTCTATCTCTTGGGCCTTATTCTCCTGCATTTCTTTAAGTGCTTTTTGTGTTTCCATTATATGGGTTTCTAGCTTATTCATGTTCCTCTGCATTTCTTTAAGAGATTCATTCATGTCCTTTTTGTGTTCTTCTAGCAGCATCATGAACAGTGATTTTAAATCCAAATCTTGTTTCTCTGGTGTGTTGGCATAACCAGGACTTGCTGATGTTGGAGAGTTTGGTTCAGATGCTGCCATATTGCCTAGATTTCTGTTAGTAGCGTTCCGGCGTTTGCCCTTTGCCATCTTGTTCTCTGGAGCTAATTGGTCTTGTCTCTGGCTGGTGTTTCAGCCTCCTGAGAGGCTCTAGGGCTATTTCTGCACCACTGGAGGGCAGGGTTTCCCCTGTTGCAGATTGCTAATGTGCTTTCCTCCTCTTGGGTGCCCTTGCAGCCCTAGTGTTCTTTGCCCCAGATTGTGTCTGTGAGCCAGAAGGTGCCCGTTTGCTCCTTCAGGGAGTGCTGAGGCTGTATGCTGTAGGGACCTTTTCTGCGTGCTGATCTCTCTGCTGGGCAGGGGAACTCCCAACCGGGTTGGTGCACACAAGGCTAGCCTAGCTGCTCAGGCCCTGAGTCTAGGCAAAAGCCTGGCAGGCCAATGTCTGAGCAAAGTTCCCCTCAGCTGTGAGTGTTAATAGGGTCTGTCAGGTGGCTAGGATGGTGGCGTGTGCGCGCTCCCTGAGAGTGCTGGGAGAGTCTGCTGGGCTAACAACCTCCTGGCTGGGTCAGCACACAGATGGCCCACCGAGCAGCCCAGGGCCTGGGGGCAGTCCAGGGCCTGACCGTCTGAGACCCCTGCTATGTCCGCCTCGGGCTATGCCTGTTGGCTGGTTTGGTTTTGCCTGCTAGGTCTCTGGCTTCCCGTAGGCAAAATGGCGGTGGTGCGCAAACCAGCCTGGATAAACAACCTCCTGGCCGAGTCGGCACACAGGTGGCCCACCGAGTAGCCCAGGGCCTGGGGGCAGTCCAGGGCCTGACCGTCTGAGACCCCTGCTATGTCCGCCTCAGGCTATGCCTGTTAGCTGGTTTGGTTTTGTCTGCTGGGTCCCTCTGGCTTCCCGTAGGCAAAATGGCGGCGGTGCACACCGGCCCGGGCAAACAAGCTCCTGGCTGGGTCGGCACACAGATGGCCCACCGAGCAACCCAGGACCTGGGGGCAGTCCAGGGCCTGACCATCTGAGACCCCTGCTATGTCTGCTCGGGCTATGCCTGTTAGCCGGTTTGGTTTTGCCTGCTAGGTCTCTCTGGCTTCCCTTACGCAAAATGGCGGTGGTGTGCACGCCGGCAGAGGGAGGGGGGAACCTCCTGACTGGGTTTGCACCCTGGTGGCCCCCCGATCAGCCCAGGGCCTGGGTGCAGGCCAACGCCCGTCGGGCTTAGACCCCCGTGATGTTGGTCTCGGGTCACATTTGCGTACCTCAGTCTGATTTCTCTGGCGACCGAGAACCAATATGGAGGCCTCGTATCTGACTGGCAGGAGGCAGAGTTCGGGTGTGGCTTCTGTGTGGTGAAAGGCGCTGTAAATCCTCCGCTGCTCGCAGCCTGGCTGGCCAGCGATGGCCAGTGGTCGTGGGCGCAGGGTCTGCCTGGACCCTGTCCGCTTGGTTCTACTGCTGATGGCCCTTCCTCTGGACCAGCCGCTGCTGCTGCTGCTGCTGCTGCTGCTGCTGCTGCTGCTGCTGCTGCCGCTGCTGCCCCTGAAGTGGAAATCAATAAACAATGTATGATATGAGGGAGAAGGGAAGTAAGGGAGAAACTAGGAAGAGTGGAGAAAGAGAAAATTGTATGAGAGAAGAATCCATGTTCAATAAAATAAATAAAGAAATCATGTTTATTAAAGAAGAAAAACCTGGGCCTTGGTACTGTGAAGGCTCAATGCCCCAGCATAGGGGAATGCTAGGGCAGTGAGGCAGAAGTGGATGTTTGGGTAGGGGAAGCACCCTCATGGAAGCAGGGGAGAGGAGGATGGGCTAGGGGAACTGTAGAAATGGGATAACATTTGAAATGTAAGTGAATAAAATAACCAATATTTTTTTTTAAAAATAGAAGAAAAATTTTAATTAAAAAATTAATTTATTTATTTATTTTACATCCTGACTGCCACTTCCCCTTCTTCCCTCCTCTTGTCTCAGTCTCTGAAACCCCACACACATATACACACTTTCTCCTCAGAAAAGTGAGTCCTCCAATTGATATCAACAAGCTTTGGCATACAAGATGTAGTAAGACTAGGCCCATCTTCTATTGAGGCTAGAGGAGGCCCTGGATAAGTCTCATAGCAGTAGGGGATAGGGAGCCTGAAATGGTCCTCTCTGATAACTATGCAAGACTTCCAGGGCAGCGAAAGGTACACCCACCCAGCCTTGAAATATTCAACCTACAAACATCTTGCCTAAAAGATGTACATAAATAAAGATGGAGCAAAAATTAAGAGAATGGTCAACCACTGAATAGTCCAGCTTGAGACCCATGCCATGAGAGAGAACAAACCCAAATACTGTTAATGATATTCTGCTATATTTGCAGATAGGATTCTAGTATAACTGTCATCTGAGAGGCTTCATCCAGCAACTGATGGAAACAAATGCAGGCACTCAATACCCAAACATTAGGCAGAGTTTTGGGAATCCTATAGGAGAATGGGAGGAAAGACTGAAGGAAACAGATGTGTCAAGGACACCACAAGAAAACCTATAGAATCAATTGACCTGGGCCCGTAGATGCTCATAGGTACTGAACTGCAAACTAAAAAGCATGCGTGGGACTGACCTAGGACCTCTGCATATATGTTACAGTTGTGCAGCTTCATCTTCAGTTGGGACTAATAATAGTGTGAGCAGGAGCTAACCCTCATTTTGTGGCCTGCCTTTGGATCCCTTTTCCCTAACCTTTTAATTTCTACCCTTATTCACTATTGTATTGACTTTATTTCTTAGTTTTATATATGTGGCAGAAATACAGAATTCTAAAAACATAGAATTGGCATTTACTCCCCTCTTCTGGTATTACAGTTTTGAATGTATTTTTATATTGAGTGCTGTCTTTGGTACTAATATCTATCACATCATTTAAATTAGTAAATATTTTGTTATCTAATGTACTGATAAAGAAATTGCATTCTGGAGCATGAAATTAATAAGCATCAGAACAGACATTCACAACAGCTAGGATTTTGTTGATTTCTGGACTTGTTTTTCTTTTACATTGCTGAGAGCAGTATCTGGTATATAGTAGCAATTCAATACATTTTGCTGAATGCAATTGAATTGAGTCACAGGTAATATAGTTTAGTCAAGAAAATAAATAGAAAAGTGTTGAGATTGTCATCAATGAAATCTTGAAAAATACCTGGTAGTGCTATAGACTTGTTTTACAGCTGCAAATAATTTATTTAATTAATCTTTTTAATTCTTATCTTTACTCAGTCGCTTAACATGGACACCTCATGCATATGGTATGACATTGGTATATAGATTAAATCATGTCATAGATGTGAAGTGTCTGCTAAGCATTTACATTAAAGTCAGATTTCTTTTTCATTATACAAGCTACTTTTATCACATGGAAAATACTTTTTCTCATATTTAATAAGCTCATATGTACTTGTGATAATCTACCAAGACATTCCCATGTATACAATAGTGGCATGAATGCTATGGAGGTAGCAAACTAATTTCTAACTGGACTTAAGACCTGGTCCAGAGGAAGAAAGTCATTGCTAGAACTTAATCTATCTAGCCAAGAACCTGTGGTTTGACAGAGAATGACATGAATTTCCTAAAAATGTCATAGACTTTTTGCAACTATAAATAACTTATTTTATCTTTTTGATTCTTATATTTCTCAGTTACTAAGTATGATATAGACGTTAAGGGAGAACATACTATCATTATTTTGATAAATGGACATAGTATCAAACTGCCTCTTAAATACTTATCTCTATACTCATCATATTTTGGCAGATCTTAGTCTTCAACTGAGATTTTATTTTTGTACCAGATATCTGTTAATACAGTGACTCAAAATCAAAGCACAGAGAATATATGTTCATGGAACGCTCTAACATAGAGGGACTACTGATTAGAGAACATCTTGGTAAAAGGAGCAGAAAGATGGTAGGTGCTGAATTCTACTGAGTGCTGTGATACAAGTTTCCAGACAGGGCAAGGCATTTCATTCATGAACTGAAAGTACTTATTGGTGCCCACAAAATATCTACACAAGATCATGAAATTGACTATTCCAGAATGAAAAAAGAGGGAGATCACAAGCTCCCATTCCGAAATGAAGATGTACTGATAGTTGATGGGTGTTTGGAGAAAAGGGAAGGAAAAATACTTACAGAGATGGGTTTTCTGGTCCATAGTACAGTTGACAGTCTCATACTCACACTGACAAATAAATAGTTAAAGGGCATGAAAATTGGTGAGGAACATGGGGGCTTTTAAGGAGGAGCTGGAAGGGTTAGGGATGGGTGTAAAAATTTTACATACCCATTCACATACACATACATATACGTGCAGCTAATATTTAAAAAATGCTCACAATCAACTGTACTAGGATGGAATCATATTTATAAAAGTACTAGAAATAAGAATTTGAAACTCCTTAAAACAAAAAGCCACAAATTTAGTTATGTGTTGACCAACAAAAACTAAAATTTTAGTCACATGCACACACACACACACACACACACACACACACACACATGCACCCACACAAAAAGAAAACCCATGGATTTAATTTTGTGTTGGCCAAGTACTCCTAGGTTTACAGGCTGCCCTAGATTACTTGATATAACTATTGATACTTCGTTGAGATAACTGATTTTTCTCTTTGATGGAATATATCAATTGCAAATGGCTGTTTGGTTATGAATATGCCTTGTGTGTGTGTACTTCTTCTTAGTGCTGGGATTTTGTCAATTTGAACTCTTGCAGCTCTTATGCATATTGTCTCAGCTTCTGTGAGCTCATATTTCCCCCAGTTGTATGGTGTCTGAGAGATGCTGTCTCTTTGGAGTTATCTACCACCTCTAGCTCTTACAAACATTTCACTTCCTCTTGAACAGGGAGGTGTGATAAAGACCTCCAAATTAAAGCTAGGGGTTCCAAAGTATCTTAGAATGAAAGAGATGATATTATGGACTCTCTCTGTAACTATAATCTGACTTTGACATAGTTTTAAACCTAAATAAAGGCAAATGATGTTTTGTAATAGCTGTGCTAATCATGTCCATGAGCTAAAATGAAATACATAGCTCAGAACATTCCAAATCAGTTTGTTCGTAATATTCTGTATTTATTTTTATTTGTGTATGTGGGGGGGGGCTTGGAGCTTTCTTTTTGAATTCATAATTTTTCTTTTTGTGTTAAGATCTGGCACTCAGTGGATAAAGCATCTACATGATGGCATGGTCTATAAGAATTCTTAAAATGTGGCTTTTTATAGATGAGTAGATTGAAGCAGAAAGAGGCAAAATGACTTACTTGCCTGAGATAAAACAATGACTCAGGTTCTCAGCAGGAATAGAACATGAGCTCTGTATTTAAGACTGCTCAATTTTATAACAATAAATTACTCCTTTACTTGTGCTATCTTTAGTAAAGTATACATTGACACTTGAGTGAGATTTATTTTTTGATTTTGCTCCTCTTCTGTATGCATTTAATTGCATAATTACCATATAAAGCTTGCTATTCAGGACTGTACTAATCTTTTCTTCTGTCTTAGAGCTGTTAATGTTCAAAGTTTTCTTCCACATGTAAGTTTTGCTAAACTTTGATTATTGTACTTTTTTTCTGTTGGCAGTCATATACTCTTACACGTAAAAAATATGAACCACAAATATATTAGTAAAGATTCTAATCCCAGTGATGGAATCCTTGCCATAGGGTGAAAGAAGACTTTCATAATATTACTGTTAGTTGAAAATACAGAGTCAACCAAGTTTTTCCATACAGATATACAATAAGGTGAATGATGCTAATACAATATCCATTTTGAAGCACACAGATCATGAAGTAATTTGAAAATTGCTTTTATATAAAATACATTCATATAGTGATAGGGGCCTTATTCCTTTATTGAATTTTGGTAAAACCAATCATAACCTTGGAAAATAATGTTTATTTGGATAAAATACTAATAAAGATCATGTAGAATTACTATATTATCAGAAGAAAATATACTTGAATAAACTATCCTATTTATAAACTGGCTTATTTTTCATTTTAGTGTTTTCTCTAGAATTATAGTGTTTACAGTCTATAATTTTGCACCCACATAAAGAAACCTTAATAGTGATATTATCAAATTCTAAACTTTTGTGAGAATTTTTTCAAAAGCATATTTCAAAACGTTCATTAATATTATTTATTATCAAGAAACTCAGAACTCAATTTTAAAAACAACTAATACTGATGTCCACTTTGAATAGTAGAATTTAAATTATATTAATAATTTCATTAAGAGTAAATGGTCTATTTAATTTTTGACATTTAAAATTTTAGAAATTACACAATACTTTTAGACTTATATAGAATTAAATACATTGTAGAATTGCCATATATTTGAATATATTATACAATTATAATTATTTTAATTCTTTCTTCTTTCAGATTCATTAAATCTCATATCTAATTTTATACATAATTGCTTCTATTTTTTCTTGTTCCAATTTGTAAGACATACGATAATGTTTTTAAAATTCTTCAGCTTGGAATTTCTATATTATTAAATTTTAATCATTTCCTCAACAAAATTTCAGACTTTAAGTATATTTTTTATTTATAATAATTTTCCTTTCTAATTTCCTCTAATCCTTTTTGTAATTCTCATTGCTTCTTATAATGCTTATCTCTCTTTTTCTTTCTCTTCTCTTTTTGCTTCTCTTTTCTGCTATCTTTCTCTCCTATATCTTCTTTCCCTCCTCACTCCTTGTTTTCCCCTCTTACTATTTTCTTTAATTCTATGATATTTGGGACTAAAACAAGAAATGTTATAGTGCTCAACCTGTAATCATTTTAAGTAGGAACACACATTGAAATATCAGTGTACAGATAAAATACAGCTTGGCTTTCCTTTTAAAATTAAAATCCACACGGATATTTTGGTCATCTTTTTTTACTAAATTTGAATTTTATCAGGTCAAAAGAAATACATATTTAATAGTAATACATAAACTCCTTTTCTAGATTTTTATAAGATTTCACTCCCCATTCACTCCCCATTGTGTCTATATCTTCACATAAGAATTTTACTTTGTTTCTTTTTGGGACATGGTTCACATAATTGTCCCTTCTCCAACATTTCCCAAATACTTTACATTCAATTTTATATCTTCTCTCTCTCTCTCTCTCTCTCTCTCTCTCTCTCTCTCTCTCTCTCTCTCTCTCTCTCTCTCTTCATAAGCCGATAAATAGATAGACAGACAGTCTGTATGTCTTAAAAATTAAAAACAACAACATAAAACAAAAAGGAACATCAAAATAAACTAAAAAATAAAGAAACCAGAAATAAAAAGAAGGAGGAGTAGGAAAACCAACCAGACAAATAATAACAAAACTAAAGGTACATAAAAGTGATGGTCTTAGTTTTCTGCTGACCAAAACAAATCAAAACAAAAATCATACACACACACACACACACACACACACAAAATCAAAAACCTATGAATTTGATATTTGTCTTTGGTGTCTGGGTTACCTCACTCAAGATCATTGACTGATTGCACTAATTTACCTGAAATTTTCATGGCAATTGTTTTTTTTTCACAGACAATTCATATTTTATTATACACCTCACACAACATCAGATCTTATAAATGATTGTGAGCAACCATGTGGTTTCTGGAAACTGAACTCAGTACATCTGGAAAAGGTATCAGTATCCTCAACTGCTAAGCTACCTCTCCATTCCAACGTAAGTATTTCTCATTTCCTGCATACTCACTAGCAGGAGTAGTCATTGTTTTATTAATCTTAGCCATTTTAACTGGCTACTTAATTTTACTTTTAATTTCCATGAAGGCTTATATTTCAAAACCCTACTTTAAAAAGGGTTCATGAACACTTCAGCCTCCCTTTTGGTCTACCACCCACCAGAAGTATTAAAAAAAAAAAGGTTAATAGGAAATGAGGGTTTTGGACTTGTTTAGAAATAGTTCTTTGTGACTATTCTAATCTTCTTCGTCACCAGTGCATTTCACTAGCAAAACACCAACAGGATTCAATAGTGGCAGCCCAGTCTATTTGGCAGTCTCTAGTTGTTGAATTGTCCTAGAAATCAACTAATGCTTATGAACACTTGATCTTTGACAAAGAAGCCAAGAACATATAATGGACAAAATAAAGCATCTTCCATAAATGGTTATGGTCTCGCTTGAAGTCTATACATAAAAATATAAAAATAGATACATATTTATCACCCTTCACAAAGCTCAAGTCCAAATGGACCAAGGACTGTAATATACAACCAGATAAACTGAATCAAATAGAAGAAAAAGTGGGAGAGAGCCTCAAACTAATTGGCACAGTGGGAGATTTCCTAAAAGAAAACTTAAATGGCTCAGGCTATAGGATGAACAACTGATAACGTGACCTCATAAAATAGTCCATTATATGAAGGCATGTCCCTTGTATCCTCAGTTTCTCCATGATATCTATCATTAAGTGATGCTCAAATTTTTCTGCATCTAATGAAGTGATGAATTTTGTTTTTGTTTTTTGTTTGTTTGTTTTGGTTTTTTACTTGGCCTTTTTCTCTTACTGCCTTTAATATTCTTTCTTTGTTTAGTACATTTGGTGTTTTGATTATTATGTGACGGGAAGTATTTCTGTTCTGGTCCAGTCTGTTTGGAGTTCTGTAGGCTTCTTGTATATTCATGGGCATCTCTCTCTTTAGGTTAGGGAAGTTTTCTTCCATAATTTTATTGAAGATATTTGCTGGCTCTTTAAGCTGTAAATCTTCACACTTATCTATGTCTATAATCCTTAGGTTTGGTCTTCTCATTGTGTCCTGGATTTCCTGGATATTTTGGGATACAAGCTTTTTGCATTTTGCATTTTCTTTAACTGTTGAGTCCATGGTTTCTATGGTATCTTCAGCATCTGAGATTCTTTCTTCTATCTCTTGTATTCTGTTGTTGATATTTGCATCTATGTCCCCTGATTTCTTCCCAAGGCTTTCTATCTCCAAAGTTGTCTCCCTTTGAGTTTTCTTAGTTGTTTCTACTTCTGATTCTAGATCCTGGATGGTTTTGCTTAGCTCCTTCACTTGCTTGTTTGTGCTTTCCTGTAATTCTTTAAGAGATTTTTGTGTTTCCTCTTTCATGGCTTCTGCCTGTTAATCAAAGTTCTCCTGTATTTCTTTAAGTGTTTTTTGCATTTCCTCATTATTGGCTTTTGTATTCTCCTGGATTTCTTTCAATGATTTTTGTGTTTCCCTTGCAAGGACTTCTAACTTTTGATCCATTTTCTCCTGAATTTCTTTAAGTATGTCCTTCATGTGTTCCTGTACCAGCATCATAACCAGTGATTTTAAATACAAATCTTGCTTTGCTGGTGTGATGGGGTATCCAGGACATGCTGCTAAAGGAGAATTGGGTTCAGATGTTGCCATATTGCCTTGATTTCTGTTAGTGACGTTCCTGCGTTTGCCTTTTGCCATCTAGTTCTCACTGGTGTTAGTTGGTCTTGTCAATGCTGGACTCACCAGTGCAAACTGCCCCTTCCCAGGTGGCCTCTGGTGCACAGCTTACCTCCTGCACTGCCTGGAGACAGGGTGCTGTTGCCCAAACTGTTCAGATCCAGAAGCAGACACCTGAAGGCTCCCGCTGGGGCTCGCTGGATTCACCAGAGCACACCAACTTCTCCCCACTGGCCGCCCAGAAGCCCCTCTTGCCTCTTGCAGGACCTGGAAATGTGGTGTTGCAGCCCAGGCTGATCTGGATCCGGAAGTGGAGAGATCTGAGTGCTCCTGCCAGAGGCCTCAGGACTGGAACCTAAGCTCCCTGCCACAAGAGCGAGCTGTGCTGTGAGCTCCCAGACTGCCTCTGGGTGCACACCAGGTCTCCCGCACTTCCTGGAGACTGAGTGCTGTGGCCCAGGCTGTTCAGATCCCAAAGCAGGCACCTGAAGGCTCCTGCTGGGGCCCACTGGATTGACAGGAGCACACCAACTTCTCCCCGCTGGCCGCCCGGAAGCCCCTATTGCCTCTTGCAGGACCTGGAGATGTGGTGTTGCTGCCCAGGCTGATCTGGATCCGGAAGCTGAGAGATCTGAGTGCTCTTGCCAGAGGCCTCAGGACTAACTCTGACTTTATTAACTGGATCTTCTCCCTCGCTTTTGGTGAGTTTGCCTATCTTGTTGACTTTCTCTAAGAACCAATTCTTCATTTAATTTATTCTTAGTAGGTTGTTGTTTGTATTCATTGATTTCAGGACTAAGTTTCATTATTGCTTTTTGTCTACACTTTGGGATATTATTTCTTCTTGAAGATCTTTCAAGTATATTGTCTACTAATGTAAGAGTTTGACAGACTTTTAAAGATTTATTTAGGCACTTAATTCTATGAATTTGCCTTTTAGAAATATCTTCATTTCATGTCATGAGTTTTTGAAGGCTGTTTTCATTTTCATTTAAATTCTAAAATGTTTGTAAAACTTTCTTTTCTGCCTTGACAAAATTTTCATTCAATTTAGGAAGTTAAGTTTATGTGAGTTTGTGTACTTTGTCCTGATTTTATTATAATTCATATCCAGCTATAATCCATGATATGCAGGATGTTATTTCAATTTGCTTATATCTGTTTAAACTTATTTTATGCAGTAATAATAATGTTTTGGAGACAGTTCCACAGGCCAAACTGATTTCCATAGTGGTTGCACAAGCTTGCAATCCCATCAACAATGGGAAAGTGTTCCTCTTTCTCCACATCCTTGCCAGCATCTGCTATCACCTGTGTTATTGATCTTAGCTATTCTAATTGGTATGAGTTAGATGAATATGTAGCATTTTCCCCTATCTCTTATGAATAGTTATGGTTTGACATCTGTTTGTCAGATATTAAAGCAGCAGTTGTTCAATCCCCTTGCTTCTTGGTTTTATTTTCTTAAATTATCATTTTCCTCACTTTCTCTCTACATCTCTAAGATGATATTTCTCCTTGGTGGTAAGTATAGTTTTTGATGCTGCAGAAAGGTGAATTGTATTTTCTAATACAATATATTAGTCTATGCCTTTCTTTAATGGGAAATAGAAACCATCACGAGTTTTAAGGTGCTTTTCCCCAATTCATCCACAGGAGTCCTTGGCTTCCGTACATTTTTTGAGTTCTAGTGTATGCATCTGACTGTTGCAGCTGCTTGTTGGGCCTCTTGGAGGCAGCCATGCTAGCCTCCTGTCATGCATGTACTTTTGAGTCTGAATTAATTCACTCATGATATTTTCTAGTTCGATCCATTTGCCTGCATAGCTCATAATGCCCTTAATTTTTAGTAGATAAGAAGTATTCCATTGTGTAAATTACCCAGAGATCTTTCAGACACTGAGTCATCAATAAGGCAGCATGCACCAGCTAATATGAGGCCACCAATACATATATATCAGAGGACTGTTGGGTCTGGACTCAATGAAAGAAGATGCACCTAACCCTTAAGAGACTTGAGGTCCCAGGGAGTAGGGAGGTCTGGTGGGGTTCGAGAGCAGTAGTGGAGATATACTTTTGGAGATGGGAGAAGGATGCTTGGAATGGGGGGCAATCAGGGGGCAGACCACGAGAAGGATGAAGACTGGACTGTAAATAGGAATTAAGAATAGAAGTCAAACTATCATTATTTGCAGACGACATGATAATCTACCTAAGTGACCCAAAAAACTCCACTAGAGAGCTCCTACAGCTGATAAACAACTTCAGCAAAGTGGCAGGTTATAAAATCAACTCAAGCAAATCAGTGGCCTTCCTATACTCAAAGGATAAGCAGGCTGAGAAAGAAATTAGGGAAATGACCCCCTTCACAATAGCCACAAACAGTATAAAGTATCTTGGAGTGACTCTTACAAACATGTGAAAAATCTGTATGACAAGAACTTCAAGACTCTGAAGAAGGAAATGGAAGAAGACCTCAAAAAATGGGAAAACCTCCCATGCTCATGGATCGGTAGAATCAATATAGTTAAAATGGCCATTTTGCCAAAAGCAATATACAGATTCAATGCAATACCCATCAAAATCCCAACTCAATTCTTCACAGAGTTAGAAAGAGCAATTATCAAATTCATCTGGAACAACAAAAAACCCAGGATAGCTAAATCTATTCTCAGCAACAAAAGAAATTCTGGGGGAATCAGTATCCCTGACCTCAAGCAATACTACAGAGCAATAGTGTTAAAAACTGCATGGTATTGGTACAGTGACAGGCAGGCTGATCAATGGAACAGGATTGAAGATCCAGAAATGAACCCACACACCTATGGCCATTTGATCCTCGACAAAGAGGCTGAAAACATTCAATGGAAAAAAAGATAGCCTTTTCAACAAATGGTGCTGGTTCAACTGGAGGTCAGCATGCAGAAGAATGCGAATTGATCCATCCTTGTCTCCTTATACTAAGCTCAAATCCAAATGGATCAAGGACCTCCACATAAAGCCAGACACTCTGAAGCTAATAGAAAAGAAACTGGGGAAGACCCTTGAGGACATCGGTACAGGGAGAAAGTTTCTGAACAGAACACCAATAGCGTATGCTCTAAGATCAAGAATTGACAAATGGGACCTCATAAAATTACAAAGTTTCTGTAAGGCAAAGGGCACCATCAAGGGGACAAATCGGCAACCAACAAATTGGGAAAAGATCTTCACCAAGATAGAGGGCTAATATCCAATATATATAAGGAACTCAAGAAGTTAGACTCCAGAAAACCAAACAATCCTATTAAAAAATGGGATACAGAGTTAAACAAAGAATTCTCACCTGAAGAACTTCAGATGGTGGAGAAGCATCTTAAAAAATGCTCAACTTCATTAGTCATTAGGGAAATGCAAATCAAAACAACCCTGAGATTTCATCTTACACCAGTAAGAATGGCTAAGATTAAAAATTCAGGATACAGCAGGTGTTGGAGAGGGTGTGGAGAAAGAGGAACACTCCTCCACTGCTGGTGGAGTTGCAAATTGGTGCAACCACTCTGGAAATCAGTCTGGCGGTTCCTCCGAAAACTGGGCACCTCATTTCCAGAAGATCCTGCTATACCACTCCTGGGCATATACCCAGAGGATTCCCCACCATGTAATAAGGATACATGCTCTACTATGTTCATAGCAGCCCTATTTATAATTGCCAGATGCTGGAAAGAACCCAGGTATCCCTCAAGAGAAGAGTGGATGCAAAAAATGTGGTATATCTACACAATGGAGTACTATTCAGCCATTAAAACAATGAATTCATGAAATTCTTAGGCAAATGGATGGAGCTAGAGAACATCATACTAAGTGAGGTAACCCAGACTCAAAAGGTGAATCATGGTATGCACTCACTCATAAGTGGATATTAACCTAGAAAACTGGAATACCCAAAACATAATCCACACATCAAATGAGGTACAAGAAGAAAGGAGGAGTGGCCCCTTGTTCTGGAAAGACTCAGTGAAGCAGTATTCGGCAAAACCAGAACGAGGAAGTGGGAAGGGGTGGGTGGGAGGACAGGGGAAGAGAAGGGGGCTTATGGGACTTTCGGGGAGTGGGGGGCTAGAAAAGGGGAAATCATTTGAAATGTAAATAAAGTATATCGAATAAAAAATGAAGAACGTGAGGGAGGGGGGATCTGGGAAAGGAGAAATCATTTGGAATGTAAACAAAGAATATAGAAAATAAAAAAAAAAGAAACAATGAATTCATGAAATTCTTAGGCAAATGGATGGAGCTAGAGAACATCATACTAAGTGAGGTAAACCAGACTCAAAAGGTGAATCATGGTATGCACTCACTAATAAGTGGATATTAACCTAGAAAACTGGAATACCCAAAACATAATCCACACATCAAATGAGGTACAAGAAGAAAGGGGGAGTGGCCCCTTGTTCTTGAAAGACTCAGTGAAGCAGTATTAGGCAAAACCAGAACGGGGAAGTGGGAAGGGGTGTGTGGGAGGACAGGGGAAGAGAAGGGGGCTTACAGGACTTTCGGGGAGTGGGGGGCTAGAAAATAGGAAATCATGTGAAATGTAAATAAAAAATTATATCGAATAAAAAAAATTTATTAAAAAACTCCTTGTGATATTAAGTAGAAATATATCAAACTATAACCATAGCTTTGCCTCATGTAGTCATGGAACATGAGAGTTGGTGATAAATTATAAATAGGAATGACTATCAAGTACAACACTCAAGGTCAGAATCAATGAGTGTATAGTCAATAACTACTATGTTACTGATGTTCAGGCATGGTTGTAATCTTAAATGTATCATTTTATTTAAAACACACAGAGTAAATATAAAATAAATAAATGATGATAGTATGTAAATAAAATCTCCTGTTGCCACAAAAAAAGAATAATAAAAGAGTTTTAAGTTGCATATTATTAATTTCTCTTATTTTGTTGGGTGGTTTCCCTATGACCTGTTTTGACTAACTATTATGGTATTATTTACTTTCTGCATGCTCTTTGATATAGTTAACCTCTTCAGACTGGAGTGTTTTATTTTGGGTAGTGTTCCTTCTGTTTCTATTTTGTTGAACAGTTTGAAGAATATTGGTGTTAGGTCTTTTTTGAAGGTCTGATAGAATTCTGCAATGAAGCCATCTGGTCCCGTGCTTTTTTTTGGTTGGGAGACTTTCTATGACCACTTTTATTTCTTTAAGGGTTATGGGACTGTTTAGATGATCTATTTGATCCTGATTTAATTTTGGTGTTTGGTTATCTGTCTAGGAAACTGTCCATTTCCTCCAGATTCTCCAGTTGTGTTGAGTATAGGCTTTTGTAGTACGATCTGATGATTTTTTGAATTTGCACAGTTTCTGTTGTTATATCTCCCATTTCATGTCTAAGTTTGTTAATCTGTATACTGTCTCTGTGCCCTTTGGTTAGTCTGGCTAAGGGTTTATCTATCTTGTTGATTTTTCTCAAAGAACAAGTTCCTGGTTTTGTTGATTCTTTGTATGGTTCTCTTAGTTTCTACTTGATTGATTTCAGCCCTGAGTTTGATGATTTCCTGCCTTCTACTCCTCCTGGGTGAATTCACTTCTTTTTGTACCAGGGCTTTCAGGTATGTCGTTAAGCTGTTAGTGTATGCTCTCACCAATTTCTTTTTAGAGGCACTCAGGGCTATGAGTTTTTCTCTTAGCACTGCTTTCATTGTGTCCCATAGATTTGGGTATGTTGTATCTTCATTTTATTAAATTCTAAAAAATCTTTATTTCTTTCTTTATTTCCTCCTTGACCAAGATAACATTGAGTAGAATATTGTTCAGTTTCCATGTGTATGTGGGCATTCTATTTTTTTTTTCTATTGAAGACCCCTTTTACTCCATAGTTATCTGATAGGAGGCATAGGATTATTTCGATCTTCTTATACTTGTTGAGGTCTGTCTTGTGACCAATTATATGGTCGATTTTGGAGAAGGTACCATAAGGTGCTGAAAAAAGGTATATTCTTTTGCTTTTGGGTGAAATGTTTTATATATATATATATATGTTAAATCTAATTGGTTCAAAGCTTCAATTAGTGTCATTGTGTCCCTGTTTAGTTTCTGTTTTCCTAATTGGTCCATTGAGGAAAGTGCAGTGTTGAATTCACCCACAATTAGGTGCAATGTGTACTTTGAGCTTTAGTAAAGTTTCTTTTATGAATGAGGGTGCCTTTGCATTTGGAGTATAGATGTTCAGGATTGAGAGTTCTTCTTGGTGTGTTTTTCCTTTGAGCAGCAAGAAGTGTCCCTCACTGTCTCTTTTGATGACTTTAGGTTGAAAGTCAATTTTATCTGATATTAGAATGGCTACTCTGGCTTGTTTCATGAGACCATTTGCTTGTAAAATTGTCTTCCAGCCTTTTACTCTAAGGTAGTGTTTGTCTTTGACACTGAGGTGTGTTTCCTGTATGCAGCAAAATGTAGGATCCTGTTTACGTATCTAGTCCATTAGGGGAATTGAGTTCATTGATGTTAAGAGATATTAAGGAATAGTGATTATTACTTCCTGTCATTTTTGATGTTGTCTTTTATATTTGATTGTTTATCTTCTTTTGGGTTTGATGAAAGAAGGTTACTATCTTGCATTTTCCAGGATGAAGTTTCCCTCCTTGTATTGGTGTTTTCCTCCTATTATCCTTTGTAGGGCTGGGTTTGTAGTAAGATATTGGGTAAACTTGGTTTTGTCATGGAATATCTTGTAGATAGAATTAAGTTACATTTGTTTTTATTGTAGAAGATTGATATCTCTCTGTTGATCATTATAGTTTTATAGGATGGCCCGGCATCTGTTTTTTTCTTTCTGTTTTGTTTTGTTTTATGCTGGTGTTTCTCAAATTTATTGTCATGACCCATTAATATAGTTCTTCATTGTTGTGATGATCCCAGCCATGAAGCATAATATTTATTACTTCATAACTGCAATTTTGCTGTGTTATTAATTGTCATATAAATACCTTTATTTCTGGTGGTCTTAGGTAACCACCAGAATGGGTTGTAAAGGTGTCGTTTGACCTCTAAAGGGGTTACTAGACACAGGTTGAGAATCACTATTTTAGAGGTTTAAGAATGTCCTTGTAGACCTTTCTGCATTTCAGAATATCTACTGAAAATTCAAATGTTATAACAGTGGTCCTACCTTTATCTGTGACACCTTCTTTTCCTTTCTTTATTCTGTACATTTACTCATTTAATTATTATATGTCATGGAAGTTTTCTTTTTTGGTACTATTTTATGTTCTATATTCATTTTTTTCCCATGATAGGCATCTCTTCTTTTAGATTGGGAAAATTTCCTTCTTTGGATTTTCTTCAAATATTTTCTATTCTTCTAACCTGCATTCTTCTTCCTCTATGCCTTTCATTCTTAGGTTTGATCTTTTCAGACAGACTTCCTGGATGTTTTGTTCATAGGCATTTTTATCTTGTTGCTGTTAGGCCTAATATTTTCATTATTTTTCAACTATTTGTACTTTCATAGTCTACATTGGTAATTTATGTGTATCCTCCTTAAGGTTTTTGAATATATTCATAATATTTTTCTTCTCAAAATTATGACCAAATCAGTAATGCATTTAAAATTAGTCTAAAATTCCTTTATGCAAAATAGAACTTAATAGTGTTTTTGGAAATTTAATAAGCAAGTGTTTGTGTATCTATCTCCTTCCAATTAGCATCAGTGGAATATAGCAAAGTTTGTTTACATTCAATAACTATGAGAAGTTCTTAAAAAGAGCTTATACATAAGAGAATCACTAAAAATTTGTTGAAAGATAGGTAATTTTTTCAAGTCCCATAAGAAATAAAGACATAATCATAAGTCAGCATTGTTTTTAAGGAGTTGACATTCCTTGGGATGACATTCAATCTACAATATGGTTCAAATTTTGTGAATATGTTTCTATCTTAGCAGAAATTACTGGAGTGCTGGGAATCCAGTTAAAACAATATCGGATCAGAAAACACATGCATCAATTTACTTCTTCTTTGAATTTTCTTAGGCAGCTATTGTGATTTAAATAAATGAGCATCTGAAACTACTCTATTCAACATTATTAGACAAAGAATGAATGGAGCAAAGCAGAGAATCATTAGTCTCAAAGATGTGCTATGGTGACAATTTATAAGCCCAGTTTTGGAGGTATTAGCATTGTAACAAAGAAATTTTATTCTGTTTCATTTCACTTTTTCAAGTTCAATAGAAATATAGAATGATGGTTTTGAATGGGCCAATGGGATTTTTAGAAGGTAGTAAAAGAAGCACTTGTCCTTGAAATTCCCAGATGATTTTATTTTAGAAACAAGCTAAATAGTAGAATATGATGAAGAATAACATACCTCTTGAAAACTCATTTATGAAATGTGAGGCCCCTTCAGCATGACTGATTTTCTATTCATTTAAGAGACTTTTACTTGCCTTATGCTGCTTTTATCCTTTCTTAAGCAAATAAAATATAGTTTCTGAGGATGAAGTTCTAGTAATCATGATACATTTTTATATTATTTTAGACACATTTACAATAATAAGATGTTATTTGTTTTAAAATTACAAAGAAGGGAATAAAGTCATCTCCCATGATTAGATGCAAATTTTATCCTACTAAAATTCCTGTTGATGACATGCAATTGAAATTTATTTTTGAATGATATCTTGTTTTAAAGCATTCAAATTATTTTATTATGAAAGAGATTTAAAAAGATTTAAAGATTTAAAAATATCCTGTAGAGACAAAATAACTATTTTTCTACTAAGTTCCCCAAAGTTTATCTTAGAAACAAAAGCATAGGTTTATTGCCACTGAAGAGCTATTAATGTCAGAATATTCACTGACTTCTATATTTCTTTTTGAAAAAGATGAACAAAATGTGCCCAACATATATAATAACAATTTATTTAAAAATATTTGAGGAATGCATACTTTGTACCAGGTTCTTGCCTTTATTCTATGTAAACTGTGATGAACATAATGCAAGATATCTATTTTCATTCATTTTAAATTCATTTAGGAGCTGGTTTGTAGTGGTAGGGGTGGTTTGGGAAGATAAGAAATAAAATTTGTGAAAAATTAAATTTAAAAGTTCTCTGTCTTGTTTGGCCTCAGTGGAAGATGTTGCTCCTTGTCCTGTATAGTCTTGATGTGTCAAGGTGGGGGGATCCCCAGGGGGTTCTTCCATCTTCTTAGAGGAAAAGGGATGGGGGATGGGGAAAGGGACCCTGTGAAGGGGAAAGGGGATGGAGGACAGGGATCATGAAGTAAACTGAATAAATAAATAAATTAAAATTAAAATGACTTAAGTAGAAGGATATGACACAGGCTTTGAAGACAAAATGGTTATTAACTGTATGACTTGCATATCATTTAAACAGATAATCATAATATTAATTACATTTCTTGAGTATTTCCATACCAAGCACTTCTCTATTTATCCTTTCCTTTAACTAGAACATTTCAACAACTTTATGTGTGGTTTTATTGCTATCTTACTTGACATTCACAGAAACTATGATTCAGATTATTTATCTAGTTCTTCCATGATGAATAAGAAAAGATTTTAAGATCAGTGAAATGGTAGAGGGCCAAATTCAGTTCCTATAACACACATTGGATGGCTTACAACTGTCTGTATGTAACCCCATATATATGTAATCTGCTGGACTCTGTAGGCACTTGCCCTCACATGTGCATACCCATTCCACCTCACAACACACACAATTAAAGCACAAATAAATACTAAAAAAGAAAAGATTTGAATATGCAGTTTGATTTGGTGTTCAGTTGGGGAGATAGCACGTTCATGAAGCACATGACTGATTCATGTGTGTGTGTGTGTGTGTGTGTGTGTGTGTGTGTGTGTATCTGTGTATGTATGTGTGTTTGCATATGTGCAGGTATACATAAGTTTGTGTATGCATGTGCATATGGAGGCCAAAAATATGGTTAGGGGTCATTCCTAAGATACTTTCTATGATTTTTTTTAAGAAAGATATTTTCTTGGGTATTCAGAGTTTCTGAGTTACACAATTCACATATCAAATGGCACCCAAGAAGAAGGAAGGAGAGGTCCCAGATCCTAAAATGGCTTGTTCCAGCATTGTAAAGGAGTACCAGGACAGAGAAGTAGGAGGGGGTTAATAGGAGAATGGGCAGAGGGAAGAGGGCTTAGGGAACTTATGGGGGAGGGGTAACCAGGAAAGGGAAAATCATTTGGGATGTAAAAAATAAAAATAAAAAACTAAAAAAAAAAAAAAAAAAAAGAAAGAAAGATATTTTCACTGGCCTGGAATTTGACATATAGTCTAGGTTGGCAGTCCAGGGAGACCTCTCCAGCACTGGCATTACAAATGCTGACAATTTTTGATGTGTTTTACTTTGCTTGTTTTGAGACAGGGTTTTATTATGTGGCTCTGGCTTTCTGGGAATACACTATGTAGAGGAGACTGGCCTTAAACTTAGAGATAAAGTTGCTTCTGCTCCCAAAGTGCTGGAGTTAAAGGTACATAATATTCTACCAAGCTTTGATTTTTATTTCTAAGGATCTAGTTCAGGTTTGATGCTGCTAGGCAAGTGATTTATGATGTTAGCTATTTCCACAAAACAACACCACAGTTTTTATGTAAATAAAATTTGTTTGCATAGAAAATAAGTGAAGCACTAGGTACAGCAAACAGCCCACTAGAAGGAGATGGAGTATAAAATGTAAAATCCTTAAGCAAGAAAAATTATGGTATGTTTGTGGAACTAAGAGATTGAATTTTGGGGGGTTCAGACTCTATTTTAAGAAATCTGACCTAAGTTTTAACTCAATTGAACTAACAAGATAGTACTTAGCTTCAGTTTTCAAGTTATCCCCCAATAACAACTGAGCCTCGCTCTAGTTTCCGGGCTACCCACAATAAGACCTGCATCTCCTGGTTGTTCTTCTCCAACAAATCCAGCATTTAGCAACAATTTCCAGGTTAAGCCCCAACAAATCTGGACCTCCAGGTTACAAGCCCATCCCCTGTCTAACAATCACCAATTAGAAAGAAATCAGAAGTTACATTTATGGACTGGCTACTAGCACCAGCCAATTATGCTGAAGGCAACTGTGGCACTCCAATTAGATGCTTGCTAGGCTAGAAACACTCATCCCTCACTTGTTACTTTCTATAAAACCTTGTCCCAATGAGTATTCAGTGCTTTTTTGGCTTGTGGGTTAAATCTGCTTGAATAAAGATTGTAGTGATTGCATTAGATTTGGGTCCTTACTGGTCTTTTGAAGTTCACGATAATTTTGCCACAATATTTTGGTTCATTAGTGGGGGACTCCTAGGCCTCCAGGACATGACCTGGAGGGTCTCAATACCAGTAATGTCTGTCTAAGTCTCTAAGCCTGTTGTAAATGTTCCATATGTGTGTTTGCAGCACAACAATAAACTTCCTATTTTCTGTCTGTCCACAAGCTAAATCTGTGTTAAGAGATTCGTCTCTGTCCATGAATCTGTATGGTGCAGCAGTTTGGTTCTGCACATTGGAGATTTGGGTACAGCACCATAGTCTATGCCATTCTTTGCAAATTCTGAGTGGTGCCACATCTGTAATTCTGCCCTAGAAAGGGGCCATGAGTCTGTATCAGTGGCCAGGATGCAGTTAAGACAGACATATCGAGGGACTGTGACTACAAGGGACCAGTAGTCATTCTGAGTCCCCATCTTGGGTAGCTCGGAGAGCCCAAGGCACCTCTCCAATCTGTTGACTTGTGCTTCTGTCTGACAAGGAGGAAGGGATGAGTTTCATTTCTTGTGTGATCACTGCCTTCTCATTGTTTCTTGTTTCTGTCTAAGAGAGAGAAAATGTCTGGCTTGTGTTTTTGTGTGTTATCTGACAGAGGGGAAGGGGTGAGTTTGTGTGTGTGTGTGTGTGTATGTGTGTGTGTGTGTGTGTGTGTGTACCATTTTCTGGTTGTTCCTTGTCTGTTTGAAAGGAAAGGACAAATTTGTGTTTTGTTTGTTATACTTATGTTTCTCATTATGAGGTAATTTTGATGGATGTATTAACATGGGACAGGAACCTTCAATCCCATTAGAATTGCATTTTGATTTGCATTTCCCTAATGACTAATGATGTTGAACATTTCTTAAGGTGCTTCTCGAGAGAAGAAGGCTTATGGGACATATGGGGAGGGGGGAACTGGGAAAGGGGAAATCATTTGGAATGTAAACAAAAAATAGAGAAAAGAAAAAAGAAAAAATGTTCAAATAAAAAGCTAAAAGAATGTATGTGCTAACAATCAGAAAAAAAGAATTGCTCTGCAACCATTTTACAGGTATTAAAACTAGAGGGGGAAATCTCTCAGGCATTATTAAGAAAGATACTCTTTATGTCAGAATGGCCAACTTTCAACACCAACTGGCCTTCAGAAGGATCCTTTGACCTGAGATTTGTCCAAGAGACCGAGAAAGTAATGTTCAAACCCAAATTTGGCCACCTAGATCAAATACCAGGTGATAAGCTTGGAGAGAACTCCTAGGGGGCCTGATCACGGGACTTAAACATTTTCTCACCAGACAGCAGACAGAAGTTCTTGCCTTGGCTACCAAAAAGCCCAAGGATACAAAGGAAGAGATACTGGACTAGTCATATTATCTTTCTACCCATAACTTATTCAAACCCACAGGCAGGACAACAGCCTCTATAGGAAGATCTGCCATGGGTAGTCCCATCCAAGGTGGGGGACTGTGACCTCCTGCAGGAACAACAAACTGATGTAGGCTGCCTCACTAGCCTGAGAGTATGTCTTTCTGCCCTTGCATGCAACTGGCTTGGTCACTGACCAAGGGAACCAACCTTATCACTACTGGACCTTGACCACTAGTGACCCTTATTATCAACAAATTTTTCAGGTTCTCTTCACCAGAGAAGAGAGGGAGAAAATCCAGGCAGAGGCCAGGAAGCAGGTTCCTGTCCCCACAGGGGAGCCCTTCAATAATGAAGCAGCTACTGATGTTTGTTTTTCTTTGACTCACTGAGACTGGGACTATAACACCATTGAAGGTAACAGATGGATCTTGGTTTACTGTCAGACTCTCCTGGCAGGTCTCAAAGGAGCAGAAAGACAGCCTATCAATCTGGCCAAAGTGTATAACAGTAGGAAGAGAGAAAGATTAAAAGAAAAGAATCTTAAGAGACTTAGTGGTAATGATAGTGGCTAAAGAGAAGCAGATGAGAGAAAGAGGCCACAAACTCACTACCTGGCAAAGATCCAGTTGGCAGCCATGGCCAAACCAGAAGAATATAGGAAATGACTGAACTGAATGGCTTTTGAAGAAAGAGGTAAGAGGGCCCTAAGGATTGAGAATGCCCCCACTTAAGAAAGAACCAATGTACTTATTGTAAGGAGGAGGGTTACTGGGTTGGGGAATGCCTCAAGAAGAAGAAGCATATCCAAACCCTGAACTTAGAAAATAAAGAATAAGGAGCAGGGTTCAGAGCCCCTCCCCAAGCCCAGGGTAATCTTAAAAGTGGAGAGGAAACCTGCCAGCTTCCTTGTAAATAATAGGGCTTCTTAATAGCTGAATAGTATTCCATTGTGTAAATTAACCACATTTTCTGTATCCATTCTTCTGTTGTGGGACATCTTGTGTTGTTTCCAGCTTCTGGCTATCACAAACAAGGCTGCTATGAACATAGTGGAACACCTCCCACTGTGGCATGGTGGGGCATCTTTTGGGTATATTCCCAAGAGTAGTATTGTTGGGTCTTCACGTAGATCTAGTTCCAATTTTCTTTTCTTTTTTTTTTTTAAGTAGTTTTTTTATTGGTCATTTCTTTTTTTTTTTATTCGATATATTTTTTATTTACATTTCAAATGATTTCCCCCCTTCTGGTCCCCCACTCCCCGAAAGTCACATAAGCCCCATTCCTTGCCCCTGTTCTCCCACCCACCCCTTCCCACTTCCCTATCCTGGTTTTGCCTTATACTGCTACACTGAGTCTTTACAGAACCAGGGGACACTCCTCCATTCTTCTTGTACCTCATTTAATGTGTGGATTATGTTTTTGGCATTCCAGTTTTCTAGGCTAATATCCACTTATTAGTGAGTGCATACCATGATTGATATTTTGAGAATGGATTATCTCACTTAGTATGATGTTCTCCAGCTCCATCCATTTGCCTAAGAATTTCGTGAATTCATTGTTTCTAATGGCTGAATAGTACTCCATTGTGTATATATACACCACATTTTTTTGCATCGGTTCTTCTGTTGAGGGATACCTGTGTTCTTTCCAGCTTCTGGCTATTATAAATAGGGCTGCTATGAACATAGTGGAGCATATATCCTTATTACATGCTGGGGAATCCTCTGGGTATATGCCCAGGAGTGGTATAACAGGATCTTTCAGAAGTGATGTGCCTAGTTTTCAGAGGAACTGTCAGACTGATTTCCAGAGTGGTTGTACCAATTTGCAACCCCACCAGCAGTGGAAGAGTGTTCCTCTTTCTCCACATCCTTGCCAACAACTGCTGTCTCCTGAGTTTTTAATCTTAGCTATTCTGACTGGTATAAGGTGTAATCTCAGGGTTGTTTTGATTTGCATTTCACTGATGACTAATGAAGTTGAGCATTTTTTAAGATGTTTCTCCACCATCCAATGTTCTTCGAGTGAGAATTCTTTGTTTAACTCTGTACCCTATTTTTAATAGGGTTATTTGGTTTTCTGGGGTTTAACTTCTTGAGTTCTTTGTATATATTGGATATTAGCCCTTTATCTGATGTAGGTTTGGTGAGGACATCCTGAGTTTTGGAGGCAAATGGATGGAGCTAGAAAATATCACCCTGAGTGAGGTAACTCAGACTCAAAAGGACATGCATGCTATGTACTCACTGATAAGTGGATATTAGCCAAAAATAGAGTACAGAATACATAAGATACAGTCCACAGAACTCAAAAAGTTCAACAAGCTGAAGGGCCCAAGTGAGGATGCCTCAGTCCCACTTGGGAGAAAGAAGAAAGCAATCACAAGAGGGGAGGGAAGGAGGGAGAGACAATGAAGGGAAAGTGGGCAGGGATGGGAGAAAAAGGGGAACCTGATTTGGTATTGAGTAAGGGAAAAGGATTGAAGCCATAAGGGACAGCAGAAAGAATGGAAACAGGCAACCTTGGTAGGTAGGAGTTTGAGCATGACCTTCCAGAATGCACCAGAGACCTGGGAGGTCAGAGACTCTCAGGAATCAAAGGGAGGGACCTTAGATGAAATGGCTGACAGTAGGGAAAGGGAACTCATAGAGCCCATCTCCACCTGGAAGACAGGTGAGGGAGGGGGTTGCCATCGCATAGTCAAAACTCTGACCCTGTCTGATAGAACTTCAAGGATGGAAATGGAGAGGATCCTGAGAAAAAGAAGGTCCAGAGACAGGCCTAAATTGGGATCCAGCTCAAGGGGAGGTCTCAAGGCCTGACACTATTACTGAGGCTATGGAATGCTCACAAAATGGGGTATATCATGACTGCACTCTGGAAGACCCAACAAACAGCTGAAAGAGTCAGATACAGATATTTGCATCCAACTAATGGACAGAAGTGCATGACCCCTGTGGTTGAATTAGGGAAATTCTGGAAGAAGCTGATGAGGAGGGCAATTCTGTAGGAAGACCAGCAGTCTCCATTGACTTGGACCCCTGAGATCTCTCAAACACTGGACCACCAAACAGGCAGCATACACCAGCTGATATGAGGTCCCCAACATATATTCAGCAGAGGACTGCATGGTCTGAGTTTAGTCAGAGAAGATGAACTTAACCTTAAAGAGACAGGAAGCCCCAGGGGTTTAGAAGTCTAGTAGAGTGGGGAATGGGGGGGAGTGGTGGGGGAGGATGGGGTGGAGACATCCTCATGGAGTCTGGGTGCAGAGGAGGTATGAGATGGGGAAGAGTCAGAGGGTGGACAGGGAGTGTAAAAAAAATTCAATTCAATTAAAACAAAATAAAACAACAACAACGAAAAAATAGGGCTTAACATTGTTTTGCAGACACCAGAAGACGTCTCTTCAACTGTTTATAAATGACCTCCTAATGGCAGCAGAAAAAATAATGTCTAAAAGAGATCCAGGACATCTCAGAGGCCCTAAACATCTTCAACTACTAAGAAGGCCCTACTCTGCCAACCACAGGTGACCTCTGTTGATCTGAGAGATGCATACTCAGACTTTGGGCCCTGGTGCCAGCCAATGGCCTACCTGTCAAAGAAATTAGATCCAGTTGCCAGATGCTGCCCCTCCTGTTTACACATCATTGCAGCAATAGCCTCCTGGTTAAGACTGATGCCAGAATGACTCATTACCAGTCTTTCCTCTTAAATGCCACAAGGATAACTTTTCAGGTTCCAGCTACCCTTTGGCCCAGCTACCTTGCTGCCTGACCTAGACTCGGAAGGGCCTCTGCATTACTGCTCTGACATTTTGGCCCACATTCATGGAGGCAGACCATATCTTCAGGATACTCCCATGATGAATGCAAAAGTAACATGGTTCACCAATGCAACAGCATCATTCAGGATGGACAGAAGCATGCAGGGTAAGTGGTGGTATTGAACACCAATGGAGCTACTCCTGACAGGAATGCCATCCCAGAAACTTGAACTAATAGCACTGACCAAAGCATGAGAACTGAGAAAAGACAAGACATAGAGAGCCAGTGTGCCTTTGCTCCACTCATGTCTACAGGGCTATCACAAAAAGGAAATCCTCTCCCTACTGAGGGCTCTATGAGGTGCTAATATGCTGGTCATTATTCACTTCCTGGGACACCAGGAAATAAAGGACCCAGTCTCAGATGACAATAAGGCAGATAAAACAAGCCCGTGGGTAGCCCGAGAAATAGGGCCTCTTACACTCTTGTTTGTCCTAGAACCCAGAGACACAACACTCCCTAACCAGCCTACAGAAGATGTGATCTGTGCCAGAAACCTACCCATATCTCAGGGTCATAAGGGACAGTAGAGGACAGCAAACTGCAATCTAATAGTACCAGGTAAGGACACATGCTCCACTATGTTCATAGCAGCCCTATTTATAATAACCAGAAGCTGGAAAGAACCCAGATATCCCTCAATGGAGGAATGGATACAGAAAATGTGCTATATTTACACTATGGAATACTACCTAACTATTAAAAACAATGAATTCATAAAATCCTTAGGCAAATGGGTGGAACTGGAGAATGTCATCCTGAATGAGGCAACCCAATCACAAAAGAACACACATGGCATGCATTCATTGATAAGCGGATATTAGCCCAGAAGCTCGGAATACCCAAGAAACAATTCACATATCTAATGATGCCCAAGAAGAAGGAAGGAGAGGCCACTAGTCTTGGCTCAGTTCATCAGTGTAGGGGAATACCAGGATGGGGAAATGGTAAGGTGGTGATTGGGGAACATGGGGAGGGAAGAGGGCTTATGGGATTAATTAATTAATTAATTAAATTAATTAATTAATAACAAAGAAAAAGATCCACTATTCTTCACACATGGGTGCTGGAGAATGCCGAACCTAGTCTACCAGTATCATGCCAGAATTAGAGATGACAATTTGAAAAATGCTTAAATTATTAAGAACAATATGGCCTGTCAATTGACTAATGCAGTTGCCAGTGAGAAGAACCCTGGTACTTGATACCTGGATGCCTAATCAGGAATATATTGTGAAACAGATTTCACAGAGGTAAAACCAAGAAATTTCAGATACAGATATTTAAAGGTGGTCATAGGTACCTTTTCAAGATGGACTGAGGTCTTCCTAACTAAGCATGAGGACTGTTCAGAAAGTAGGAAATAAACTACTACAAGAAATTCTTCCATTATATGTTTTTTCTAAGTTTATCGTGTCAGACAATGGATCTACATTTGTGTACCAGTTAAGTCAGGGATTAGCTAATATTTTGGGGATAGATTGGAAACCTCATTGTGCTTTCTGACCCCAGAGTTCAGGGCAAGTAGAAAGGATGAATGGAAACTTAAAAGAAATAAATAAAACAATGAATGGAATATGTATGCAAAGAAACAGGAGGAAAGCTATATGCACGGGCAAGAAATTAAATCAATTCATCTTGCATGAGTGGAGTGGAGTGAATTATTATTTAATGCTCAGTTTTGATTAGGAATTTGATTATACACAACAGGATGGGTACTGAAAATTGAAGAAAAGAGACACATCAAATTCCCTTTGAAACCTGTCTCTTTGGAAATACTTCCTAATACTGCTAATCATTTAATGATGTTGGAAATTTTCCTGGCTGGAGATATCAATTTGGAATCACTTTGATTTAATTGATATTTAAAATTATGATATTGAATATTTTCTAAGACAGAATACTTCAATCCTGACTGTATTTGGGAATCACCTAGGAAACACTATATTTTGAGTTTCTCCTTCTAAGAAATAAGAGATAATACACTTTGCCCACTTCAATAAAATTAGAATTTCTGAAGGGATGTTTTTACCTGTATCCATAATTTCAGAGAGCTCTCCATGTGGTACGAAAGAGCAGCCAGGGTTGAGAATCAGTGGTGTGTAAGAGAAAACTAGGACTGTGCTATGAACCTGTCTATCATGTGGATATAGAGAAGGGATGAATCTAACAAAGGAGGCTGAAGAGCAACCACCAAGATGTACCACTGAGTAAAATTTGGAGAGGTACATTAGAAGCCTATTAAAGGTAAAGTAGTTTTTATGGGGTTTTGACAAAGTAGAAATATTTAAAACAATGCATTTGAAAAAAATTATTATGAGAAAGAGCAGGGAAAAGCAAGATTACAGAAATACATATTATATTTTTAATAATATATTGTAATAATATATATTTGTGTATATTTGTATATTTGTATATATTTGTGTATATAAAGATATTTTTATTTATGTATATAAAGATATTTTTATTTACTAATGGTATTGTTTTGTTGTTGCTAGTATTGAAATTATGAACTGAAAGCAAAAATTTATCTTTGAGAAGGTTCAAAGGGTTGCCACTGAGTTCAAAATTGAAGATGACATGGATTGTGAAGGGTGACAACTCATGGTTATTGGGTGTTATGAAAATTAGGAATTGACTGATGCTTTTATGAATACTTTTCTTCATTTCTTTCATTGTCTTTTTTCCCTCTTCCTTATTTTATGTAGTATGAGACAGTCTCTTCTGTAGATAATGAGTAAAATGTGAAAACTGAAAATGTTTGAAGCTTTAGTGTACTTTCTTGAATGGAGTGGTCAGCAAAGTCATGCAGGTTTTATTTTCTACAGAAACTTTCAGTGGCTTGAGGAAACTCAGCCAGGAGAATGTGATTGAAAGAGTTCAAGAACTTCTGGGCATGTTTTTGTTTTGTTTTGTTTTGCTTTGATTTGTTTTGTTTTGTGTTATATTGTGATTTTTTTTTTAATTTTGTATTTTCATACTGAACTATAGAAGATAAGATAACTTCTGGTTCTCACCTGTGCCAGCCTGGAGCAGAGCCTCTGCCCAGGACTTCATCCCACACAGACCACACCCCAATTGCAGCCTGACTTCTCAGAATCACAGTCTCACAGGAAGGACAGGCTCCAGTCAGAGACAGAGAGGTCAGATAACACCAGAGATAACCAGATGGCAAGAGTCAAGTGTAAGAATATAAGCAACAGAAACCACTGGGCAACATCAGAACCTAGTTCTCCCACCACAGCAAGTCCTAGATACCTCAACACACCCTTAAAACAAGATTCAGACCTAAACGCTGATTTCATAAAAATGGTAACTTAAAGGACACAAATAATTCTCTTAAAGAAATACAGTAGAACACAATCAAACAGACAAAGGAATTGGACAAAACTGTCCAGGACCTGAAAAAGGAAATAGATTCATTAAGGAAAACACAAAGGGAGATAGTGCTGGAGATGGAAAACCTAGGAAAGAGAACAGGAGTCACAGATGTAAGCATCACCAACAGAATACAAGAGATAGAAGAGGGAATCCCAGTAGCAGAAAATACATCAACAAAACAGTTAAGGAAAATTCAAAAAGCAAAAACTATCTCAAAAAATTCAAGAAATCCAAGACACAACGAGAAAAAACAAACCTAAGAATAACAGTTATAGAAAGGAATGAAGATTCCCAACTCAAAGGGCCAGCAAACACATTCAACAAAATAATAGAAGAAAACTTTACTAACCTAAAAAAAGAAATGCCCATAAACATACAAGAACCCTACAGAACATCAAACAGATGGAACCAGAAAATAAATCTCTCTTATCATATAATAATTAAAACACCAAATGCACAGAACCAAGAAAGAATATTGAAAGCAATAGGTAACAAGGTCAAGTAACATATAAAGGCAGACCTATCAGAATTACTCAAGACTTCTCAGTGGGAACTATAAAAACCAGAAGATCCTGAACAGATGCCATACAGACACTAAGAGAAAAAAAAGTCCATCCCAGGCTACTATACCCATAAAAACTCACAATTACCATAAATGGACAAACAAAGCATTCCAAGACAAAACCAAATTTAAATATTTTTCTCCTAATTAAGGCCTACAGAGGATAATAGAAGGAAACATCCAACAAAAGGAGGGAAACTATACACAAGAAAAAGCAAGAAAATAATTTTTTCACAACAAACCCAAAAGACGAGAAATAAATGAACATAATTCCTCTCTAGGAACAAAATGACAGAAATCAACAATCATCGATCTCTAATATCTCTCAATATCAATATACTACTCAATTCCCCAATAAAAAGACATAGGTGACTGGATACTTAACAGGATCCAGTATTTTGCTGAATACAGAAAACACACCTTAGATTCAAAGACAGAGATACATGAATGGGCAAATTTTTCCAAGCAAATGTTCCAAAGAAACAAGTTGGAGTAGCCATTCTAATGTCCAACAAAAGAGTCTTTCAACAAAAAGCTATCAAAAAAGATCAGGAAGGACACTACATACTCATCAGAGGAAAAATCCAACAGGATGAACTCTCAGTTCTGAACATCTATGCCCCAAATACAAGGGCACCCACATTTGTAAAAGAAATATAAGTAAAGCTCAAAATACACATTGAACCTCACACAGTAATAGGAGATTTCAATACCACACTCTCACCAATGGATAGATCATGGAAACAGAAATTAAACAAAGACACTGTGAAACTAAAAGAAGTTATGAACCAAATGGATTTAACAGATATCTAGAGAACATTTTACCCCAAAGCAAAAGAATATAACTTCTTCTCAGCACCTCATGGTACCTTCTCAAATATTGGCCATATAATCAGACACAAAACAAACTTCATCAGATACAGGAACATTCAATTAATCCTGTTTTTGTTCAATAATAACAAAAACAACAGAGAGCCCACATATACTTGGAAGCTGAACAACTATCTACTCAATGATAACTTGGTCAGGAAAGAAGTAACAAAAGAAATAAGACTTTTTGGAATCCAATGAAAATGAAGACACAACATATCAAAACTTATGTGACACAAAGAAAGCAGTGCTAAGAAGAAAACTCAGAGCTCTGAGTGCCTCCATAACGAAATTGGAGAGGATCCTTCTGGTCACCATCTGCAGGCAGGAGATGGAAAAATTCCACAGCCCTCTGTGAATGGTTCCCAACAGGAGAGAGCTGGAATCCCAGGAATGCTGACACAGACTTACAAGCCCACAGGATGGACAAACTCCAGCCAGAGACAGCAAGACCAACTAACACCAGAGATATGCAGATGGTGAAAGGCAAGTGCAAGAACCCTATCAACAGAAATCAAGGCTACTTGGCATCATCAGAATACAGTACTTTCACCACAGCAAATCATTGACACCCCAACAAGATTGTGATTCTGTGTACAGGAGATTACAGGTAAAAAGATAGAAGACCTTAAAGAGGAAACACAAAAATCTTCAAACAATTACAAGAAAACAGAACCAAACAGGTCAAGGAATTAAACAAAACCATTTATGATCTAAAACTTGAAACAGAAACACTAAAGAAATCACAAAGGGAAACTACCTGTAGATAGAAATCCTATGAATGAGATCAGGAGGTATAAGAGACAGAAGAGAGAATCTTGGGTGCAGAAGATACTAGAGAAAACATTGACACAATAGTCAAAGAAAATACAAAATGCAAAGACATCCTGCCCCCAAACATCCACGATATCCTGGACAAAATGAGAAGACCAATCCTAAGGATAATAGGTAAAGAGAGGGAAGACTCCCAATTTAAAGGCCTAGTAAATATCTTCAACAAAAGTATAGAAAACTTTGCTACCCTGAAGAAAGAGATGCTCATCAACATATAAGAAGCCTACAGAACTCCAAATAGATTGGACCAGAAAAGAAATTCTTCCTGTCACATAATAATAAAAATACCAAATGCACTATACAAAGAAAGAATATTAAAAACATTAAGGGAAAAAGTCAAGTAACATGTAATAGCAGACCTATCAGAATTACACTATATTTCTCACCAGAGACCATGAAAGCTAGACAATCATAGGCAGATCTCATACAGAACCTAAGAGAACACAAATGCCAGCCCAGACTACCATACCCAGAAAATCTCTCAGTTACCATAGAGGGAGAAACCAAGAAATTCCATGACAAAAGCCAATTTACAGAATATATTTCCAGAAATCCATCCCTTCAAAGGATAATAAATGGAAAACTCCAACATATGGAGGAAAACTGCACCCTAGAAAGTAATCTTCTGTTAACAAACCATTAAGAAGATAGCCACATAAACAAAACACCAACTTTAACTACAAAAATACCAGGAATCATCAATAACTTTCCTTAATATCTCTTAATATCAATGGATTCCATTCCCCAATTAAAATATATAGACTAACAGACTGGGTGCATAAACAGTACACAACATTTTGCTGCGTACAAGAAACCCACCTCAGTGACAAAGACAGATACTACCTCAAAATAAAAGGCAGGAAAAGAATTTTTCAAACAAATCGTCCCAAGAAATAAGCTGAAGTAGACATTCTAATATTGAATAAAATTGACTTCCAACCTAAATTTATCAAAAAGATAATGACACTACACACCCATCAAAGGGAAAATCTACCAAGAAGAACTCTCATTTATGAACATCTATATCCAAATGCAAGGTCACCCCCATTCATAAAAGAAACTTTACTAAAGCTCAAACCACACATTGCACCTCACACAATAATAGTAAGAGACTTCAACACCACACTCTCTCAACAATGGACAGATCACAGAAACAGAAAATAAACAGAAATAATTAAACTAACAGAAGTTATGAATCAAATGGATTTAACAAATATCTATGGAACAGTTCATCCTAAATCAAAAGAATATACCTTCTTCTCAGTATCTCACAGCACCTTCTCCAAAATGGACCTTATAATCAGTCATAAAACAGAACTCAACAGATACAAAAAAATTCAAATAATCCCTTGTATCCTATCAGATCATCATGGATTAAGGTTGATCTTCAATATCAACAAAAATAATAGAAAGCCCACATATATATGGAAGCTGAACAACACTCTATTTAATGATAAGTTGGTAAAGGAATATTTAAAGAAAGAAATTAAAGACTTTTTAGAAATTAATGAAAATGAAGCCACAATATACCCAAACCTATGGGACACAATTGAAAGTAGTCCTAAGAGGAAACTCATAGCTCCAAGTGCCTCCAAAAAGAAACTGGAGAGAGCATACACTAGCAGGTTTGTAGCTCATCTGAAAGCTCTAGAAGAAAAAGGAGGAAACACACCCAAAAGGAGTATACTGGAGGGAACAATCAAACTAGGGGCTGAAATCAAACAAGTAGAAGCAAAAAGAACTCTGTAAAGAATTTACAAAACCAGGACCTGTTTCTTCGACAAAATCAACACAATAGATAAACCCTTAGCCAGAGTAAACAGGGGGCACAGAGACAGTATCCAAATTAACAATATCAGGAATATAAAAGGAGACATAACAACAGAAACTAAGGATATAAAAAAATCATCAGGTCTTACTAAAATAAGCTTTCATTCAACAAATCTGGAAAAACTGGATGCAATGGACAATTTTCTAGATGGATACCAGGTACAAAAGTTAAATGAGTATCAGGTAAATAATCTAAGCAGTCTCACAAACCCTAAAAAGTCCAAGATCAATTGGATTTAGTACAGAGTTCTATCAGAACTTCAAAGAAGAACTAATACCAATAATCTTCAAACTATTTCAGAAAATAGAAATAGAAGGACCACTACCCAATTCCTTCTATGAAGCTATAATTGCTCTGCTACCTAAATGACACAAAAACCCAACAAAGGAGAATTTCAGACACATTTCCTTTATGAATATCGATGTAAATATACTCAATAAAATTCTCGCAAGCAAAATCCAAGAACGCATCAAAATGATCATCCATCATCATCAAGTAGACTTTATACCATGGATTCAAGGATGGTTCAATATATGGAAATCTATCAACATAATCTACTATCTAAACAAACTCACAGAAAAAAAAAAAACAACACTTGATCATTTCTTTGGATGCTGAATTCATTTGACAAAATCCAGCACTCTTTCATGATAAAAGTCTTGGAAAGATCAGGAATTCAAGGCCTATATCTAAATATAGTAAAATTAATATTCAGCAAACCAATAGCTAACATCAAACTATATGGAGAGAAACTGGAAGCAATCTCACTAAATTCAGGGACTAGACAGTGCTACCCATTCTCTCTCTACCTATTCAATATAGTACTTGAAGTCCGAGCTAGAATACTTAGACAATAAGAGGTGAAAGTGATAAAAATTGGAAAGGAAGAAGTAAAAATATCACTATTTACAGATGATATGATAGTATACATAAGTGACCCCAAAAACTCCACCAGAGAACTACGACACATAATAAACACCTTCACCGAAGTGGCTGAATATAAAACTAACTCAAATAAATCAGTGGCCTTCCTATTCCCAAAGGATAAACAGGCTGAGAAAGAAGTTAGAGAAACAACACCCTTCATAAGTCACAAATAATATATCTAGGTGTGACTCTATCTATACAAGTGAAAGATGTGTATGACAAGAACTTCAAGTCTCCAAAGAAAGAAATCGAAGGAGACCTCAGAAGATGGAAAGATCTCCCATGCTCATGAATTGGCAGGATTAATATAGTAAACCTGGCCATCTTGCAGAAAACAATCTACAGATTCAGTACAATTCCAATCAAAATTCCAGCTCAATTCCTCATAGAGTTTCAAAGAGTAATTTTCAATTTCATTTGGAATAATAAAAAACCGACATTAGGGAAAACTTTTCTCAACAATATATGAACTTCTGGTGGAATTACTATCCCTGATCTCAAGCTGTACTACAGAACAATTGTGATAAAAATCTGCATGATATTGGTACAGTGGCAGGCAGGTAGATCAACATAATAGAATTGAGGACCCAGAAATGAACCCACACACCTAGGGTCACTTGAAATTTGATAAAGGTGCTAAAACCATCCAGTAGAAATAGGACAGCAATTTTAACAAATGGTACTGGTTCAACTGGAGATCAACATGTAGAAAAATCCAAATTGGTCCATTCTTATTTCCTTGTACAAAGTTCAGGTCCAAGTGGATCAAGGACCTACACATAAAACCAGATAAGCTGAATCTAATAGAAGAAAAAGTAGGAAGAACCTGGTACACATGGGCACAGGGGGAAACTTCCTGAACAGAACACCAATGACTTGGGCGGAGGGAAGCAGGATCATAGGACTTATGGGGAGGGGGGAACTGGGAAAGGTGAAATCATATGGAATATAAACAAAGATTCTAGAAAATTTAAAAAAGAATTGTCAAATGGGACTTCATGAAATTGCAAAGCTTCTGTAAGGGAAAGGACACTGTTAATAGGACAAAAGGGCAACCAACAGTTTGGTAAAAGATCTGTACAATCTTATATCAGATAGAAGACTAATAACCACTATATACAAAGACCTCAAGAAGTTAGACTCCATAGAAACAAATAACCCTATGAAAAAAATGGGTTACAGAGTTAAACAGAATTCTCTACTGAGGAATTCCAAATAGCTGAGAAGCACCCAAAGAACTGTTCAACATCCTTAGTTATCAGGGAAAGGTAAATCAAAACAAACTAGAAATTCCACCTTTCACATTTCCGAATGTCTAAGATAAAAAACTCAGGTGACAGCAGATTCTGGTGAGGATGTGGAGAAAGATGAGCACTCCTCCATTTCTGGTGTGATTGCAAGCTGGTATAACTACTCTGGAAATCAGTCTGGTGGTTCCTCAGAAAATTCGACATAGTACTACCTGAGGGCCCAGCAATGCCATTCCTGGGCATATACCCAGAAGATGCTCCAACATGTAATAAGGACACATGCTCCACTATGTTCATAGCAGCCTCATTTATAATAACCATGAGCTGGGAAAAAAAATCCAGTTGTCCCTCAAGGGGAATGGATACGGAAAATGTGGTACATTTACACAATAGAATAGTACTCAGCTATTAAAAACAATGAATGCATGAAATTCCTAGGCAAAGGGATGGAACTAGGAAATATCCTGAGTGAGGTAAGCCAATTACAAAAGAACACAACATCGTATGTACTCACTGATAAATGGATATAAGCCCAGAAGCTTGGAATACCCAAGACCCAATTCACGTATCAAATGATGCCCAAGAAGAAGAAAGAACAATGTATGGATACTCTGGTCCTTCTTAGGAGGGGGAACAAAATACCCATGGGAGGAGACATAGAGACAAAGTGTAGAGCAGAGACTGAAAGAAAGACCACTGAGACACTGCCCTACCTGGGATTCCATCCCATATACAGTCACCATACCCAGTCACTATTGTGGATGCCAACAAGCACTTGCTGACAGGAGCCTGATATAGCTGTCTTCTGAGAGGATCTGACAGTACCTGACAAATACAGAGTTGAGTTGTCTCAGACAAACATTGGAATGAGCACAAGGTCCCTAATGGATGAGCTAGAGAAAGGACCCAAGGAGCAGAAGGATCTTGCAGCCCCATAGGAACAATATGAACTAACCAACACCCACAGAGCTCCCAGGGACAAAGTTACCAACCAAAGATTATACATGGAGGGATCCATGGCTCCAGCTGCATATGTAACAGAGGATGGCCTTTTTGGACATCAATGGGAGGAGAGACCCTTGGTCATGAGAAGGCTCAATGCCCTAATATAGGGGAATACCAGGGCAGGGAAGCAGGAGTGGGTGGGTTGGTAAGCAGGGGGAGGGGAAGATGGGTTTGGGTGTTTTCAGAGGGGAAACCAGGAAAGGGATAACATTTTAAATGTAAATAAAGAAAATATCCAATAGAAAAAGACCAAAAAAGCAAAAAAGAATTCTCAATTATGTAATACCTAATGACTGAGAAGCACCTAAAGAAATATTCATCATCCTTAGTTGTCAGGAAAATATAAATCAAATGACCTTGAGATTCCACCTCATATCATTCAGAATGGTTAAGATCAAAACCTTGGGTGACTGCAGATGTTGGCTAGGGTGTGCATAAAGAGGAACACTCCTCTGTTGTTGGTGGGACGTCCAGCTATTAAAACCACTTTGGAATGAGAAGAAGAATGGAAAAAAACAAAGATAAACAAGGCAAAAAGTCTGGATGAGATTTTCCTTCATTTTAAAAATGATTTTTGAAGTAGTAATTATATTTTGTTCTGGTCAGAATATAATACATTAATCTAAACAAGAAACTGTTAAATAAAGGAACTTTTCATTCTTTGGAATGGAGTGTGCATCCATGATTCTGAGAAGGCAGTTTCAGCTCCTCAAATAGCCCAAGTCTCAAGGTCTAAAGAGGTTAGAGTAAAGACAGACATGGGGTCAATAACTCAGGACTAAATGCCAGAGGTACTCTAGCCTACCATGATCACATTATTTACAATTTTCCCCATAACTTTTTGTGTTTTCTTTGAGCTAGTTTAAAACACTGCATCTGTCAATAATAAAACTTACTTGTAGGATGTGGGGAGGTGTCAGTTGATTTTGATTATGCAGGTTTGATTTTGCTACACTGGAGTTAATTCGAGGTGCATTCATTTTAAATGGTTGGCCCTGCTACAAAAGAAAGGTAATTTTTCTTCCAGTATTTTTGCATTTAAGTGGTTGTGTGTGTGTGTGTGTGTGTGTGTACATGCACGCTTGTGTATACAACTTCAGGATGTGTCATACTGTACATCTGTGTGGAGTTCACAAAGAAACTTGACAGTTATCTCTTTCTAGACTGTGGGTTTCAAGGATTTCACTCAGATTATCAAACTTGGCTGCAAGTGTCTATATGTGGTGAGTCATCTTGTTTGCCTCTAATCTTTTTTGTTGTTGTTGTTGTTGCCCTTTTATATTCATCAATTTGATTCCATTTCTTAATATATTCTAAAATTTTATCTTTATTTTTATTAAATTTATTTATTCACGTTATATCTCAATGTGAGCCCCCTCATACAGATCCCAGTACCCCCTCATACTGATCCTCCCCACATTCCACCCTCCCCTTCTCTTTTGTGAAGGGAGAGCTCTCCTCTAGGAGAGCTCTGGGCGCTACCTCCTGTACCCCTTCTCCTCCTGCATATCAAGTTGTCACAGTAATAAATGCATCCTCTCCCACTGAGGCCAGATATGGCAGACCATTTGGGGGAATTGGGATGCACAAGGCAGCAGACAACAGACTCAGGGACAGCCCCTGCTCCAGTTGCTGATAGACATGGCTGAAGATCAAGATGTTCATATGCTACATAGGTATAGGGGCCTTACGTCAAGCCTGTTTTGTCTCCCTCATAGGTTATTCAGGTCATGGTAACCTACAAGGGTTACTTGAAGCTGTTGGTCTTCCCATGGAGTTCCTATCATTTTTGGGTCCCTCAATTCTTCTTCTAATTCCTCCATAATACTCCAACAACTCCATCTAATGTTTGGCTGTGGGTCTCTGAATCTCTTTCCAACAGCTGCTGTGTGGAATCTCTCAGAGGACAGTTATGTTAGGTTCCTGTTAAAAACTAACAGAATATCATTAATAGGGATTGAATTTTGCCCACAGGATGTGTCTTCATTGGAGCCAGTCATTGGTTGGCCATTCCCTCAGTCTTTTCTTTATCTTTGTCCCTGCACATCCTGAAGCCAGGAATGGGTTAAAGGTTTTGTGAGTAAGTTAAACTTTATGCCTCTACTGGGATTCTTGCTAACTAGAGAAATTGGACACTTCAGGATCCTTATCTCCCACTGCTAGGAGTCTCATCTAGAGTCCCCTACTCCAAACATACCCTGGGGCTGTCAACCATCTCAGGTATCTGGCACTTTCTAGAGATTGCTTCCCCAACACTACTGCTTTCTCTTCTCACTGCTCTGCTCTCCCTCCATCCGATTCACACTCCCCCACACATTCTCCTCCCCACTCCCCTCTCCTACCCAATTCCTTCCTTCCATAGATTTCTGATACCTATTTTGTTTCCCTTCTGAGAAAGATTTAACCATCCTCCCTTGGACTCTCACTATTTGTCTTATCCAGGTCTGTTGATTATAACATGGTTTTACTGTACTTTATGTCTAATATCCACTTACAAGTAAGTACATACCATGTATGAACTTTTGGGTCTGGGCCACCTCACTCAGGATGATATTTTCTAGATCCATCCATTTGCCTATGAAACTCATGATGTCCTTGTTTTTAATAGTTAAATAGTGTTTCATTTTGTAAATGTACCACCTTTTCTGTACACATTCTTTGGTTGTGGCACATCTGGACTGCTTCTAGTTTCTGGCTAATATGAATAAAACCACCACGAATACAGTCCAGCATGTGTCCTTGGGGTATTGTGGAACATTTTTTGGCTATATGGTCAGGAGTGGTATAGCTGGGTATTGAAGTAATTTTCTAAGAAACTGCCAAATTGATTTCAAGAGTAGTTGTACAAGTTTGCATTCCCACCAGTGGTGGAGGAGTGTTCTATTTGCTCCATATCTTTGCTATCATGTGCCATATCTTAGGGTTTTGATCTTAGCCATTCTGGTGGGTATGAGGTGGAATCTCGGAGTTGTTTTTATTTGCATTTCCATGATGACTCAGCATGCCAAGCATTTCTTTAGGTGCTTCTTGCCCATTTGAGATTCCTCTGTTGAGAAATCTCTGTTCAGCTCTGTACTCCATTTTTAACTGGATTATTTGGTTTGTTGGTGTTTAACTTCTTAAGTGTTATATATATTGTATATATTAGCCTTCTGTCAGATATAGTTTGTGAAGATCTTTTCCCAATTTTTAGATTCTCATTTTGTCCTATTAGCAATGTCCTTTGACTTACAGAAGATTTTCAGTTTCATAAGGCCCCATTTATTAATTGTTGATCTTACAGCCTGGTGTTCTGTTTAGGAAGTTGTCACTTGTAACAATGAGTTCTAAGGCTATTGCTCACTTTCTGTTCTATTAGATTTAGTGTATCCAGTTTTGCAGTGAAGTCTTCCATCCATTTGGACTTGAATTGTATGCAGGGTGATAAATATGGCTCTATTTTTCATTCTTCTACCTGTAGACATCCAGGTAGACCAGTACCATATGTCAAAGATAGTCTCTCCTTTTTCCATTTTTTTTTTTTGGTTTGGTTTCTTTGTCAAATATCAAATGTCCATAGGTATGCTGGCTTATTTCGGAGTCTTTCATTTGGTTCCATTGATTGCCCTCTCTGTGTCTATTCAAATACCAAGCAGTTTTTATTACTAATTCTCTTTAGTACAGTACATTTTTGACATAATTAATAGTGATATATCCAGAATCAACAAAAGAATCAACAAAACCAGGAGCTGGTTCTTTGAAAAAATCAACAAGATAGATAAACCCTTAGCCAAACTAACCAAAGGGCACAGAGGCAGTATCCAAATTAATAAAATTAGAAATGAAAAGGGAGATCTAACAACAGAAACTGAGGAAATTCAAAAAATCATCAAATCCTACTACAAAAGCCTGTGCTCAACAAAACTGGAGAATCTGGAGGAAATGGGCAATTACTTAGACAGATACTAAATACCAAAATTAAATCAGGATCAAATAGATCATCTAAACAGACCCATAACCCCTAAAGAAATAGAAGGTATCATAGAAAGCCTTCTGACCCAAAAAAATCACTGGACCAGATGGTTTTAGTGTAGAATTCTATCAGACCTTCATAGAAGACCTAACACCAATACTCTTCAAAATATTCCACCAAATATAAACAGAAGGAACACTACCCAACTCCTTCTATGAATACACAATTATGCTGATACCAAAACCACACAAAGATCCAACTAAGAAAGAGAATTTCGGGCCAATTTCTCTTATGAACATTGATGCAAAAATACTCAATAAAATTCTTGCCTACCGAATCCAAGAACACTTCAAAATGATCATCCACCAGGATAAAGTAGGCTTCATCCCAGGGATGCAGGGATGGTTCAATATATGGAAATCCATCAATGCTATCCACTATAGAAACAAACTCAAAGAAAAAAGCCACATGATCATTTCATTAGATGCCGAAAAAGCATTTGACAAAATTCAGCATCCTTTCATGCTAAAAGTCTTGGAAAGGTCAGGAATTCAAGGCCCATATCTGAACATAGTAAAAGCAATATACAGCAAACCAGTAGCCAACATCAAACTAAATGGAGAGAAACTTGAAGCAATCCCACTAAAATCAGGGACTAGACAAGGATGCCCCTTCTCTCCATATCTTTGCAATATAGTTCTTGAAGTCCTAGCTAGAGCAATTAGACAACGTAAGGAGGTCAAAGGGATAAAATTGGAAAGGAAGAAGTCAATATCACTATTTGCAGATGATATGATAGTATACTTAAGTGATCCAAAGAATTCCACCAGAGAACTCGTACAGCTGATAAACAAATTCAGCAAGGTGGCTGGTTATAAAATTAATTCAAGCAAATCAGTAGCCTTCCTATACTCAAAGGATAAACAGTCTGAGAAAGAAATTAGGGAAATGACACCCTTCACAATAGCCATAAACAATATAAAGTATCTTGGTGTGACTCTAACTAAACAAGTGAAAGATTTGTATGACAGGAACTTCAAGTCTTTGAAGAAAGAATTGAAGAAGACCTCAGAAGATGGAAAAATCTTCCTTGCTCTTGGATTGGCAGGATTAATATAGTAAAAATGGCCATCTTGCGAAAAGCTATCTACAGATTCAATGCAATCCCCATCAAAATCCCAACTCACTTCTTCACAAAGTTGGAAAAAGCAATTCTCAAATTTATCTGGAATAACAAAAAACCCAGAATAGCTAAAACTATTCTCAACAATAAAAGAACATCAGGGGGAATCAGTATCCCTGACTTCAAGCAGTACTACAGAGCAATTGTGTTAAAAACTGCATGGTATTGGAACAGTGACAGGCAAGTAGATAGAATTGAAGATCCGGAATAGAATTGAAGATCTGGAAATGAACCCAAAGTATTATGGTCACTTGATCTTTGATAAAGGAGTGGAAACCATCCAGTGGAAAAAAGATAGCCTTTTCAACAAATGGTACTGTCTCAACTGGAGGTCAGCATACAGAAGAATGCAAATTGATACATTCTTATCTCTTTGTACTAAGCTCAACTCCAAGTGGATCAAGGACCTCCACATAATACCAGACACAGTGAAACTAATAGAAAAGAAACTGGGGAAGACTCTTGATAACATGGGCACAGGGGAAAAGTTCCTGAACAAAACACCAATAGCTTATGCTCTAAGATCAAGAATTGACAAGTGGGACCTCAGAAAATTACAAAGTTTCTGTAATGCAACAGACTCTGTCAATCGGACAAAAAAGCAACCAACAAATTGGGAAAGGATCTTCACCAACCCTACATCTGACAGAGGGCTAATATCCAATATAAATTATTTGACCTCATAGAATCAAATAACCCTATTAAAAATGGGGTACAATGCTAAACAAAGAATTTTCACCTGAAGAACTTCAGATGGCTGAGAAGCACCTTAAGATATGTTCAACATCATTAGTCATTAGGGAAATGCAAATCAAATCAACCCTGATATTTCATTTCACACCAGTCAGAATGGGTTAGATTAAAAACTCAGGAGATAGCAGGTGTGGCGAGGATGTAGAGACAGAGGAACACTCCTCCACTGCTGGTGGGTTTACAAGCTGGCACAACCACTCTGGAAATCAGTCTGGTTGTTCCTCAGAAAACTGGGCATGATACTTCCTGGAGGACGAAGACAGAGAAGTAAGAGGGGATTGATTGGAGAACAGGCAGAGGGAAGAGGGCTTATGTGACTTATGTGGACGGGGGAACCAGGAAAGGGAGAATCATTTGGAATGTAAACAAAAAATATAGAAAATTTAAAAAAAAATAGTGTTAATGAAAAAATAAATAATAAGAAAGACTTAAGGCATCAGTGTACCTACCAAATTTTTTCTTTTGCTTAATTGTGAACAACAGCATTTGTTTATCCATGTCTTCACATCTGATACTTTCGGGTTTTATTCTTTTTTCCTCTACAAATAAAGGCTCGTGTTTATCATTTTTAGGTTTCTCATATAAGTTAGATTGTGCATGATTACCCTTCTCTGCTTGATTGTTTCCTGATATATGTCTAACACCCTGATTCATATTGCCACAATTGGCAAAATCTCTTTTTTATGGCTATGTTATACTGTGTGTACTTATACATAAATAATTTATCATTATTCATTCATCCATTGAAAGATACTAGATATTTCTACATATTCACTACTATGAATAAATTCAGTGTGTCAGATCCGTCGACATGGATAGACCTGTGGCTACTAGAAGCTTAATGGGAAATGGGCAAGATAAAGAGATGGTGGGCCAAGATATAAAGTTTTAGTTATAAAACTAACTTGTCTTTTGGGGATTTAGTTTAAAGCATAGGAAGTAATGGGTATGATTATATATTTGCTTTTAAAATAATGGTTATATCCATTGACTATACTCAACCCTACATTGGCTACTAAATATTATAAAAATAAGCTATTTGATGTGGAAGAGAGAAAAGCTGCATATGCTTGTTCTTTGAGATGCTTATTGATTATTGAGTCTGAATGTTCTGGGTGTTAATTATATCTTTCCTTAACTGAGGAAATATTTTTATACCATTTATTCTTTAATTTTCTAGTTCCCTCTAGTCCTTGAATAAAAATGATATATAAAGAGAATATGGGAAGCTATTCAATGCATCAAATACGTTAAATGTAATTTTATGCTTAGGTCTAATGATCCAGCTCTGTTGGTAGGGTGTTTGCCTGTCATGATATGAAATCCTGGGTATAAGTGCCAGCACTGCAAAAACTGAGCGTAGTCCTGTAGTACCAGACTATAAGAATAGCACTGGTAGATAGAGGCAGGGAATCATAAATCCAGTGTCATCCTAAAATATACAGTTAGTGAGAGACCAGTCTGGGATTCTATCTCATTGTTTACTTTTAGAAAGTATATAATCTATGTAAGCCATTTATACATTGTGCTAAGACCATATTTCTATGATAAAGCTGGAGATATGAGTAGTAATATATCATGTTAACCTTGAACTTATTCTTTTCCTAAGTTTGAACACATTCAGGTCAAACCAAAGTAAAGGTGAACCTTCAATGTCTTTGATATTTTAAATACCTTCTTTGATTTCTATCTTAATGAGACTGAAAAAAATCAAGCATTGACATTTGTTAGTAATATATTGAGTGAAAGGAGTTGGATACCATAATAGTTATGGTTATTATTACTGTGATTAAACACCATGACCAAAAACAACTTAGGGAGAAAAGGGTTTATTAGACTGTTTATGTCTTCAAGAACATTCACTCAATTCTTGCTTTTTCTTTTAACAGCTCCCATTTTATTTATGTTTCAGTGAATTTGATCACTCATACTCATTAAATGCAATAATATAGCATTTGTTTCTCCATGTCTATATTTTCCACTTACTGCATAGTGCTTGTATATGTCATATCATATGTTAGACTTCTTTTTTCTATTTAAAGCTGATAATATTACATTGTGTTTATAGATAATATTCTGCTCATTTACCAATGAACTTTGAATTGTTTCCATCTCTTGACAGTTAAAGTCTAGTTGAACCAGAGTTCATACATTTCCAAATGCAATAGGAAAAGATGGGGACTTTTTTGAGAATTGAAAGACTTGGGTAATACTGACATTCAGTACCAGTAGCCAAACTACAGTAAATACGTGTCAGTATTTGGGACATAGAAAATTTGAATAAAATTTTAAAAACCTCCCCAAATATTACCAGCAAACAAGTTTAAAAATTCTCAATAATAATAATTCTAAATTTTAAAAAATTCAAGTTGCTAGCAACATGTGAGGGATCTGTCTCTACATATGAAGGTAATATGCAACAGGCCCTTATTTCATTTGTATGCTAGGAGTATTTATATACCAAGACCTGAGGTGTGAAAATTCTAATGTAGTATGCTCTTGGGAATGATGTTTTTCAATATCCATATGAATAAGGGGTTTCTGTAATGGAACCACAAAAGGTATTATTAGTGTGGAAATTGCTTTTAAATAAGCAAATCTGTGAACCAATATATGGAGAAACAATCTTTCTTTTTTTTTAAAAAAAATTATTGAATATATTCTTCATTTACATTTTAAATGTTATACCCTTTCCTGGTTTACCCAGAAAAACCCAACCCATCTTCTCTCTCCTTGGCTCCAAGAAGATGCCCCTCCACCCAAACCACTCCCAACTACTCCCCGTCCTCAATTTCCCCATGCTGGGGCATCTATCGAGCCTTCACAGACCAAGGACCTCTCCTCCAACAGATGACCTACAAGGCATTCCTCCTCCACAATTGCAGCTGGAACCATGTGTATGCTTTGGCTGATGACTTAGTCAATGGGAGCCCTGGGGGTCTGGTTGGTCAACATCATCGCTCTTCCCAATGGGCTGCAAACCCATTCAGCTCCTCCTTTCCTCCCTCAAATACCTCCCCACACTCAGTTAAATGGTTGGTTGCTAGCCTCTTCCTCTGTATCTGTAAGTGTCTGGTCCTCAGGAGAAAGCCGTAACAGGTTCCTTTTGGCAAGCACTTCTTGTCATGCATAATAGTGTTGGGGTTTGGTGACTGTTTATAGGTTGAATCCCCAGGTAGAACAGCCCCTGCATGGCCTTTCCTTCAGTCTCTGCTCCACACTTTATCTCCATAATTGCTCCTGTGAGTATTTTGTTCCCTTTCTCAGAAAAAACAGAAGCAACCACACATTGGTTTTCCTTCTTCTTGAGCTTCATGTGACCTGTGAGTTGTATCCTATTTATTCTGAGCTTTTGAGGTGACATCCACTTATCAGTGAGTACATACCATGTGTGTTCTTTTGTGATTGGATTAGCTCACTCACGATATTTTCTAGTTCCATTTATTTGCCTAAGAATTTCATGAATTCACTGGTTTTAATAGATGAGTAGTACTCCATTGTGTAAATGTACTACATTTTCTGTATCTATTCCTCTGTGGAGGGACATCTGGGTTCCTTCCAGTTTCTGGCTATTATAAATAAAGCTGCTATGAACATAGTAGAGCATGAGTCCTCATCACATGTTAGAGCATCTTCTGGGTATATGCCCAGGAGTGGTAGCACTATGTCTAATTTTTTGAGGGACTGCCAAACTGATTTCCAGAGTGGTTGTACCAGCTTTCAATCCCACCAGCCATGGAGAACTATTCCTCTTTCTCCACATCCTCAACAGCATCTGCTGTCACCTGAGTTTTTTCATCTTAGCCATTTTGACTGGTATGAGGTGGAATATCAGGGTTGTTTTGATTGGTATTTCCCTAATGACTAAGGATGGTGAACATTTCTTTAGGTGCTTCACAACCATTTGAGTTTCCTCTGTTGAGAATTCTGCTTAGCTCTGTACCCATTTTTAATTGGGTTATTTGACTCTCCAGAGTCTACCTTCTTGAGTTCTTTGTATACATTGGATATTAGCCCTCTATCAGATGTAGGATTTGTAAAGATCTTTTCCCAATCTGTTGGTTGCCCTTTTGTCCTATTGACAATATTCTTTGCTTTACAGAAGCTTTGTAGTTTTATGAAGTCCCATTTGTCAATTCTTGTTCTTAGAACATGAGCCATTGGTGTTCTGTTCAGGAAAATTTCCCCTGTCCCCATGTGTTCAAGGATCTTCCCTACATTCTCCTGTATAAATTTCAATGGATCTGGTTTTATGTGGAGGTCCTTGATCCACTTGGATTTGAGCTTTGTACAAGGAGATAAGAATAATTTGATTTGAATTATTCTATGTGGTGATCTCCAGTTGATCCAGCACCATTTGTTAAAAATGCTGTTTCTTTTCCACTGGATGTTTTTAGCACCTTTGTCAAATATCAAGTGACCTTAGGTGTGTGGGTTCATTTCTGAATCTTCTATTGATTTTCCTTCCTGTCTCTGTACCAATACCATACAGTTTTGATCACTATTGTTCTGTAGTAGAGAGTAAGGTCAGGGATGGTGATTCCCCCAGAAGTTCTTTTGTTGTGGAGAATAGTTTTTGCTATCTTGGCTTTTTGATTATTCCAAATGAATTTGCAGATTGCTCTTTTTAGCTCTATAAAGAATTGATTTGGAATTTCATTGGGGATTGCATTGAATCTGTAGATTGCCTTTGGCAAGATGACCATTTTTACTATTAACTCTTCCAACCCACAAGCATGGGAGATTTTTCTATCTTCTGAGATCTTCTTTGATTTCTTTCTTTGGAGATTTGAAGTTCATGTCATAAAGACTTTTGACTTGCTTGGTTAGAGTCACCTCAAAATATGTAATATTATTTGTGGCTATTGTGAATAGTGTTATTCCCCTAATTTCTTTCTCGGCTTGGTTATCTTTTGAGTAGAGAAAGACTACAGATTTGTTTGAGTTAATTTTATATCCAGCCACTTTGCTGAAGTTATTTATCAGCTTTAGGAGTTCTCTGGTGGAATTTTTTGGGTCACTTAAGTAAAAGTTTATATCATTTGCAAATAGTGATACTTTGACTTTCTCATTTGTATAGCTATGACCTCCTTTTGTTGTCTAATTGCTCTAGCTAGAACTTCAAGTACTATATTGAATAGATAGGGAGAGAGAGGGCAGCCTTCTCTGTTCCCCGATTTTAGTGGGATTGTTTCAAGTTTTTCTCAATTTATTTTGATGTTGGCTACATGTTTGCTGTATATTGCTTTTACTATGCTTAGATATGGGCCTTGAATTCATGATCTAAGACTTTAAACATGAAAGGATGCTGAAGTTTGTCAAATGCCTTTTCAGCATCCAATGAAATGATCATGTGTTTTTTTTTTCCTTTGTGTTTGAAACCATCTCTCTTTATGTTTTATTTTATGACGGAAAAGAGTTTTTGACAAATTGGGATTGTCATATGCTCCCTCTTTGGGGAATGTTTTGTGGCCATAAACATGTCAGGTTGGTGCTGACATTGCTCGGCAAACACAAAGACAAACAAACACCACTCACTTACTCTATTAGTTTTCTTTATAATAGTAAACATTTTATTAAAATTTTGTACAAGGCCAAGTTCCAACTACCCTTTTCAAAATGCCTTCAATTAGTACTACTGAGGGCAGTACACATTATTGAATTCTAGTGTTCATTTTTCTTAATTTTTTTTCTTTTCCCAGTGTAATTTTTAGGAACTCAGCCATAAACATAGATAAAGGGAAAATGATACTGTGAGTGCTTTATATTGATTTCTATAAAAATGAGCACATGTAACATGAAAAGGGGATGTAGAAATCATCAGGACACTTTGATCAGGTGAAAACTTCTGTTGTCTAGATCCACATAAGTGCTGTGGCATCACATAAGGATCTAAAAACAATATAAAATCATTAAAGAAATATTGTGCCTGAATGCCTTAAAAAGGAATGATGGTAATTGTGCTGTTTCTATGCCACTCTAGCTTGATATAGTAGTAGTTAACCTTTTGTCTCACTTTTCTCTCACTTTCATACATAGATTTTCATAGATTTATCTTAACTTTATATCACATATGATGGTTATTCTTGGTTGTCAACTTGGCAAAATTTGAAATAAACTACAATCCAAAAATGGAAGGTATACGGGTAAGAGATTTTTTTGCTTGGTTCGAAGTCAATGAATCTACTTCTAGTCTTGTCTTTGGGGTAGGAATAGACATATCTTTGTTCAGATCTAGAGGTAGGAAAATAGACATATTTAACTTGGACCTTGTAGCAGAAAGACTCATCTTTATTCTTGGCCATGACTTCTACTAGAAACCTATATAAGGACACAGAATAAGGAAGATTCATTCTTTTCTAGCTTGCTTATGCCTTGTTAGCAAGTCTATTTCCTTGCAAACATTAGAACCTACATTGTCAAAATTCCAGTTTCTACTGAAGATCAGTTGAGACATCCAACATTGTGAACTGAGCAACTCCTGGATGTTTGGACATTCTGTTCATAGCCCACCATTTTTAGATTACTTGTAGCATAACCACTAAATGATTCTATATAAAGTTCTGCTACTCTAGAAATCCCTGACTTATAAAATAAACCTAACAAAATTATAGAACATGGGAAGATACTATAGAAAATAAAACTATGCTTCGAAGAATATATATATATATATATATATATATATATATATTGACTCTATTTCTCAACCAGTTATCATAACTGGGTATCTTATAATTATAAAATAAAATCTTTATTATGTGTTATATCCTTAAGAGGATCATGTGTTTTTGCTTTTTCTGAATATTATCCTTTAGCATTCACAAACAAAGTTCACAATTAAGCATTATAAGGTGGGAATAATATTGAAAAACATTTTTAACCATGACAAGACTGGAGAAAGCCTACTTGTGCTTTTCTGAAGATGATTACTCTAAGGAATACATTTAATTTTAAGAGCAGAAATATAGGAAATATTCAAATCTTAGGCCTTGTAGCCTATATCTCCCATTCACATAGAATATATAAAGAAATATTAACAATTTTGTATTGCTGATTGCTTGATTCAGGTTTTTATTACACAATCTAATTTGTAACACATCAATATAAACAAAACTTTATCTATAAATTTATGGCAATATCTTCTTCCATAATAACAAAACATAATTAGCTCATAATATCATTTAATATTTTTAGTAGAACAGGAAAAGTAGCCAATGGTACAATTCTATGGTCTTCATATTTATTCCTACTTTTTCAAATGAAAATGAATGTAGACATATTGAACTTCTGAATTATCAAATGACAGAAAAGATGCAGAAGGTAGAATTCATAGTTTGATAACTTTGGAATAGCTTGGGATGCTATTTTGAAGTCAAGATTTTGTAAAGTTGTTAATTAATATAGAACTGGCAAAATTTTTGAAGACTAGAAAAAAATAAGAACCAAAATGAAGTTCAAATTACTTCACAGTAGGAAAGAATGGACTTTTTTCTTGTTGTTGTTGAACGTTTAAAAACTTTTATTTTTATTTATTTATTTATTATTTATTTATTATTGATATATTTTTTATTTACATTTCAAATGATTTCCCCTTTTCTGGACCCCCACTCCCCGAAAGTCCCATCAGCCCCCTTCCCTACCCCTGTTTTCCCACCCAACCCTTCCCACTTCCCTGTTCTGGTTTTGCCCTATACTGCTTCACTGAGTCTTTCCAAAACAAGGGGCCACAACTCCTTTCTTCTTGTACCTCATTTGATGTGTGGATTATGTTTTGTGTATTCCAGTTTTCTAGGTTAACACCCACTTATTAGTGAGTGCATACCATGATTCATCTTTTGAGTCTGGGTTACCTCACTTAGAATGATGTTCTCCAGCTCCATCCATTTGCCTAAAAATTTCATGAATTCATTGTTTCTAATGGCTGAATAGTGTATATATACCACATTTTTTGCATCTACTCTTCTGTTTTGGGATATCTGGGTTCTTTCCAGCTTCTGACAATTATAAATAGGGCTACTATGAGCATAGTGGAACATGCATCCTTATTACATGCTGGGGAATCTTATGGGTATATGCCCAGGAGTGGTACAGCAGGATCTTCTGGAAGTGAGGTGCCCAGTTTTCTCAGGAACCGCCAGACTGCTTTCCAGAGTGGTTGTACCAATTTGCAACCCCACCAGCAGTGGAGGAATGTTCCTCATTCTCCACATCCTTGCCAACATCTGCTGTCTCCTGCATTTTTAATCTTAGCCATTCTGATTGGTATAAGGTGAAATCTCTGGGTTGTTTTGATTTGCATTTCCCTAATGACTAATGAAGTTGAGCATTTTTTAAGATGCTTCTCCACCATCCAAAGTTCTTCAGGTGAAAATTCTTTGTTTAACTCTGTACTCCAGTTTTTAATAGGGTTGTTTGCTTTTCTGGAGTCTAAGTTCTTGAGTTCTTTATATATATTGGATATTAGCCCTCTATCTGATGTAGGAATGGTGAAGATCTTTTCCCAATTTGTTGGTTGCCGATTTGCCCTTTTGATGGTGTCCTTTGCCTTACAGAAACTGTAATTTTATGAGGTCCCATTTGTCAATTCTTGATCTTAGAGCATACGCTATTGGTATTCTGTTCAGGAACTTTCCCCCTGTACTGATGTCCTCAAGGGTTTTCCCCAGTTTCTTTTCTATTAGCTTCAGAGTATCTGGCTTTATGTGGAGGTCCTTGATCCATTTGGAGTTGAGCTCAGTACAAGGAGACAAGGATGGATCAATTCCCATTCTTCTGCATGCTGACCTCCAGTTGAAACAGCACCATTTGTTGAAAAGGCTATCTTTTTTCCATTGGATGTTTTCAGCCCCTTTGTCAAGGATCAAGTGGCCATAGGTGTGTGGGTTCATTTCTGGATCTTCAATCCTGTTCCATTGATCTGCCTGCCTATCACTGTACCAATACCATGAAGTTTTTAAAACTATTGCTCTGTAGTATTGCTTGAGGTCAGGGATACTGATACCCCAAGAATTTCTTTTATTGTTGAGAAGAGTTTTAGCTATCCTGGGTTTTTGTTATTCCAGATGAATTTGAGGATTGTCTCTTTCTAACTCTGTGAAGAATTGAGTTGGGATTTTGATGGGTATAGCATTGAATCTGTATATTACTTTTGGCAAAATGGCCATTTTAACTCTATTAATCCTGCCGATCCATGAGCATGGGAGGTTTTTCCATTTTTTGATGTCTTCTTCCATTTCCTTCTTCATAGACTTGAAGTTCTTGTCATACAGATTCTTCACATGTTTGGTAAGAGTCACACCAAGGTACTTTATATTGCTTGTGGCTATTGTGAAGGGGGTCATTTCCCTAATTTCTTTCTCAGCCTGTTTATCCTTTGAGTATAGGCAGGCTACTGATTTGCTTGAGCTGATTTTATAACCTGCCACTTTGCTGACGTTTATCAGCTGTAGGAGTTCTCTAGTGGAGTTTTTTGGGTCACTTAGGTAGACTATCAAATCATCTGCAAATAATGATAATTTGACTCCTTGCTATCCAATTTGTATCCCTTTGACCTCCTTAGTAGTCTAATTGCCCGAGCTAGTACCTCAAGTACAATATTGAAAAGATAAGGAGAAAGTGGGCAGCACTGTCTAGTGTCTGATTTTAGTGGGATTGCTTCAAGTTTCTCTCCATTTAGTTTGATGCTGGCTACCGGTTTGCTGTATATTGCTTTAACGATGTTTAGGTATGGGCCTTGAACTCCTGTTCTTTCCAAGACTTTAAGCATGAAAGGATGCTGAATTTTGTCAAATGCTTTTTCAGCATCCAATGAAATGACCATTTTTTTTTCTTTTAGATTGTTTATGTAGTGGATTGCATTGATGGATTTCCATATATTGAACCAACCCTGCATTCCTGGGATAAAGCCTACTTGATCATGGTGGATGATCGCTTTGATGTGTTCTTAGATTTGGTTGGCAAGAATTTATTGAGTATTTTTGCATCGATGTTCATAAGGGAAATTGGTCTGAAGTTTTCTTTGTTGGATCTTTGTTTGGTTTTGGTATCAGCTTAATTGTGGTTTCATAGAAGTAATTGGGTAGTATTCCTTCTGTTTCTATTTTGTGGAACAGTTTAAAGAGTATTGGTGTTGGGTCTTCTTTGAAGGTCTGGTAGAATTCTGCACTGAAACCATCTGGTCCTGTGCTTTTTTTGGTTGGAAGACTTTCTATGACCCCTTCTATTTCTTTAGGGTTTATGGGACTGTTTAGATGATCTACTTGGTCCTGATTTGATTTTGGTATTTGGCATCTGTCAAGGAAATTGTCCATTTCCTCCAGATTCTCCCATTGTGTTGAGTATAGGCTTTTGTAGTAGGATCTGATGATTTTTTGGTTTTCCTAAGTTTCTGTTGTTATATCACTCTTTTCATTTCTAATTTTGTTAATTTGGATACTTTCTCTGTGCCCTTTGGTCAGTCTGGCTAAGGGTTTATCTATCTTGTTGATTTTCTCAAAGAACCAGCTCCTGGATTCGTTGAATCTTTGTAAGGTTCTCTTTGTTTCCACTTGATTGATTTCAGCCCTGAGTTTGATGATTTCCTGTCTTCTACTCCTTCTGGGTGAAATAGCTTCTTTTTGTTCCAGGGCTTTCAGGTGTGTCATTAAGCTGGTAATGTATGCTTTCTCCATTTTCTTTTTGGAGGCACTCAGGGCTATGAGTTTTCCTCTTAGCACTGTTTTCATTGTGTCCCAAAGGTTTGGGTATGTTGTGCCTTCATGTTCATTAAATTCTAAAAAGTCTCTAATTTCTTTTTTTATTTCTTCTTTGGCCAAGGTGTCATTGAGTAGAGTATTGTTCAGCCTCCATGTGTATGTGGGCTTTCTGATGTTTTTGTTGCTATTGAAAACCACTCTTACACCATAGTGATCTGATAGGAGGCATGGGATTAGTTCGATCTTCTTGTATTTGTTGAGGTCTGTCTTGTGACCAATTATATGGTCGATTTTGGAGAAGGTACCATGAGGTGCTGAGAAAAAGGTATATTCTTTTGCTTTAGGGTGAAATGTTCTATAAATATCAGTCAAATCCAATTGTTCCAAAGCTTCAATTAATTTTACTGTGTCCCTGTTTAATTTCTGTTTTCCTAATCGGTCCATTGAGGAGAGGGGAGTGTTGAGGTCCCCCACAATTATTGCGTTAGGTGAAATGTGTGCTTTGAGCTTTAGTAAAGTTTCTTTTATGAATGAGGGTACCCTTGCATTTGGCGCATAGATGTTCAGAATTGAAAGTTCTTCTTGGTGGATTTTTCCTTTGACCAGCAACAAGTGTCCCTCAGTGTCTCTTTTGATGACTTTAGGTTGAAAGTCAATGTTATCTGATATTAGAATGGCTACTCCGGCTCGTTTCCCGAGACCATTGGCTTGTAAAATTGTCTTCCAGCCTTTTACACTAAGGTAGTTTTTGTCTTTGACATTTAGGTGTGTATCCTGTATGCAGCAAAATGTAGGGTCCTGTTTCCTTATTCAGTCTATTATTCTATGTCTTTTTATTGGGGAATTGAGTCCATTGATGTTAAGAGATACTAAGGAATAGTGATTATTACTTCCTGTCATTTTTAATATTATTTTTATATTTGAGGGATTATCTTATTTTGGGTTTGATGAAGGAAGGTTACTATCTTGCTTTTTCCAGGGTGTAGTTTCCCTCCTTGTATTGGAGTTTTCCTCCTATTATTCGTTGCAGAGCTGGGTTTGTGGAAAGATATTATGTAAATTTGGTTTGGTCATTTAATGTCTTGGTTTCTCCATCTATGGTGATTGAGAGTTTTGCTGGGTATAGTAGTCTTGTCTGACATTTGTGTTCTCTTAGAGTCTGCATGAGATCTGCCCAGGATCTTCTAGCTTTCATGGTCTCTGGTGAGAAGTCTGGTGTGATTCTGATAGGTCTTCCTTTATATGTTACTTGGCCTTTTTCTCTTACTGCCTTTAATATTCTTTCTTTGTTTAGTGCATTTGGGGTTTTAATTATTATTTGGCGAAAGTTATTTCTGCTCAGATCCAGTCTGTTTGGAGTTCTGTAGGCTTCTTGTATATTCATAGGTATCACTCTCTTTAAGTTTGGAAAGTTTTCTTCCATAATTTTGTTAAAGATACTTGTTGGCCCTTTCAGTTGTAAATCTTCACTCTCATCTATACCTATAATCCTTAGGTTTGGTCTTCTCATTGTATCCTGGATTTCCTGGATGTTCTGGGATACAAGCTTTTTGCATTTTGCATTTTCTTTTACTGGTGAGTCAATGGTTTCTATGGTATCTTCGGCATCTGAAATTCTTTTTTCCATCTCTTGTATTCTATTGTTTATATTTGCATCTATGGCCCCTGATTTCTTCTCAAGGTTTTCTATCTCCAAAGTTGTCTCCCTTTGTGATTTCTTAGTTGCTTCTACTTCTGTTTTTAGATCCAGGATGGTTTTGCTCAGTTCTATCATTTGTTTGTTTGTGTTTTCCTGTAATTCTTTAAGAGATTTTTGTGTTTCCTCTTTCATGACTTCTGCCTCTTGACTCAATTTCTCCTGCATTTATTTAAGTTTTTTTTTTTTTTTTTTTTTGCCTTTCTTCTTTATTGGTTTCTATCCCTTGAGCCTTATTCTCCTGCATTTCTTTAAACGATTTTTGTGTTTCCATTATACGGGTTTCTAGCTTATTCATGTTCCCCTGTATTTCTTTCAGAGATCCGTTTATGTCCTTTTTTTTGTGTTCTTCTAGCAGCGTCATGACCAGTGATTTTAATTCCAAATCTTGTTTCTCTGGTGTGTTAGCATAACCAGGACTTGCTGACGTTGGAGAGTTTGGTTCAGATGCTGCCATATTGCCTAGATTTCTGTTAGTAGCATTCCTGCGTTTGCCCTTTGCCATCTTGTTCTCTGGAGTTAGTTTGTCTTGACCCTGGCTGGTGTTTGGGCCTCCTGAGGGGCTCTGGGGCTATTACTGCAATACTATATGGCTGGGTTTTCCCTGTAGCAGATTGCTGATGTGCTGTCCTCCTCTTGGGTGCCCTTGCAGCCCTAGTGTGCTTTGCTCCAGATTGTGACTGTGAACCAGATGGTGCCTGTTTGCACCTTCAGGGGGTGCTGAAGGGTGTATGCTGCCGGGACCTTTTCTGCGTGCTGATCTCTCTGCTGGGCAGCCGATCTCCCAACCGGGTTGGTGCATACAAGGCTAGCCTGGCTGCTCAGGCCCTGAGTCTAGGCAAAAGCCTGGGAGGCCAAGGTCCAAGCAAAGTTCCCCTCGGGCTCTGACTGTTAATTGGGTCTGTCAGGTGACCAGGATGGTGGGCGTGCGTGCACACTCCCTGAAAGTGCTGGGAGTGTCTGCTGAGCTAACAACCTCCTGGGCGATTGACATACAGATGGCCCACTGGTCAGCCCAGTTCTTGGGGTCAGTCCAGGGCCTGTTGGGGCCTAGAACCCTGCTATGTTAGCCTCTGGCTATGCCTATTAGCCAGCTTTGCCTACTAGAGCTCTCTGGCATCCTGTAGGCAAAATGGCTGTGCGTGTGCCGGCCTGGGGAAAAAAAAACCCTGGCTTTGTTGGCACCCTGATGGCCCCCGAACAGCCCAGGGCCTGGGTGCAGGCCAATGCCCATTGGACTTAGACCCCCGCGATGTTGGCCTTGGGTTATGTTTGTGTACCTCAGTCTGTCTGATCTCTCTGGAGTCCGAGAACCAAGATGGAGGAGAGTCTCTCGTGACTGGCGGGAGGCAGAGTTCTGAAGTGGCTTCTGTGCGGGGAAAGGCACCTAAATCCACCGCTGCTTGCAGCCTGGCTGGCCAGCAAAGGTCAGTGGTCGTGGACACAGGGCCTAACTGGACCCTGTGTCACCTTGTTTCCACTGCTCATAGCCCTTCAGCTGGACCAGCCACTGCTGCAATGCCGCCACCAAGAATGGACTTTTTAATTGGATTAAATCATATCACCATAAAATTTATGGATCATAGTCATAAGCTAAAGAGTTGAGATAATTTTAAATTAACTCTTTGTTTTTTTATTGTTTTCTATATTCTTTGTTTACATTCCAAATCATTTTCTCTTTCACGGTTCCCCCCTCCCCATAAATCTCATAAGCCCTCTTCCCTCCACTCATTCCCCAATCAACCCCCTCCCAATTCTCTGCCCTGGCAATCCCCTACAATGCTGCATCAAGCCTTTCCAGGACCAGGGCCCTCTACTTCCTTCTTCATGGGAATGATTTGATATGTGAGTTGTGTCTTGAGTATTCAGATCTTCTGGGCTAATATCTACTTATCAGTGATTGCATTCCATGTCTGTTCATTTGTAAATGAGTTACCTCACATAGGATGATATTTTCTAGTTCTAACCATTTGCCTAAGAATATCATGAATTCATTGTTTTTAATTGCTGAGTAGTATTCCATTGTGTAAAGAAACCACATTTTCTGAATCTATTCCTCCATTGAGGGACATCTGGGTTCTTTCCAGCTTCTGGCTATTATAAATAAGGCTGCTATGAACATAGTGGTGCATGTGTCCTTCTTGCATGCCTGGGAATCCTCTGGGTATTTGCCTAGGAGTTGTATAGCATGGTCCTCCAGAAGTGTCATGCCCAAATTTCTGAGAAAACGCAGATTGATTTCCAGAGTGGTTGTACCAACTGGCATTCCATTCAGCAGTGGAGGAGTGCTCCTCTTTCTCTGAGCAATACCTGCTGTCTCCTGAGTTTTTAATCTTAGCCATTCTGACTGGTGTGATGTGAACTGAGAAACACCTTAAGAAATGTTCAACATCATTAGTCATTAGGGAAATGCACTAATCAAATTAAAGAGTTAATAAAATTAACTCTTTAAACTGGTTGGGGAGAGTTAAAGCTTACCATTCAGTCAGAAATTTGAGAAGTCAAGTCTTATTAATGTAGACATAAATAACATTTATGAAGTCTCCCAAATTCTGGGATTTCTGAGAATTTTCTGTACCTGTACAGTATGTCCTGACACCACATATTTGGCTTGCCATCACTTCTGAAAATAAACTAATGGATAAATTTCTCATTGAATGGAAACAAAATATTAACCTTCTATGAATACATTTAAATACGAATGCAGCGTAAATATCGACCAAGTGTTTTTAAAAATGGAAATTCCACATTTCAATCTTATATTTCAATCATTATATAAAATATTGTATTTTAAAAGTAAAAAAACTATGAATATTATGAATATTCATGATCACCTAAAGTATAAAATTCATTAAAAATAAGTCCTTATATACAGAGAGAACATAATGTAATCAAATAAATCCAAATCGATTTATGTTGAGTCAATTTGAGGAATTATAGCTAAAGAAATAGATTTTATAATAAAATTACTATTTGTAGAATTGAAAAATAACTCAAGAATTTTAATAATGAATATCATTAATTCTTTATAAATAACAATTACATTTTAATTTTCTGATATTTACTTTCCTTCTTTTTACTATCTTACTTATTCTTCTAAGTATTACCCTTTAAAAGTAAAAACTATAAGTACTTATGAATATTAATGGACTCCTAAGGCATAAAATTCATTAAAGATAAGGCCTTATATGTAGAGAGAACATGATGTAAGTAACTGCATGACAACTAATTAGTTTGTAGAGAGTCAGAAGAATCAAAGGTGAAGACACATGTTTTCATAATGGAAATTACTACTTGAGGAACTGAAAAAAATGAGTTAAGAATTTTGATAATGAATACCATTGTTTTTTATGAATAACAATTACATTTTAAGTTTCTGACACCTTCTATTTCTATTCTTTAACCATCTTTCTTATTTTCCTCTATAAATATATCTGCCAACTAAATAATTTTGCTATGAAATCAACTCAATGAACACACACACAAAGACACACACACACACAGAGAGAGAGAGAGAGAGAGAGAGAGAGAGAGAGAGAGAAAGAGAGATCCTCCTTTTTCCTTTGTTTAATTATGTCCTCCAATTGGGGATCAAATAAGTTGGAAATTATGAGTAGAACTGTTTCAATGTAAATGATTGTATAAGTTTTATGGAGTGGCTAAAATATTTTTGAGTAGCAAGAAAAGTATGAATTAATTTTTCAGAAAAGGATGTTAGTAGTTAATTAAATATCAATGTTATTCACATTTCATAGAGCATAAATTATAAATGAAATATTTGGTGATTAGGTTTTGTTTTAATTTGGCACTGAAAAACTGGGTTACATAGTGACTTTGAAGTATTACATAATGCGACTCTCTAGAAAACAATAAAAAGATAAAGTACCTTAGTGTAGCAGTGCACACCTTTATTCACAAGACAGTGGCAGGCAGATCTCTGTGAGTTTGAGACCAATCTGGTCCTCCAACTCATTTACAAACCAGCTAGAGCTATGTAGTGAGAATCAAACTCAAAGAACCTAACAAAAAATGATTCACAGCAATGGAAATAAGCACCTCTTTTTTTTAGTTGTAAATATATTTGTTTTCTATCACTGTGCTACATACATAAATGAAAATATGTTTTGAATATCAGCAAAACAATCAAACATATCTTTTTACAGAAATATAAATCTAAATGTTGGTTTTCTGTATTAGAATTTGTGAATGAAGTTGATGGAAATTTTCACATGGGTAAGATAATCCTATCTATCTAGAAAATCTTTCATTTCATCTAGATTTTCCAGATTCTACCAGAGGACTCCTTAATTCCTTCATTTCTTCATTCATTTATTTATTTTTGTATGATTTTTGTTTCTGTATACCAATGGGACTGGACATTTCTTGTAGATCTCACTCCTTTCTCACTAGGAATTTGATAGTCCATCTCTTCTTCCAGCACTCTCCTGCAAATAGTGAGGATTTTATTTTTAGTCTTTTTCTATGACTAGCTAAATTTTTGCTGCTGTGTTTGTTTAGTTTCATGGCCTCACTATTTGATGCATTTTGTAAATGTGTAACTAGTACAGTCATCTTTTTTCAGTTTAATGTGAGATGACTGAAAATCAGATTTGTTTGTCTTGTTTTACTATGTGCTTCTTTTGACTCAAAATTAATAAATTTCTCATCCAGTGTGAAATCAATTCTATAGTGGTAAGATTTACATTTCTGTAGTTATGTCTGAACAATTATTGAAATATTATAATGAAAGCCACAAAAATCTCTATTTGAATTTTTGTCTACAGTTTATATCACTTATTTCTTGTTGATTATGAGTGTAGTGTTTAATATATTCTGGGAACATTAATAAGTAAATAAATAAATAAGATATTTGTATCTCTTAAAGTAGCAGATGTTTGTCCTGATTGGTATAGAGAGTAAAAGAAACTTACTCCTATTAAATACAGCATTTCTAAAATGTTTAGAAAACAAAGACATTTATTTTTATAACACTAAATGTGTATTAAATAAAGAAAGTTTTATTACAGAAACTAAATTGCAGTTGTATTTAAAATCATATTCGCTATTACATAGTTTGGTCTGTGGCAAATGTCTTATCATAACACATTTTGAGTAAGAAAAGCTAGTCCCCCACCCCACAAAAGAAGGTCATGAAATACATGTAATGTATACAAATACAGGGGACTTTGGAGGAAAGGAAAGGGACCAGTTAGAGAAGAGCAGGGCAATGAAAAGAAGATCAACAAGAATAAAGTATGCATGAATATGCCATAGTGAAACCCACTGTTTTATATGCTAATTTTAAACAAAAATCTTATTAAAATAGTATTTTCTCTTATTTGTCACTGGTAAGAGAAATATGACAGCATTTTGATTCCATTGGAAAAGAGTTTTCCTAAATTTGTACAAGTTTCAGAGACAATAAACTAACATTAATTCTGCTAATTAGTTATGGCTATCAAATATGTAAATTTGCATCTTAACCAACTTATTATTTTGGAAAAATTAATCTATAAAATCTAGCTTGACTTTTATTTCCACAATCTTCTATCAATTTAAACTCTTAGATATAAGTGGTCACATGCTGTACTCATGAGGGCTCTACAGCAACAAAATCAACTAGAGGCCTGCTATGCTACTATTTGCCATGAGTTTACATTTCAATACCCACATTTTGTTCAATAGACTTTCAGGAAAGCTAATGACATGAAACATATGTTGGGAATGACATATAGTGGCTATCTTGTTTCTGGGGATAGCTACATGAATATATACTTCTAAAATACAAAATAATGCATTGTATGGATATATGAGCAAGGTTTTAAAGAGGTATAATAATATAATAATGTCTTTTATAATAGAAGCATTAAATAAGAAAAGAAAGGTTGGAGAAATGGGCAACTAACACTTTTTGTTGGGGATATATACATGTATTGTCTGTTTGTGTGTGTGTGTGTTTATACAAGTACAATATGGAAAATTACTTGATAGTATGCATAGAGGAATCTCATTTTCCCCACTGTTTATGATCCATTTCTCTGATATATTTATGATACATTTCTATTCCTGAGAGCCATTGGATAGCTTTAATTTATGTTATCAAGTAAGACATAATTTTAAACATTAGTTATTCATTCATGTTCTTGGCCAAGCATATTTCAGAAGGAATCTCATATACTGACAATGACCAGACATTTTTGTTGTTCTTATAATGCAAATACTGCAAAAAATCCCTTTAGGGAAAAATGCCTTCATACTTGTACTTGATATACCGAGTTCTCAGTTTTATACATGTGAAAATTATTTTTGTTCATTACTGGCTATATGAGAAAGTCAATCAGAGAGGAATTTACCAAATATCAATTGTTATTAAAAACATAATCTTATAGTTTTCAACTCTCTCTCATTCAATAGGTTATATTTTAAAATATCTAACATGTGAAGCCATATAAAGACTTACAGGAAAAAATTTAAAGACTATACCTTGAGCACATGGACATAGGGGAAAATTTTCTGAACAGAACACCAGTAGCTTATGCTCTAAGATCAAGAATTTACAAATGGGACCTCATAAAATTACAAAGTTTCTGTAAGGTAAAGGACACTGTTCAAAGGACAAAAACGTTAACCAACAATTTGGGAAAATATCTTTACCAGCCCTACATCCAATAGAGGGCTAATATCCAAGACATACAATGAACTCAAGAATGTAGACACCAGAGAGCCAAATAACCCTATTAAATATGAGGTACAGAGCTAAACAGAAATTTTCACCTGAGGAATATAAAATGGCTGAGAAGCATGTAAAGAAATGTTCAACACCCTCCATCATCAGGAAAATCAAAACAACCCTGAGATTTCATCTCACACCAATCAAAATGGCTAAGATAAAAAAACTCTGGAGAAAACAGGTGCTGGCGAGGATGTGGAAAAAGCGGAACACTCCTCCACTGCTGGTGGGGTTGCAAGCTGGTACAACCACTCTGGAAATCATTCTAGCAGTTCCTCAGAAAACTGGACATGATACTACAGGAGGACTCCATTATACCACTCCTGGGCATATACCCAGAGGATTCCCCAGCATGCAATAAGGACACATGCTCCACTATGTTCATAGCAGCCTTATTTATAATAGCCAGAAGCTGGAAAGAACCCAGATGTACCTCAGTGGAAAAATGGATACAGAACATGTGGTATATTTACACTATGGTGTACTACTCAGCTATTAAACACAATGAATTTATGAAATTCTTAGGCAAGTGGGTGGAACTGGAAAATATCATCCTGAGTGAGGTAACCCATTCACAAAAGAACACACATGGTATGTACTCACTGATAAGAGGATATTAGCTCAGAAGCTCTGAATACCCAAGACACAATTCACATATCAAATGATGAACAAAAAGAAGGGAAGAGAGGGCCCTGGTCCTGGAAAGGCTCAGTGCAGCAGTGGAGAGGCATACCAGGACAGAGAAGTGGGAAGTGGGTGATTGGGGAACATGGGGAGGGAAGAGGGCTTATGGGACTTTCCGGAAGTGGGGATCCAAGAAAGGGGAATTCATTTGAATGTAAATAATGAATGTATCTAATAAAAAAAAGAAAACCTTAAATGTTGCTTTAATAGGTGTTATGTTTGTATATGTATTATGTGTGTCTACTGCAAAATAGAAGTGGATCTCTTTTGTTCAAAATGGCAAACTTCACCAATAATTTGATTCATTGTCTTTCCTTCAATACCGGATTATAGTCTTCCAAACTAATATTTCTAAATGTTCTTACTCCCATTTAACATTAATGTCCTTAAGAACTAATTTATATATATATATATATATATATATATATATATATATATATATATATATATATATATATTTATTTATTCAATTAAAAAATTTACTTTTTTCATTCTACATTCTGCTCATTTCCCTCCTTCCTGTCACCTACTTCCACAATCCTTCCCTCATCCCTCCTTCTCTTCTTGAGTAGGTGGGGGGCCCTGGATATTCCACTATCCTGGCACTTCTAGTGACTCTTAGGCTAAGCCCCCTTGAGGCTGTTAAAGCAGCTCAAAGAACATATCCCACATTCATGCAATAGCTTTTGGGGTAGTCCCTGTTCCAGTTGATTGGGGTCCACATGAAGACCAAGCTGCACATCTCTTATAGGTGTATAGGGTGGCCTATGTCCAGCCCTTGTATAAGAACTGAAATTTTAATGGGTCTGTGGTTGCTTTATAGCTAACCTATTACTCCAGAAGGAAAGGGTCTTTTTCAGCTGAAGTTCAAATGTTGTGAAAGCATTGCTGGACTAATTATAAGGCACTGTGCATGAGATGACAACATTTTCTTAGATAAGCTGATACCTAAACTACCAAGGAAATCTGATGAAATTTTTGAGGTATATGCATCATCTGGCGTGATGAATAAGCATGGCAATAGACAACTTCACTAAGAAAAACATCACACTAATTTATGGTTTCAGGATTCTTGATGAGATGCTCTGCATATATTTCTTCATTAATTTCTTGTAGTCTATTACAGAGGTTACTCTCAGGCAGGTTTCAGTTTTTTACTCTTTAATGAAATTTTCCATCTTTCTATTCTTGACTCTATCTTTGACCTGTTTCTTCATCTTTCCTTCTCTCTTGTTTTCTCTTCTTATTTTTAAGTGTAATTTCAGATGAAAGTTTCTGATGTTCCGACTATAGAAAAATTGACCTATTCCAGTATTGTGCTTAAGAGTTCTAACTTATTTTATGGAGGCAATGATAGAAAAAAGTCCTTACGGGACAATGAAGTGCTATTTCAACCCATTCCCAAGGCTTATGATTGTTTTTGAGTTACACATTTTTCATTTATTAGGAATTAAAGGAATACTGACCATGCTGGGCTTTATCTGATCATTATGTTTCTTGAAATAACAATGACTCATAAATCTCTCATAGTTTTTGTCTGAGAATGAACTTGCCTACTTTAAAGAATCTACCTACACTTCTGTATTCTGAAACATGATTTTATCCACTTATCCTCAAAGACATAGGTACAAATTTCTCTTTGTATATTTTTATGACTTTAAATGTCCAAAGCACTCTTCATTTGCTTTGATATGTTTTCCACTAATGAGTATTCTATTGAAACAATCCAATTAAAAAGATCTTACTGATTGTCCTATGCATGCTGTTAAGATGCTATAACATCACTGATGCTATTTTACAGGAAAAACAAAAGATACATATTAGAAAACTATTCCTTTATTAACATTAGTTGTAATATTTATCAGGAAAATCATTATGGAGCCAAGGATATAGTTCAGTGGTTGACATTTTACTTAACATGAACAAGACACAGGGCTGATCTGTAGCACAACAGAAAATCAATATGATTTTATAATTACTCAGTAAACTTTGCAGTGTTAACATTGTCAAATAATTTACCAAAAATGGAATTAAATTATTTTAAAATTTTGTTTTAAATCTCTTACCTTCCCTCTATTTGTTTCAATAGACAAAATGCAAGTAGTTATTTTCACAGAGAAAAATGGAAGTAGCTATTGTAACTATCAGCAAAAAATTAAAATTCACTATGTGGGTAAAAGCAACAGCTCTTCAGAAGTGTTTGCATGTTTGGGCAGTTTCTTTAGCTTATTCCTGCCTCCTTTTGCTCTTTCCTAGAAACAACCCTACAAATTGAATAAACCTATTTTGCTAAGGGCTTAAATGAATATGAAGAAAGAGTAAAGTAGAGCATAAAAGCAGATATAAAATTGAAAAGATTATTAGAAGCAATTGGACTGGAATCATAGCTCAGCACTTGAGAACTTGTACTGACATTGCAGAGGATTGAAGTTTGGTACCCAGTATATAATCAGGTGGTTCACAACCATGTTTAACTACAGATCCATGCAATCCAGTGCCACTTCTGGCTTTAGCAGTTACCTATATCCATATGTATGCACATGCCTACAGAGACAATCGCATACAGGTGCAAATAAAAAAAAAATTAAATCAAATTTTCTGATTTCATTGGAGACTCAGGTTACAATGATGTTTGGCCAAAGTGGGCACAGGTGAAAGAATGTTTTGCTAAAGCAGATACAGGTAGAAGGATGTTGTCCTGAATCAGATACAGGTGAAAAACAACTCTCAAAACAGCAAATGTGAAAGGATCCATGACAGAGATATGAACCTATGGACAATGGGACCATGAGCTTTGGTTCACCTTACTCTACCTCACTAATCTTTGCTCATGACACCCATGTATATTGGTTTACCTTCCATTACATTGCTGAGCTTTGCTTGCAAAAACTTAATAGAGATAAACTCACCAAAGAACTTCTCATGAGATTCCTGTGGCTTCTTTCCACTTCAGAGAACTGGGTTGTCAGAGAGCCTTGAGGTTTCTTCTGGATTGATCTGCCTTTGCTGATTCATGTGTGGTGTCTGGACTGCTAATGGACTGGACTGAGAACAATGAAGATTTGAATTGCCCCAAAGAGTTATTTCTAAACAGGTTCACTTCCCCCACATCCTAATAACCTTTCTTTTTCACTACCTTTGGTGGTTAGTGGGCTGCAGGGGAGGTTGAACCTTTATTAAAATCAGTTGTGAAAAATATATGCCTATAAGAAATCAAAAGAAAACAAGCAAACAAACAATAAAATGGTGCCTCTGAAGTTTCTTGATTTCTACTCTTAAAGCCTTATTCCCTAAATGGCTTATTAGTCTCAGTGTTCCTTTCATGACATTTGAAGACTTTCAGTAGGATAAGTGTGGTCCCCAGATCTCAGGTAATGCAAAATATTTAATTTAAAAAAGTTTCCATACAATAAAAATCCATAAGAAAAAAATGTTAAATTATAATTTTGAGAGTAAAAGATATTGTGAATCTCATACTTGAAAGTGAATACATGGGAAAGAATTCTGTTTTATACATATGCTATGAGGAAGCTAGGCAGATGTTACAACTGTTTCAAAGGAAAAATCAAATTAGCACACATTTATTTGGAGTAAAGCAATGTTGAGATGAATTGCAAATGAAGACAAACTGTGGTTTTTATTTTTGGGTATGAGAGGGGAAATCAATTTAATCTCAGTTAGTATGGTTTAGTCACAATGTTGGACTTTATATAAGCTTAGTATCTCTAAGTTATTTACAGATTATAAGAAAATTAAGAATAAAACACTGGTAGGCTAAAATGACTCCAAAATTTGTACAACAGAAGATGTATTTTTATGGAATTCTTAATTTTTTGCATTGACATGGATGCATAATATTCTGTAAATTCAGAATGCAATTCTATAGAAAAATAAAAACAATAAAATTAAATATTGTTACATCAAATCCAGTTGTATATTTTAAAATACATTTCTTTTTCATTTTAGTGACTTTATAAATATAAATGCATACATAGTAGAGTCTTCATTATATTTTAGTGTCCAAAATATGAGACAAAATTTACCATCTTAACAATTCCAAATATACACATCAGTCAAATATATTCACATTGTTTTACAACTTGCATAATTTTTCATCTTGCGGAATGGAAATATTTCATCAATTAATTAGTATTACATTTCTTCATCCTTACTAACCCTTTTCAATAATTATTGAACTTTTTTTTCTCTAAATTTGAGTATTATACAAGGTGCACATCACTCGAAATGCAAAGTATTTGTGTCAAAATTCCCTGCCTGTTTAATGGTATATTATATGCCATTGTGGGTGTGTGATAGCCATATTTGATATATATGTTCATCAGTTGCTGTCAACTTATATTGTGTCCATGTTTGGGCTGCTAGGAAAGCATAATTCTGCTATGAAAATGAGTATAAAAATTATGTCTTCAAAATAATATTCTTGTTCATTTCTATACTGTGTCAGATGGTAGAATTGCTGGATCATGTGGAAACATAACATTTTTTTCATTTTGCTTTTGGAATCACCTGCTCTACTTTATATTCCAACCAATAGTGTAGTAAGGTTCCAATTTCTCCTTATCCTTGCTGAGAGTTGTGACTGCTTTCCTTTCTTAATAGCCATTCAGATTGGTAAGCATCTCATTGTGCTTTGATTTGAGTTTGTCTAATAATTAATGCTCATGAATAATTTATTTATATTCTTTTGAAAACACCCTTTGCCTATTTGAAAAAATTTCCACTTTAATTGTTGAGACATAGGAATGTCTTTCTATAGTTTGGATATTAAACCCCTATTGAAATATGTGATTTACAAATATTTTTCCAATTCTACAAGTTGACTTTACACTCTGGTTGTTTGTATGCATTGTATGCTTTTATGTAATAAAATCATTTTTATTGTAGCTATGAATTCTATTACAGTTTTTAATATTTCGTGTGTCTTTGTCCATTAGTCATTCCCTCTCTTTTTTCTAATTTTCTTCTGTCTAACACTAACTGGATGGCATTAACATTTTTAATGATTCTTATATTTTATTAGCCTTCACAAGTCAACTTGGATTTTCTTCATATTATTATTTTCTGTATCTTTCATTGAAATTCTTTGGTTTATTTTTTATTAGATATCTGCTTTATTTAAATTTCAAATATTAACCCCTTTCCACATTGCCCCACCAAAAAACCCCATCCCATTTTGATACAAGGTCTTGCTATATATAGTCAACTCTCTTCAGCTCATCATATATCACAAGATGGCCACTAGTGGTGATCCTCAGCCTCATCTTCACCAGTATTATAAGTACAGCCATGTACACAGGACAGCTCAATATGAAAAATTTCAAACATGTATATAATTGTCCTTTCCTCATATTTGACTCTCTTTTCCTCTCTTGTCCCTTGTACCTTCCAACTGATTCCTTCAGTTGACTTTAATCACTTCTACTTTCATGCCTTATGCGTGTGTATAGATAATAGAGTACTTATATTTAGATTTTATACAGAATATATAGTGTAATATTTGTCTTTCTTTACCCATTACCTTCTTTATCCTGTTTACACTGCCTTTCTTTATACAAGTAGCGCCTTTTCTACTTTCATGATTTAAATGTTTATTTCTATTGATCACATTAATTTTTATTGATATTATCTTAATAATGTTATAAAGATAAGCATTAAATATTAAAGTATCATAATCTTTGAAAGAATTCCATCTTATACAGTAATTATTATTTAAGTTATTTCTTTGCTTTAATTTATATTTGTTTATGTCAATATGAATATAGTATACATGAGCTACTTTTAATCATAGTGTAAACTAGGTAGAGTATGTAAGCAAAGTAATGACAGATGCACTGTGTCTGCATTGGGGAGCTATTCCTGGTATACTAGAAAAAATACAAGCATCAAATTTTCACATTTGGAGATGGTAAAGATATTTCACAATAGAAAAGAGTGTCACAAATTGATTATTTTCTAATGTTTTATGAATTGCTGTATAGAGTGTTAATTTATAGATTAGAACCATTCTCAATCACAGAATAATTTCTAATAGGTACATTTGCAAAAAAGTGGGTTTTTGTTGCAGTAAATAAGAGCTATCTAAAATAAAATATCTTACTGTCGTTAATAATCAGGTTTTCTTGTAATCCCAGATTGCTTTCTTCTGTGGAAGTTTCCCATCTTGAATGTCTATAGTGTCAGAGATTAGTTGTATGATTTAATTAGGAGCTTTGTTGATGACTAAAATACAGACATTACATTGATTTTTGAGGAACTAAAAAATAAGAATTAGGAGGTATGAGTAGTTGTTTATCTTCATCGCTATTTCATTCCTTTTCTGTATGCTCTTTGTTTAAATATATATAAATTATAATTGAACTTTTTATATTTTGAAAACTGCATATATGTGTACTATCATTATGTCATTTATATACCACCATCTCCTCCTCCCGACTCTTCATGCATCACCACATACCCTCTCAAGTTCATGATCTCTTCTTTACACAGACATACACACAGAGAGAAAGAGAGAGAGACATGCACACCCTCAAGTGTATGGACAGATAAACACAAAAACACACACACCTTAATACGAACACATGTTTAGGACTCAGCACTTAGGATTGGATAATGTAGATGTAATATAATATTAGATAATGTAGATATTACAAAATACCTAAAGTTAGAAATATTTTAACGGAGAGGTCTCATTATCTCATATTATGCCAAGCTGTAAATAAATGATCAGGATCTGGTGATCTCATGTGCTTAGCAACTGATGAGCTCTTTGATGATATAGAGATAGGAAGAAAAGCACCATGGTGAAGAAAGATCTGAGGATTTGGTCTGCACTTTATAATTATCAGTTCTTGTAGAAATCCATTAAGACAAAATTAGCATTACCATCCTCCCCTGGGTATTGACTTAAGATCCAATCACCTCATTCTATCCCTCAACTCTTAATGGTCTGTTGTGATTTGAATGAGGTTGTCTACCATAGGCTCATATGTGTAAATACTTTGTTCTGAGTTGATAGACCATCATCCATCAACTTTTGGGAAGGAAGAGGTGTACTACCAGGGGTGGTTTTTGAGGTTTCAAAAGCCTATCCAGTCCCAGTTGTATACCCCCCAGGTCACCCAAAGCACATCATGCTTTTGTCTTGTTCATTTTAAACTTCCTGCAGACTGATTCTAAAGGTCTATTTGCAGCAGACAGGCACTGGCACCCCACCAGTTCCAATTCCTATGCCATGGTTAAGTGGCGAAACCCTTTAACTAATACATGGAATGGTCCAGACCCTGTTTTAATTTGGGGGAGAGGGTCAGTTTGTATTTTTTCTCAAGGAGAAGATGGAGCACTTTGGCTGCCAGAGAGATTGGTAAGACAGGTAAACACACCCTAAAGCTGCTGGTAAGTATAATTAATTCACAAAGGCATTCCCTAAGCCGCTTCTCACTTACTTGGGAAGAAAGGTTCCTTTGTGTTCTTACAGTTAATTTGCAAGCCAGGCCTCTAGCCTGAGCCACAAATTTGCAATCAAATTGAACGCCTTGGGCCTTTCTATACTGACCAAACAGGTTTTTTCTCTTAATCTCCTTTTGTGCTTAAAAACAGGTGTCTCTCGGATTCAACACTCAAGAAGATCAGCCTCTACAGCAATGGCCACCAGGATGAGGATGGGTGGTTATAAAGGCCAGCCAGCCAGCTCGTATCCACAGAGCATCTACTTTACCAGTGGATCCTCAAAAATGAGGCTGCATAGTATTCAGAACTATGCATGTTTGTTAATATAACAAACATGGGCATCAGTTTGAGGTGCTAGGCGAGGCACTGCAAGGGAAAAGGAAAAAAATCCTGCTTCCGAATTTCCCTGAAAAGCACATCCGGCTGCATAGGGGTTGACATTGAGAGACTGTCCTTAAATTATTAAGGTAGTCTATTTCCCCTCCCCTGAAAAAGATGTCGTTTAATGTTTAAGGGGGTCAGACCTCTGTTTTCCCTCACTGGCCAAAAGTCCATCGTCCATTGGACGAATATATTTATATCCACTGAGTTGTTAAAAATTAATAATTAAGGGGGAATTGTCCCTTCTCCCACAGCATTGATCTGGCTGGCAGCCCCCACTTTTCCTCTGGTGTTATCTCCGGCCTTTGTTCCTTGGGAACAATATGGCACTTTCACCTTGACGACCAAGGCTGCCTCAAGGCAGTCTCACCTGGAGACCAGCAGAGACCCGCTAGATTTGAAGCAGGCAACCTGCTGAGGAGTTCTTGGCCTGCTCCTTGATGTGTGTGTGTGGGGTGGGGGGGAGGCAGGGTTGTTTTCTACAGACTATATATTTTGGCTAAATAATAGTAAAGTCAGTCTCTATCAGCAACTGTCGTCTTGACTCAAGTCTCTTTCGTCCCCTTCCCGTTTATCCCCAGAATTCTCTTCCAGGTATCCGGTTCACATGTGGCCGCGGGCGGCTACACAGTTGCTCTCACATGCATTCTCTGTCTCTCTATCATTCTCATCCTCTTTCTCTCTCTCTCTCTCTCCCTCTCTCCGTCTCCCTCCCTCTCACTCTCACTCTCCCCCGACCCCCTCTATCCACTGCTTGCTCACTTTTACTCTCTCAATCTCTCTTGTTCTCACTCTCCTTTTATCAAAAGTAGATTCGTCCCTCATATAAAAATATAACCGACTATGGTTCCCTTGATACTTCCTATCTCCCCTCACATCAGGTTCCACGTTCTTTTTGATCTCTTATTAGAAAAAATAGGCTTCTAAGAGATCATAATGCAATATAACAAAATAAAACATAAGATAAAAAAATATCACATTGAAATTAGACATAACTTCTCTTACTTAACAGATAGAAGAGAGTCAGTGAGAAGTCACAAGAATTAGAGACCCACTCGTTTTTATACTTAGAAATATGCAAACACTAAACCAGAATCCATAATATATATGAAGAGAACCTGGCACAGACCTGTGCAAGATTTGTGCATGCTACTTTAATCTCTGTGAGTTCATATGTGTTTTTGTCATTTTGATTTAGAGGGTTTTGATTTTTTTTTTTTTTTTTTTTTTTTTTTTTTGGTGTCCTCCATCCACTCTGGCTCTTACACCCTTTTCACCTCTTCTTCTGAAGGGTTCCCTAAATTCAGAGATTCAGAGGGGAAGGATTTCATGTAGACATTCCATTTAAGGCTAAGTGTTCCAAAGTCTCTCTCTCTCTCTCTCTCTCTCTCTCTCTCTCTCTCTCGGCTTCCTCTCTCCCCCCTCCTTCTCTCTCTTCCTCCCAGAGTAATGTCTAACAGCAAAACTGTCTCTGTATTTTTTTTCCCATCTGATGCAGGAGCATGCTCCTCTGATGATAGCCAAGCAAGACACTAATCTATGAGTATAGCAGAGTATTAACAGGAGTCATTTTTTGCTACTTATTTTATTAAGACCAGTAGTATTTGGTCTCTAGGATATATAGTGTCTGTTTCTTGGTTAGCCAAGCATTGTGGGTTGTGTTTCATTTTATGAAGTAGGCCTTAATTCAAATCAGTTATTGGTTGTTTACTCCCACAAGCTATTGTAGAACAGAGGGTTTATGGGTGACTTGTTGTTTATGTCTCCTTTTGGTAGCATCCTAATATCTTCCTGGACCAAACACTCTAGCATGAAGATATGAAGGCTCTGTGTACGTACCAACATGTCTTCTTCATGTTCAGTGAGTTGTATAGTTGTTTACTTCAGCAATAGTGTCTTACTATCAGTTTTAGGGACCAACATATAGCCTAGGTTGTTTGAGTATTCCTTTGGAGGCTCCTTTGGCCAAAACCTCAATTGGATGTAACCCAATCCTAGTTCTATAAGTTTCTACTCTACTAAGCTTTCATAGTTCACCTGTAATGCACCTTAATTTTAGTTGTCTCTTCCTGCATTCCCATTCTTCAACTCCCTCTAACTTCCTCTTCCCCATTGGATCTTCCTGTAATAGTCCACATCCACATAATTATTCTGTTTCCCTTTCATAGTGAGATTTATCTGATTCCTGTAGTTACCTACTCTATAATTACTCTTTGTGGTTCTACTGATTGTAGCTTGGTTATCATTGATTTAAAAGTTAATATCTACATATTAGGGAATACATACCATATTTGTCTTTCTGGGTCTTGGCTAATTCAATCAGGTTAATTATTTTTCTACAACTTGTCTGTAAATTCTAGATGTAATATTTTTAACAACTGAGTAATATTCTATTATATAAATGTACCACATTTTATTTTTCTATTCTTCTGTTGAGGTGGACATCAAGATGGTGTCCAATTTCTGAATATAATGAACAGAGAACATTAATGACCATGGTTGAGTGAGTGTCTCTGTGGTGAGGATGAAGCAACCCTTGGGTAGATGCACCAGAGTAGTATAGTTGGATCTTGAGGTAGATTTATTACAATATTCTTAAGGTTTCTACACACTGATTGACATGGCAGCCATACAAGTTTGAACTCCCACACGCAATGGATTAGTGTTCTTGCTTCATATCCCCACCAATATGGGCTGTCACCTATCATACTGATCTTAGCCATTTGTTAGGTATAAGATGAAATCTCAAAGTAGTTTGATTTGAAAAACTCCCAAACCATTAAGGAAAGAAATTGAAAAAGATGATAATAAGATGGAAGAAATACTTATGCTCATGGATTGGTAGCATCAACATAGTAAAACTGGATACCCTACCAAAATGTACAGATTCATAAAATTCAACCCAATTTTTGACAAATCTTGCGTCAGTTTTCTTTAAGGATATGATGTGTGGTAGGTTGGTCACAGTCTAGGACAGGCACCACTCTAAAGAGTGTGTGAAAAATATATTGATCTCATTGGCAAAAACAAAAAACAAACAACCCACAAAAACTTGACATTGGATAAGTAGGTAGGTGAAGGCAGAGAAGAACTATACAAGAGGAGTTGTGGGGTGAATATGATTTAAATATATGTTGTGAAAGTTTCCAAGAACAAATACAACTATTATTTTTTGTGTTTTTTTTTCAAGACAGGGTTTCTCTGTGTGGCTCAGGCTGTCCTAGAACTCACTCTGTAGACCAGGCTGGCCTCGAACTCAGAAATCTGTCTGCCTCTGCCTCCCAAGTGCTGGGATTAAAGGCATGCACCACTACAGACTGGCCCAACTATTATTTTTAACAGGAGTTTGGAGGTACTTGAACATACTATAAAATAATTCTGCAAGCCTTAGTTTACAGTGCAGTAAATGTACCTTTACATTTTTACTGGCATTGTAAAAGTCTAAAATTAAATATTGTTTTAAATATAATGAAGCCAGGTGTTACTTGGTAATAATTATACATACATATTTTATTCATAAAGGTTTCAAATAAAGACACATTTATTATGTGTATAGCCAAAATGATTTTATTTAACCATGCAAATCAGCATTCTTCTCACTACTGATATATAGATAGAAAAACATTTCAACTTTGTTTACAAGTGGAATGTTTTTCAGAGGTGCTGCTATTTTCCCCTTAACAAAGAAACTATTCATATTAATTCACAAAGTAAAAAAGGGAAGTTCTGACATAACCCAAATTTAAAGTTTTTGTTGCCAGGAAAAGATGAGACCAAGGTCAAAGAAAATTAAACAGAGTAATTTTTGTATGAGAATAAATGTGATTTGTAGGACAATTAAAACAAGTTTTGCCCTGAGTCAAAAATTTAAAGTTTGCTCAAAAATATTAGCAGATGAGCCTTTAGTTATTGGTGGAATATCAAGCTAAAATATAGAATTAGAAAATGACTTAAGTATTTGACCCTTAGCTATATTAATCTATAATAGAACCTTCAGTATTCAATAGAGAAGGTTTGTCTTACTTACCCCCAAGAGACTGATGCATGGTAAATCTTTTCTACAGCTGATTAGATTTGCAATTTGAGGGAATAGTTTTTTGGAGCAAGATTTTAATCGAACAAAGTGGATAATGTTCTTTGTGGAAAGAAAGATATGGAACCATATTCCCTATCAGCCTTTTCCCAGTTTCAGACAAGTTATATGAATTACTTAGCTTTAGCCTCAAGTAGGTAAGAATGTACCTTGAAAGACTTCAATAATGTTGAAAATTAAATGAAAAATGCCTAGCAGAGTTTGGAGGCTATAGGAAGAGGTTAATAACTAGTAGTTTTAATTAGTGTTTTTCAGCTAACTTTTCTCCCAGCTGAACCTGATATTAGAATTATTTCTTTTCCTCATTTGGCTAGAACTGTGGATTTTTTTTTCAATATGAGAATATACAACTTGGGACCCCTTAAATTGGGACTTCCCAATTTAAAAATGAAAAATATTATATATATTTCAAGGATATGGTAGAGGCTATATCATGATGTCTATGCATATCCATGTTTCAAATCCCAGAATTGGAATATGTTGGATTACATAGGTTTTGCAGATGTGATTATGTTACAGATTTTAAACATGTCTTATTCAGGTTGACTTGTTATATTCATGTGAGGGAAACAGAAAGAGTTATATTCAAAGGAAAAGGTTATAGGATGACAAAAGCAAAACTTGAAGTGATTCACTTTGAAGGTGAGGAAGGCGTCCCAAGGCATGGAATTCAGTCATACTTAACAACTAGAAATGGCAAGAAGGATCCCTTACTAAAGACTTGGGAAGAAATAGGCCTTTGACACATTTAGTTCAGTGAAGCTAACTGTAGACTTCTGACATACAAAATTAAAAATAATACATTTATGTTTCCCTAAGGAATGTATGTAATATTTGATATAATGATAACCAGAAATAAATACTAGTAAATGCAAATTCATTTGAGGTCAGTTTCTGTTAGTTAATAACATGTAAAAATTCACCCTCCACACACACCCATGACCAGAACAGGGTCACTTAAATTAACAAACATTTATGTAATATTAAAATATATTTTGTTATCTTTATATGTAGCATGTCAATGAGCATGTTTGTAAAATGTACTCATATGTCCAGTTGTGCATGTATGTATGAATTTGTGGAGATCAGAACCCAATTTCAGCTGTATCACTCAATTGTTCATTTCTCTTCACCTTATCCTTTTCTTTGAGATAGGACTTCCCACTGAGCCTATAGTTTACCCATTCAGGTATAGTGGCTATCTTCACCTGTCTTCAACTTCCTAAGTTTTGGATTAGAGACATGTACTGGGGCCCTTGCTTTGCTGTGGTTGTTTTGTTGTTGTTGGTTTTGAGGTTATTTTGTTTTGTTTTGTTTTGTTTGTGGGTGCTGCTGATATCAACTAAAATCCTTTTTGTGTGGTACCAGGCATTTAATCAACTGAGACATCTCCCCAGTACCAGTTTTTTTTTTAATTTATTGATATATTTATTTACATTTCAAATGATTTCCCCTTTTCTGGACCCCCACTCCCCGAAAGTCCCATCAGTCCCCTTCCCTCCCCCTGTTTTCCCACCCAACCCTTTCCACTTCCCTGTTCTGGTTTTGCTCTATACTGCTTCACTGAGTCTTTTCAGAACAAGGGGCCACTCCTCTGTTCTTCTTGTACCTCATTTGATGTGTGGATTATGTTTTGGGTATTCCAGTTTTCTAGGTTAATATCCACTTATTAGTGAGTGCATACCATGATTCACCTTTTGAGTCTGGGTTACCTCACTTAGTATGATGTTCTCTAGCTCCATCCATTTGCTTAAGAATTTCATGAATTCATTGTTTCTAATGGCTGAATAGTACTCCATTGTGTAGATATACCACATTTTTTTGCATCTACTCTTCTGTTGAGGGATACCTGGGTTCTTTTCAGCATCTGGCAATTATAAATAGGGCTGCTATGAACATAGTAGAGCATGTATCCTTATTACATGGTGGGGAATCCTCTGGGTATATGCCCAGGAGTGGTATAGCAGGATCTTCTGGAAGTGAGGTGCCCAGTTTTCGGAGGAACCGATACAACCAGTACCAGTTTTTGTTGTTGTAATTGTGTATTTTATGTAGTCCACTGTGAAACATCATTATATATGTAAAATATATGACTGAACCTATGCAGATCATATACTTATTATTCTAGTCATGTAGCATTTATTTTTAGGGGTAACATTCAAAATCCTCTCCAGGGGATATTTCAACACATCCAATTAATTGCTGTCAGACATTTATTTCACTCATAAGTCTTTAGGGCTCCTATAGGATTTTGCTAATTTGGCCTGGGCTTCAGTTGGTATCAGTTGAGCTGGCTCATATTTCTTAAATCACTTACTGCTTCATTTTTTCTCTAGTCTGGTAAGCCTAGGGACAGTTGAGCTGGTAGGAAGTATCTCTGTTTTGTATTCTCACTATATCTCCCTAGAAGCATTTTTCTAGGTTGAGGCAAAGGGATTTTTAAGAGAGAAATAAAGGATAGGATATATGTTTGACCACTTAGAACTGGTATAGCATCACACACATTGCACTCATTTGTATAAGGCAGGGCATAATAATTACCCAGGATTGATGACTGATGAACTGAACATTTAAAAAACTTATTATCTATCTATCTATCTATCTATCTATCTATCTATCTATCTATTTAAAGTATACATCTGCTCTATCTGCATGTATATCTGCATGTCAGAAAAGAACATCATGCCCATTGTAGATAGATATTAGCCACAATGTGGTTGCTGTGCATTGAATGTAGGATCTCTGGAAGAGCAACCTGTAGTTTTAACCACTGAGCCATCTTCCCAGGCTCTTATTTTTTGTTGTAATGAGACAAGCTACAAATTTACATTACAAAGACCATGGGCAGAAAAAGTTAAAATTTTTGAAATATTTGGAAATTGTATACGACAAAGTAACTCTTGGAAAAATCATGTCCTGACTCTCACTTGATTTTCTAACCCTTGAATTTGACTGTCACTTCAAATAGCCTCTGAGTCACTAATTATGTGTAATATCAATATGCTGGTATGCATATGATAAACTTCTGTGGTCTGGTTATGAGTTTTGAAAAGATCTGATCAATTAATTCACTTGACAGCATTAATAACTGTTTGCCTAGTGAATATGCTCCTCACTCCCATTTGTATTGATTTTTGAAAGGCAAAGTGTCGAGCAATTTTTGCCAAATTGCTTTTCCAATTCATGATTCCAGGTTCAAGAAGTTTCACCCTTGTGGAATTACTAATTGGATGTTATCTCAACACTCTTCTAGAAATGTTTCTAATGCAGCTTAACTAAGAACCATATGTTGCATCCTGCTTTTCCTGCATCAGATCTTCCCACTTTATTTCTTCATCCAGGTGTTACTTATTTTTAAAGAAATGATGATATATGCACATATGTGGATACCTATTAGAGTAAAAGAAGTTATTGCACCCATGTCATGTAATTTCCCACGTCCAGATGGGCTGGTGTGGCAGCTGTGTTTTGATCAACTGTGAAGGTGTTTGTCTCCGGATGTGTTGAGAACAACACTGTTAGAAGCAACCAACTTCCCAAGAGCATGGGGTTTAGTTTTAATTGCTCAATTTTCGTGTTATTGTTCTTTTAAAATACACACACACACACACACACACACACCATATGCAAAAACTGAGTGTGAATAAATGAATAAAGCTTACTATTGTCTGCATAAGTGCTGAAATCCAATCATGATGTTAGTGAAACTTAAGACATTGATTCAACCATTGACTTATCTATTTTTTTCTTTAGTTTCAGTGTGAGTTTTACAAATTGATTTAAAACTAATGTACAGTGAAATTAATGTTTAGTAGTTTACAGAACACAAAATTTAATATCTAAATAAATGTATAATTACAATTATCAGGACACAGACCTGTTGCATTGATATATATATGATCTTGTAACTAACAATCTCTCCAAACTAGAAGCAACCTTAAATACATTTATTTAGTAATCAATAAAAATATGTGTAATAATTCCATAAAATATATTACTCTGCATTATAAGGAGTGGAACTTTTAACATAAGTGGCAAGTATAATTTGATTACTCTTAGAAAAGAATATAGGTTATATGATTCCACATTTTCCCCTGAACTTTTAATCTCCACCTATTTGTCTTATATCTGATATTCTCTAATTTCTACCATTGCTTCTGGTCTTTAGTGAATGGCCTTAAAAATAAAAAATCATATTACTCATGAGAACTATTTAATTGGTTTTATATGTGCTATTAAAATCTAAGTTTTTGCATGTAAATTAATGAATTCCACATAGCATATTCATATATGTGTGTCATTGTAATTATTTTCTTATTGTTCTTCCTCACTGTCCTCTTTAGGACCCCTTCAAAGATTTTCATAGAGAATGCTACTGTTCCTAAAAATTTCTGTACAAGTCTTACTTAGAAAGTGCTTTATGATAAGGGTCTTGCATACAAGCAGAACTTACTAATATGCCTCACTCATCTGGCAATGGATGTTCTAATAATCATCATTATACATTTGTGTTTTGTTCCCTATGATCTGACAAGTACCTCTTGGTTTACATAATTATATGTTTTAGAGCAACAGTAATTGATTATTTTAAAGACTATAGCTGGGAAGCCTAAAGTTTCCTAGTTTGTGTCTATGATTACAGGGATGATTAAAGTTTGTGTGGGGGGGTAGGGTAATCTATGAATTGATTAAAATTGTCCTAATGAGTGAGGAAGGACTAGCAGGTGCAAGGCCTGAGGCAGGGTGAATTTTAGTTTCTTTACTTGAAGCTTCTAGAGATCATAGTGTGTGGTATCTGCCCACATTTACAAATAGAATACACTGAAGAGGCATAAACACTTACTAAAGCCCTTGTAGGAATACATTTTGGCTGCCAGGAGCTCTTTGCCAAGCAAACATTTTGAAAACACTTGGACGATCCTGGCTGCCCTTGTGTTTTCATAAATATTTCCATCCGGCAGGCAGTCACAGAAGCTTTGCAGAAGAGACTGGTCAACAGGAAACCTTGAGATGGAAGAGGCTCCATGAGCAGCTGCTCAGTTGTGAAAATGTATGCAAAAGCATATGGCTGTCTTTAGGGCCTTAAGTCAATATTTAATTGAATGTATTTATTTGTGTATTATTTATGTTTTTTCTGTAAGTATAAAAACACAGACAACCATTTCAGAATATGTTTTATTTCTAAGCAAACTGTTCTCTTTCAAAAATAAACTGTGTAAAGGTTCACTATGATACAAGTATCTATTTATATAAAAATACATTTTTAGGACATAAAAATTTGAGTAAAATTTGGCCGGTTTGGCATCATAAATTTCAAATACTCTCCTTGGCATTCCTGCAGTCTCACACATCTACTTTTATTTAGAAGATGTACCATTTAATTTTCTAACATGTAAGCTGACTTGCAGGGTATCTAAGTGAAAAGCATTTAGAATTTGGTGTTAGTACAGAATGCTGCAATTTGCTTACTTGAGAAATGGTAAACTTTCAACACTTTCATATACTCAGCTATGTGTTGTGTTCAATTTAAATAGGGAACTATATCAGAAAATATTTCTTGTGAATGTCCTAAATGGGCAGGCCATTCTTTTTTCTTACATATTAGGTCTTCATTAAATTTTACCACCAGAGGAAGCATCCTTCAGAGTATAGCACTCTATATAGGCAATAGATTCCTACATTCAGGTTTTCTTCATGTAGATAAATGTTGGGTGTTCTGACATGAGCAATACATCTGCAAATCTAGGTGGATTTAAATTAATTAAATTTTAGATTTAGATGAATTAAAGTGCACAAATCTTATTTTTAACTCAGTGCTTACCTTAGAATTCAGTCTTATGCAATAGTTCATCCTAGATGTAGTCTGTAAACAATTAAAAATGAGCAATTTTGTAAATGAATTGTAGTTTGGCTAATATAGATTCTCAATTCTTATTTGCATGCTAAAATTTTAATTAGCATTGCAAAAATATAGCTCTTTTTCATTTTTTTAAAAAACCCAGGACTTCAAAATTTGACAATGGATTTTTTTTTTAACATGCAACACATTACCATTTTAAGGAGCAATTCTGGGGAAATGTTAAAATTTTGATGGAATTTCTAATAAGAGGAAAACACTTTCTGTTTCTTCAATAATGTTGATTTAGTTGTATTTGCTAGAAATTATCCCAAATTAAGATGAGATGAACAAATAAACTACTTAAAAATTAGTCAAAACGGTCATTTTTTACATAAAATTTCTAAGTAATATTTAACACTTTAGAGGTAGGAAACAGTTTTTAAGGAGCTTTGGTTGAAATGTTCCCCTCAGATAGTCTACCTTTCACACAAAACAAACAGTAAGTAAGCAATAAATATGGGGGCAGAAATCAAAAGTCTGTAGTCGTGATCATCATACGTGTAATTCCTAAAATAATGTCCCAGCTTAGAAGGTGAGAAATCAAACAGATCTTTTTAATGTCACTTTATTCTTGTCATCTGTCCTGCATAATATGTAACTCCTGTTTAATCATCCAAATAAGGTACTTTAGCATCTTTCAAATGCAAGTTTTTTCGTAAATAGTTCAGCCAAATATATTGTCTACTTAGCACAAGGCATTGTAGTTTAGCTATTTTTTTATTTACATGTCAAATGTTTCCCCCTTCCTGCTTTCCACTCCAGAAATATTCTCTCCTGTTTTGTCTCTGTCTCTGTCTCTCTCTCTCTGTCTCTCTCTCTGTGTCTCTCTCTGTCTCTCTGTCTCTGTCTCTGTCTCTGTCTGTCTCTCTCTCTCTCTCTCTCTCTCTCTCTCTCTGTATGTGTGTGTGTATCTGTGTATGTGTGTGTGTATCTGTGTGAACTTGAACATGTGCAACATGGAATGAATATGGAAGTCAAAACACACAAACAAAAAATAACTTTGTGAAATTTATTCTGTCCTTTCATGGCTAGTTATATTCCAAGATGTCCTGGGAGCTTTGAGGGGTTCAGTTAATTGATACTGTTGTTCTTTCTATGGGGTTACAATCTCCTTCAGTTCCTTCAGCCCTACTCCCAAATCTTCTACTGGGGTCTCTGGATGCAGTCCAATGGTTGGCTTTATCTGCATCTGTATTAGGTACTGGCAGAGCCTCTCAGAGGACAGCCATGCCATGATTCTGTCTGCAAGCACATCTTGGCTTCAGTAATAATGTTGAGGTTTGATGTCTACTGATGAAATGAAATGCAAGGTGGTGTGGTCTCTGGATGGCTAGTCCTTCAGCCCTCTTGGCCTTCTTTGTCCTTGCATTTCCATTAGAGAGGTACAACTCTTGGTTAAAATTTTTGAGATGAGTGGGTAGATTTAGTTTTTTTTTCATTGATATATTTTTTATTTACATTTCAAATTATTTTCCCTTTTCTGGGTCCCCATTCCCTGCAAGTCCCATAAGCCCTCTTCCCTCCCCCTGTTCTTCCATCCACCCCTTCCCACTTCCCTGTTCTGGAATTCCCCTTGCACCGAGTCTTTCCAGAACCAGGGGCCACTCCTCCATTCTTTTTGGACATCATTTAATTTGTGGATTATTTCCTGGGTATTCAAAGTTTCTAGGCTAATATCCACTTATCAGTGAGTGCATACCATGATTGATCTTTTGAGACTGGGTTACCTCACTTAGTATGATGCTCTCCAGCTCCATCCATTTGTCTAAGAATTTCATGAATTCATTGTTTCTAATGGCTGAATAGTACTCCATTGTGTAAATATACCACATTTTTTGTATCCATTCCTCTGTTGAAGGACACCTAGGTTCTTTCCAGCTTCTGGCTACTACAAATAGGGCTGCTATGAACATAGTGGAGCATGTGTCCTTATTGCATGCCAGGGAATCCTCTGGGTATATGCCCAGGACTAGTATAGCAGGGTCCTCCGGAAGTGTCATGCCCAGTTTTCTAAGGAACCGCCAGACTGATTTCCAAAGTGGTTGCACCATCTTGCAATCCCACCAGCAGTGGAGGAGTGTTCCTCTTTCTCCACATCCTCACCAACACCTGCTGTCTCCTGAGTTTTTTGACCATAGCCATTCTGACTGGTGTGAGGCGAAATCTCGGGATTGTTTTGATTTGCATTTCCCTAATGATTAATGATGTTGAACATTTCTTAAGGTGTTTCTCAGCTCTCCGAAGTTCTTCATGTGAAAATTCTTTTTTTAGCTCTGTACCCCACTTTTTAATGGGGTTATTTGGTTCTCTGGATTCTACTTTCTTGAGTTCTTTGTATATATTAGATATTAGCCCTCTGTCGGATTTAGGGTTAGTGAAGATCCTTTCCCAGTCTGATGGTTGATGTTTTGTCCTTTTGACAGTGTCCTTTGCCTTACAGAAAGTTTGTAGTTCTATGAGGTCCCATTTGTCAATTCTTGATCTTAGAGCATAAGCTATTGGTGTTCTATTCAGGAAGTTTTCTCCTGTGCCCATGTCCTCCAGCGTCTTCCCCAGTCTCTTTTCAATTAGTTTCAGTGTGTCAGGTTTTATGTGGAGGTCCTTGATCCATTTGGATTTGAGCTTGGTACAAGGAGATATAAATGGATCAATGCGCATTCTTCTGCATGCCGACCTCCAATTGAACCAGCACCATTTGTTGAAAAGACCATCTTTTTTCCACTGGATGCTTTCAGCTCCTTTGTCGAAGATCAAGTGACCATAGGTGTGTGGGTTCATTTCTGGGTCTTCAATCCTATTCCATTGATCTGCTTGCCTGATATTGTACCAATACCATGCAGTTTTTATCACTATTGCTCTGTAGTAGAGTTTAAAGTCTGGGATACTGAATCCCCCTGAAGTTCTTTTACTGTTGAGAATAGTTTTAGCTATCCTGGGTTTTTTGTTATTCCAGATGAATTTGAGAATTGCTCTTTCTAGCTCTATGAAGAACTGGGTTGGGATTTTTATGGGGATAGCATTGAGTCTGTAGATTGACTTTGGCACAATGGCCATTTTAACTATATTAATCCTGCCAATCCACAAGCATGGAAGATTTTTCCATTTTCTGAGATCTTCTTCGATTTCCTTCTTCAGAGATCTGAAGTTCTTGTCATATAGGTCTTTCACTTGTTTGGTTAGAGTCAGCCCAAGATACTTTATGCTGTTTGTAGCTATTGTGAAGGGGGCCATTTCCCTAATTTCTTTCTCAGTCTGCGTATCCTTTGAATATATAAAGGCTACTGATTTGCTTGCATTGATTTTGTAGCCAGCCATTTTGCTGAAGATACCAATTACCAAAATTAAACCAGGATCAAATAGACCATCTAAACAGACCCATAACCCCTAAAGAAATAGAAGGAATCATAGATAGGCTTTCGACCAAAAAAACAAAGCACAGTACCAGATGGCTTCAGTGCAGAATTCTATCAGACCTTCAAAGAAGACTTAACACCAATACTATTCAAACTTTTCCACCAAATAGAAACAGAAGGCACACTACCCAACTCCTTCTTCGAAGCCTCTATTACGCTGATACCAAAACCACACAAAGATCCAACTAAGAAAGAGAATTTTAGTCCAATTTCCCTTATGAATATTCATGCAAAAATACTAAATAAAATTCTTGCCCAGTGATTCCAAGAACACATAAAAACGAAGTAGGCTTCATCCCAGGGATGCAGGGATGGTTCAATATAAAGAAATCCATAAATGCTATCCACTACATAAACAAACTCAAAGAAAAAAACCATATGATCATTTCATTAGATGCTGAAAAAGCATTTGACAAAATTCAGCATCCTTTCATGCTAAAAGTCTTGGAAAGGACAGGAATTCAAGGCCCATATCTAAACATAGTAAAAGCAATATACAGCAAACCGGTAGCCAACATCAACCTAAATGGAGAGAAACTTGAAGCAATCCCACTAAAATCAGGGACTAGACAAGGCTGCCCCCTCTCTCCATATCTTTTCAATATAGTTCTTGAAGTCCTAGCTAGAGCAATTAGACAACATAAGGAAGTCAAAGGCTAAAAATTGGAAAGAAAGAAGTCAAACTATCACTATTTGCAGATGATATGATCGTATATTTAAGTGACCCTAAAAACTCTACTAGAGAACTCCTACAGTAGATTTAGTTAAGATGGCCATTTTTTTCGACATTTTTCCTGCCAATCCATGAGCATGGGAGATCTTTACATCTTCTGAGATCTTTAGTTTCTTTCTTCAGAGACTTGAAATTATTGTTATACAGATCTTTGACTTGCTGGGATCAAGATACACCAAGGTATTTTATGTTATTTGTGACTATTGTGAAGGGTGTTGTTTAACTAATTTCTTTCTGGTTTCATTTATTCTTTGTGTGGGGGAAAGCTACTTATTTCTTTGAGTTAATGTCCATATCCAGCCACTTTTATGAAGTTATCTATCAGGTATAGGAATTGTCTGGTAGAATCTTTGGGGTTGACTATATATATTATCATATCATCTGTAAACAGTGAAATCTTGACTTCTTCCTTTCTGATTTGTATCCCTTTGACATCCTTTTGTTTTCTAATTGCTCTATTTAGAATGTTGAGTATTATGTTGAATAAAGAGTAGAGAGTGGGCAGCCTTGGTTTGTTCCTGATTTTAATGGGATTGATTCGTTTCTTTCCATTTGACTTGATGTTGACTATTTGTTGTATATTGCTTTTATTTTGTTAAGGTATGTGCATTGAATTCCTGATCTTTTGAAGATTTTTATCATGAAGGGGTGTTGTATTTTGTCAAAGGGTTTTTCAACACCTAATGAAATGATCTTATGATATTTTCTTTAGTTTGTTTATAAGGTAGATTACGTTGATGGGTTTCCTTATATTGAACCATCCCGGAACACCTGTGATGATGCATATGATGATGCATATGTGTTTGTAGTGAGCAATTGTTTTTATGTGTTCATGGATTCAGTTTGGGAGAATTTGATTGAATATTTTTGCCTCGATATTCAAGTTCTCTTTCTTCGATGTTTTTTTTTTTTTTTTTTTTTTTTGTGTGTGTGTGTGTGTGTGTGTGTGTGTGTGTGGTTTAGTTATCAGCAAAACTCTGGATTCATAGAATGAATTATGTTCTAGTGGAAGATTCATGCCCCAGAGAACTGGATGCTAAACAGGTGAGGAGGGAGTGGGTGGGTAAGAGAGCACATTCTTTGAGGCAAAGATCAAGGGGTGATTTGGGGGTTTCCTAGAGGGGAGACTAGGATGGGGAATACCATTTGGAATATAAATGAAAAAAAAATTATTAGCAAAGCAAACAAACAAACCATGAACTTGAGTTGTTATGCTTGCACACCAAGTTCATTTTACCTGCAAATTCATCTTCCAGACCCATGTCTTTCAGAGGTGTTTTAAATTTCCTGAAATTCTGGCATATGAACATATGCACATTTGTGTGTATGTGCATGTGGGTTTCAAATGAATATTTTAAAAGATATGGTTGTATAATTCTTTTTTTTTTTTTCGAGACAGGGTTTCTCTGTGTAGCCCTGGCTGTCCTGGAACTCACTCTGTAGACCAGGCTGGCCTCGAACTCAGAAATCTGACTGCCTCTGCCTCCCAAGTGCTGGGATTAAAGGCGTGCGCCACCACTGCCCGGCCGGTTGTATAATTCTTAATAGTTTCTGGATCAATTAAATTATAATTGAACACTCTAAAACATAAAAGAATAATACCTTTAAAAATAAAGATCTGCCAGGCATGGTGGAACATGTCCTTAATCTCAGCACTTAGAGATAGGCAGAGATAGGTGGATCTCTGTGAAATCAAGCTCAGCTAAGTCTCGTCTACATTACTAGTTCCAGATCAATTGGAATGACATAATAAAACATTTCTGAAGAAAAGAAAGAAAGAAAGAAAGAAAGAAAGAAAGAAAGAAAGAAAGAAAGAAAGAAAGAAAGAAAGAAAGAAAGAAAGAAAGAAAGGAAGGAAGGAAGGAAGGAAAGAAGGAAGAAACAAAGAAAGAAAGGAACACATGAGGAGAAGAGGGAGGAGCGAGAGAGGGAGAGAGAGTGGGAGAGAGTTTAGTGGGAAGCAGTTGGCAGAATTTTCCAAAATAACAGCTGCAAACATATGAAAAAGACCCATTTCTCACCACTGGCAGGAGATGACAATGTGACTCCACTGTAAAACTGCCTGAAGTTATAGATTAACATCCTATAAGCACCTGGCACTCCATCACCCTTCCTTTTTTAATGTGTGCTTTTAAGTGTTAGGTTTTAATTTTTTTTCTTTAAAAATAATATACTAATGCATGAACTGTACACAAGGTAATTAGAAGTAGAGCCATATATCTTAAATAAACATGACTCTTATGCATCTCTATTTGGTAAAGTGTTTATCACTAATATATGTTACATTTTGTCAAAATAATATATAAATGTTTAAAAGATAAAGGAAACAAAGTTTTCAATTACTTAATAAACGAACCAATTTTTTTATTAGATATATTCTTTACTTACATTTCAAATGATTTCCCTTTTCCTGGTCACCCCCCCTCCATGAAAGTCCCCTAGGCCACCTCCTCTCCCCTGTTCCCCTATCAACCCCCTCCCGCTTTCCTGTCCTGGTATTTCCCTACACTGCTGCATCAAACCTTTCCAGTCCCAGGGGCCTTTCTTCTCTTTGATGTCCAACAAGGCCATCCTCTGCTGCCTATGCATCTGGAGCAATTGGTAGCACCCTGTATACTATCTGGTTGATGATTTTGTCCCTGGGAGCTCTGGGAGTACTGGGTGGATCATACCATTGTTTCTCCTATGGTGCTGCAAACCACTCCAGTTATTTGGGTCCTTTCTCTAGCTTTCCCATTGGGGACCCTGTGTTCAGTTCAATGGATAGCTGAGAGTAGCCCCCTCTGTATTTGTCATGCACTAGGAGAGCCTCCCAGGTAACAGCTATATCTGGCTCCAGTCAGCCAGTACTTGTGGGCATAGATAATAGTGTCTAGGTTTTGTAACAGTAGGTCGGATGGATCACTAGGTGGGGTAGTGTCCCGACCCGCAGGACAGTCAACAGGGTTCCTTAAGCCACCCAGAAGAAAGGCAATGGGGCAACAAAACAATAGATGCCGGACAGCCTGTCTAATCCTGATCAAGCTGTCAAACTTTAATTTTTACACAAGTCAATATAAAGGGAAGCATACAAGGTTTGGGAGGGGTAAAGGGGGAACAATCTCAGGGGTCTGACATCATTTCTAAGAAACAGTTTCTTATAATTTCTGATAAAGCTAGTTATTGCTGTTGGAATTCTGGCATGATAAAAGGGGGGGTCATCAGGCGGTGAAGTGGAAAGGGGTTGCTATAGTAAGCTATCTACAGATGAACTTCAAAAGGAGGGGGTTTTGAGATTTACGTAGGAATAGTTCCTGGCATGGAGATCTAAGTGAGAATGACTCCTGGTATCGAGGTCTCCTGGCATTGAGAGCCAGGTGGGGATGGCTCCTGGTATGGAGAGTTCTTGGCATTGAGTTCTAAGTGAGGATGGCTCCTGGCAGGGTAGACTCAGGATGGTCTTTCCCTCAGTCTCTGCTCCACACTTTGTCTCTGTATCTCCTTCTGTGGGTATTTTGTTCCCCCTTTTAAGAAGGACCAGAGTATCCATACTTTGTTCTTCCTTCTTCTTAGGCATCATCTAATATTTGAATTTTGTCTTGGGTATTCTAAGCTTCTGGGCTAATATCCACTTATCAGTGAATGCATACCATGTGTGTTCTTTGGTCATTGGGTTAAGTCACTTAGGATGATGTTTTCCAGTTCCACCCATTTGCCTAAGAATTTCATGAATTCATTGTTTTTTTTTTTTTAATAGCTGAGTAGTACTACATTGTGTAAATATACCACATTTTTTGTATCCATTCCTCCATTGAGGGACAGCTGGGTTCTTTTCTAGCTAGTATAAATAGGGCTGCTATGAACATAGTGAAGCATGTGTTCTTATTACATGCTGGACAATCCTCTGGGTATATGCCCAGTTTTCTGAGGAACCACCAGACTGATTTCCAGAGTTGTTGTACCAGCTTGCAATCTCACCAGCAGTGGAGGAGTGGTCCCCTTTCTCCACATCCTTGCCAGCACCTGCTGTCTCCTGAGTTTGATCTTAGCCATTCTGACTGGTGTGAGGTGAAATCTCAGGGTTGTTTTGATTTGCATTTCCCTGATGACTATGTATCTCGAACATTTCTTTCTTTTTTTTTTTTTATTCTGAGATCTCTTTGTCTTCTTTTTTTTTTTTTATTATTCGATATAATTTATTTACATTTCAAATGATTTCCCCTTTTCTAGCCCCCCCACTCCCCGAAAGTCCCGCAAGCCCCCTTCTCTTCCCCTGTACTCCCACCCACCCCTTCCCACTTCCCCGTTCTGGTTTTGCTGAATACTGTTTCACTGAGTCTTTCCAGAACCAGGGGCCACTCCTCCTTTCTTCTTGTACCTCATTTGATGTGTGGATTATGTTTTGGGTATTCCAGTTTTCTAGGTTAATATCCACTTATTAGTGAGTGCATACCATGATTCACCTTTTGAGTCTGGGTTACCTCACTTAGTATGATATTCTCTAGCTCCATCCATTTGCCTAAGAATTTCATGAATTCATTGTTTCTAATGGCTGAATAGTACTCCATTGTGTAGATATACCACATTTTTTGCATCCACTCTTCTGTTGAGGGATACCTGGGTTCTTTCCAGCATCTGGCAATTACAAATAGGGCTGCTATGAACATAGTAGAACATGTATCCTTATTACATGGTGGGGAGTCTTCTGGGTATATGCCCAGGAGTGGTATAGCAGGATCTTCTGGAAGTAAGGTGCCCAGTTTTCGGAGGAACCGCCAGACTGATTTCCAGAGTGGTTGTACCAATTTGCAACCCCACCAGCAGTGGAGGAGTGTTCCTCTTTCTCCACACCCTCTCCAACACCTGCTGTCTCCTGAATTTTTAATCTTAGCCATTCTGACTGGTGTAAGATGAAATCTTAGGGTTGTTTTGATTTGCATTTCCCTAATGACTAATGAAGTTGAGCATTTTTTAAGATGCTTCTCCGCCATCCGAAGTTCTTCAGGTGAGAATTCTTTGTTTAACTCTGTACCCCATTTTTTAATAGGGTTGTTTGGTTTTCTGGAGTCTAACTTCTTGAGTTCTTTATATATATTGGATATTAGCCCTCTATCTGATGTAGGACTGGTGAAGATCTTTTCCCAATTTGTTGGTTGCCGATTTGTCCTCTTGATGGTGTCCTTTGCCTTACAGAAACTTTGTAATTTTATGAGGTCCCATTTGTCAATTCTTGCTCTTAGAGCATACGCTATTGGTGTTCTGTTCAGAAACTTTCTCCCTGTACCGATGTCCTCAAGGGTCTTCCCCAGTTTTTTTTCTATTAGCTTCAGAGTGTCTGGCTTTATGTGGAGGTCCTTGATCCATTTGGATTTGAGCTTAGTACAAGGAGACAAGGATGGATCAATTCGCATTCTTCTGCATGCTGACCTCCAGTTGAACCAGCACCATTTGTTGAAAAGGCTATCTTTTTTCCATTGGATGTTTTCAGCCTCTTTGTCGAGGATCAAGTGGCCATAGGTGTGTGGGTTCATTTCTGGATCTTCAATCCTGTTCCATTGATCCTCCTGTCTGTCACTGTACCAATACCATGCAGTTTTTAACACTATTGCTCTGTAGTATTGCTTGAGGTCAGGGATACTGATTCCCCCAGATTTCCTTTTGTTGCTGAGAATAGTTTTAGCTATCCTGGGTTTTTTGTTGTTCCAGATGAATTTGATAATTGCTCTTTCTAGCTCTGTGAAGAATTGAGTTGGGATTTTGATGGGTATTGCATTGAATCTGTATAGTGCTTTAGGCAAAATGGCCATTTTAACTATATTGATTCTGCCGATCCATGAGCATGGGAGGTTTTCCCATTTTTTGAGGTCTTCTTCCATTTCCTTCTTCAGAGTCTTGAAGTTCTTGTCATACAGATCTTTCACATGTTTGGTAAGAGTCACCCCAAGATACTTTATACTGTTTGTGGCTATTGTGAAGGGGGTCATTTCCCTAATTTCTTTCTCAGCCTGCTTATCCTTTGAGTATAGGAAGGCCACTGATTTGCTTGAGTTGACTTTATAACCTGCCACTTTGCTGAAGTTGTTTATCAGCTGTAGGAGCTCTCTAGTGGAGTTCTTTGGGTCACTTAGGTAGACGATCATGTCGTCTGCAAATAATGATAGTTTGACTTCTTCCTTTCCAATTTGTATCCCTTTGACCTCCTTATGTTGTCGAATTGCCCGAGCTAGTACCTCAAGTACAATATTGAAAAGATAAGGAGAAAGGGGGCAGCCTTGTCTGGTCCCTGATTTCAGTGGGATTGCTTCAAGTTTCTCTCCATTTAGTTTGATGCTGGCTACCGGTTTGCTGTATATTGCTTTTACTATGTTTAGGTATGGGCCTTGAATTCCTGTTCTCTCCAAGACTTTAAGCATGAAGGGATGCTGAATTTTGTCAAATGCTTTTTCAGCATCCAATGAAATGACCATGTGGTTTTGTTCTTTGAGTTTGTTTATGTAGTGGATTGTATTGATGGATTTCCGTATATTGAACCAACCCTGCATTCCTGGGATAAAGCCTACTTGATCATGGTGGATGATCGTTTTGATGTGTTCTTGGATTCGGTTGGCAAGAATTTTATTGAGTATTTTTGCATCGATGTTCATAAGGGAAATTGGTCTGAAGTTCTCTTTCTTTGTTGGATCTTTGTGTGGCTTTGGTATCAGCGTAATTGTGGCTTCGTAGAAGGAATTGGGTAGTGTTCCTTCTGTTTCTATTTTGTGGAATAGTTTGAAGAGTATTGGTGTTAACTCTTCTTTGAAGGTCTGGTAGAATTCTGCACTGAAGCCATCTGGTCCTGTGCTTTTTTTGGTTGGAAGACTTTCTATGACTCCTTCTATTTCTTTAGGCATTATGGGACTGTTTAGATGGTCTAGTTGGTCCTGATTTAATTTTGGTATTTGGTATCTGTCAAGGAAATTGTCCATTTCCTCCAGATTCTCCAGTTGTGTTGAGTATAGGCTCTTGTAGTAGGATCTGATGATTTTTTGGATTTCCTCAGTTTCCGTTGTTATATCTCCCTTTTCATTTCTAAGTTTGTTAATTTGGATACTTTCTCTGTGCCCTTTGGTCATTCTGGCTAAGGGTTTATCTATCTTGTTGATTTTCTCAAAGAACCAGCTCCTGGTATTGTTGATTTTTTGTATGGTTCTCTTTGTTTCTACTTGATTGATTTCGGCCCTGAGTTTGATGATTTCCTGCCTTCTACTCCTCCTGGACGAAATAGCTTCTTTTTGTTCCAGGGCTTTCAGGTGTGTCATTAAGCTGGTAATGTATGCTCTCTCCATTTTCTTTTTGGAGGCACTCAGGGCTATGAGTTTTCCTCTTAGCACTGCTTTCATTGTGTCCCATAGATTTGGGTATGTTGTGTTTTCATTTTCATTGTGTTCTAAAAAGTCTTTAATTTCTTTCTTTATTTCTTCCTTGACCAAGGTATCATTGAGTAGAGTATTGTTCAGTTTCCACGTGTATGTGGGCTTTCTGTTGTTTCTGTTGCTATTGAAGATCACTTTTACTCCATAGTGATCAGATAGGAGGCATGGGATTAGTTCGATCTTCTTATATTTGTTGAGGTCTGTCTTGTGACCAATTATATGGTCGATTTTGGAGAAGGTACCATGAGGTGCTGAGAAAAAGGTATATTCTTTTGTTTTAGGATAGAATGTTCTATATATATCTGTTAAATCTAATTGGTCCAAAGCTTCAATTAGTTTCATTGTGTCCCTGTTTAGTTTCCGTTTTCCTGATCGGTCCATTGAGGAAAGTGCAGTGTTGAAGTCACCCACAATTATTGTGTTAGGTGCAATGTGTGCTTTTAGTTTTAATAAAGTTTCTTTTACAAAAGAGGGTGCCCTTACATTTGGGGCATAGATGTTCAGGATTGTCAGTTCTTCTTTTTGTATTTTTCCTTTGACCAGCAAGAAGTGTCCCTCAGGGTCTCTTTTGATGACTTTGGGTTGAAAGTCAATTTTATCTGATATTAAAATGGCTACTCCAGCTTGTTTCCTGAGACCATTTGCTTGTAAAATTGTCTTCCAGCCTTTTACTCTAAGGTAGTGTTTGTCTTTGACCCTGAGGTGTGTTTCCTGTAAGCAGCAAAATGTAGGGTCCTGTTTACGTATCCATTCAGTTAGTCTGTGTCTTTTTATTGGGGCATTAAGTCCATTGATGTTAAGAGATATTAAGGAATAGTGATTGTTACTTCCTATCATTTTTGACGTTATTTTTTAAATTTGAATGCTTAACTTCTTTTGGGTTTGATGAAAGGTTACTATCTTGCTTTTTCCAGGGTGAAGTTTCCCTCCTTGTATTGGTGTTGTCCTCCTATTATCCTTTTTAGGGCCGGGTTTGTGGATAGATATTGGGTAAACTTGGTTTTGTCATGAAATATCTTAGTTTCTCCATCTATGGTGATTGAGAGTTTTGCTGGATATAGTAGTTTTGGTTGGCATTTGTGTTCTCTTAGAGTCTGCATGAGATCTGCCCAGGACCTTCTAGCCTTCATAGTCTCAGGTGAAAAGTCTGCTGTGATTCTGATAGGTCTTCCTTTATATGTTACTTGGCCTTTTTCTCTTACTGCCTTTAGTATTCTTTCTTTGTTTAGAACATTTGGTGTTTTGATTATTATGTGTCGGGAAGTATTTCTGTTCTGGTCCAGTCTGTTTGGAGTTCTGTAGGCTTCTTGTATATTCATGGGCATCTCTCTCTTTAGGTTAGGGAAGTTTTCTTCCATAATTTTATTGAAGATATTTGCTGGCCCTTTAAGTTGTAAATCTTCACTCTCCTCTATGCCTATAATCCTTAGGTTTGGTCTTCTCATTGTGTCCTGGATTTCCTGGATATTTTGGGTTACAAGCTTTTTGCTTTTTGCATTTTCTTTAACTGTTGAGTCCATGGTTTCTATGGAATCTTCAGCATCTGAGATTCTTTCTTCTATCTCTTGTATTCTGTTGTTGATATTTGTATCTCTGTCCCCTGATTTCTTCCCAAGGCTTTCTATCTCCAAAGTTGTCTCCCTTTGAGTTTTCTTAGTTGTTTCTACTTCTGATTTTAGATCCTGGATGGTTTTGCTTAGCTCCTTCACTTGCATGTTTGTGTTTTCCTGTAATTCTTTAAGAGATTTTTGTGTTTTCTCTTTCATGAGCTCAGCCTGTTGACCAAAGTTCTCCTGTATTTCTTTAAGAGATTTTTGTGTTTCGTCTTTCATGACCTCAGCCTGTTGAGCAAAGTTCTCCTGTATTTCTTTAAGTGTTTTTTGCATTTCCTCCTTGTTGGCTTTTGTATTCTCCTGGATTTCTTTCAATGATTTTTGTGTTTCCCTTGCAAGGGCTTCTACCTTTTGATCCATTGTCTCCTGAATTTCTTTATGTATGACCTTCATGTGTTCCTGTACCAGCATCATGACCAGTGATTTTAAATCCAAATCTTGTTTTACTGGTGTGATGGGGTATCCAGGACATGTTGGTAGAGGAGAATTGGGTTCAGATGTTGCCATATTGCCTTGATTTCTGTTAGTGACGTTCCTGCGTTTGCCTTTTGCCATCTAGATCTCACTGGTGTTAGTTTATCTTGTCAGTGCTGGACTCACCAGTGCAAGCTGCCCCTTCCCAGTTGGCCTCTGGTGCACAGCTTACCTCCTGCACTGCTTGTAGACAGTGTGCTGCTGCCCAGGCTGTTCAGATCCCAAAGCAGGCACCCGAAGGCTCCCGCTGGGGCCCGCTGGATTCACTGGAGCACACTGACTTCTCCCAGCTGGCCGCCCGGAAGCCCAGCTAGCCACTTGCAGGACTTGGAGATGTAATGCTGCCGCCCAGACTGATCTGGATCCGGAAGCGGAGAGAGTAGAGCTAAGGGCTACTGCCTGAGGCCTTGCCCCAGATTGTGTCTGTGGAGCAGATGGAGCCCGTGTGCACTCCCAGGGAGTGCCGACGGTGTATGCTACTGTGACCTCCCCTGAGTTCCGCTCACTCCGCTGGGCAGCCGAGCGCCCGCGCTCCCTGAAAGCGCCGGGAGAGTCTGCTTTGCTAACAATCGCCTGGGCGGGTTGACTCACAGATGGCCCACCAAGCCGCCCAGTTCTTGGGGTCAGTCCTGTGCCTTTTGGGGCCTGGACCCCCGCTTTGTTAGCCTTAGGCTATGCCTGTTACAGGTCTGCCCGCCTGAGCTCTCTGTCGTCCTGCAGGCAAAATGGCGGCGGCGCGCTCGCAGGCCTGGGCAAAAAACCTCCTGGTTGGGTTGGCACCCCGATGGCCCCCCGACCCGCCCAGGGCCTGGGTGCAGGCCAACGCCCGTCGGGCTCAGACCACCGCGGTGTTGGCCTCGGATTATGTTTGTGTACCTCAGTCTGTCCGATTCCTGGAGTAAGGAACCAAGATGGATCCTCCTCTCCTGACTGGTGGGAGGCCGAGTTCTGAAGTGGCCTCCGTGCAGGAAAGGCGCCGCACAACTGCAGCTGCTTGCTGTCCGGCTGGTCTGCGAAGGTCAGTGGTCGTGGGCGCAGGGCCTAACTGGTCCCTGTGACGCCTTGGTTCCACTGCTGATGGCCCTTCAGCTGGAGCAGCCACTGCTGCCGCTGCTGCCGCCGCCGCCGCCGCCGCCGATCTCCTCGAGCTCGAACATTTCTTTAGGTCTTTCTCAGCCTTTGGATATTTCTCAGGTAAAATTTTTTTGTTTACCTCTGTACCCCATTTCTAATAGGGTTATTTGTCACTTTGGAGTCTAACTCCTTGAGTTCTTTGTATATATTAGATATTAGATGTCTGTTGGATGTAGAGTTTGTAAAACCAACCAATTTTAAGTATTGAATATATTTGTCACAACCAAATATAGATAGCAAAAATCTCCCAGAGCCAAATGAATCAAATACTCTTTTCTGATATCTAAAGAATATGTTGTTAACTTTGAGAGTCAGAAGCTTAACATGCTTGGAAACAAGTCCCCTCACTTAAGGTTATTATTAGGACCGTGTGAAAATGTTAAAATGTGAATCACTATTTAATGGATAGAAATAGAAATGCCCATTTTAAGGAACTCACCTCCCTCTATGATGGCAATGCTTTGGGCTGCTGGGCTACATTTTTAATAAAAAGATAGTTTCTAGAAAAAAAGCTGAATGAGTGAGTGGTTTCAACAAGGAAACTGGATAACCTTCACCAGGAACTTCTGAAACTTTAAGTGTGTTTACTCTTAAGGTGAAACTGCTCTCAAGGGTAGTCTCCAGTCCAAGAATTTTGAAATTGGCATAGCTCAGAGTACTACATGCAGTTGGAGCTACAAGTCTGAGTAGTGCCTGGGAAGATAAGTTTTTCTTTTGCATGTTTAATGGCTAGTAGAAAAGTGAAACAGAATATAAAGCAAGTAGTATAGAAGTGGGACAATGGCAAAAGTATTGACCCTGCTCTAAACTTGTGGATGCATTAGTATATTGCTAATAGAGAACGTCCTCTTTTATCTCTTGGACAAAATAGATTTATAAGATCTAATTTATCAAATAATTAAAATTTGTCAACAGATGGGCTTGTATGTTTTGGAATCTCTCAAGATTTTCTAAGCAAAGCCTAATAAGGTGCATTTCAAAAGAAAGTTTTGAAACCCTACGACAGGTGGATTTAAACAAAATGGGTAAAGAGTCTGAAGTACACACAGAATGTTTCCTCCTTTGGTGCAAGAAGAGGACATAGGAGGTTAGAGATTAAACTTAAAATATAAATTTAAGGTCACATGGGAGATAATAATGGAAATGTTACTTAGACATGATGACAAATTATCAGAAATATTCTATTCAATTACTTGGATACCATGGGTTACACAGAAAATTAAACAGTTGTTTATTTTATTGTCTATCAGTAATATTATACAAATGTATGGAGTTTTTATTTCCTTTAATGCTCTGGGATATTTGGATAAAAAGGCACCACCAAGTATTTTTATGAGTATATGCTATCCTTCATTATTTGGTGGTGGAATATCATTAGTGAAATGGAACACTTGGAATAACTCACCTCTAAAAACATGTTTTTTTTTCCTTCAAAAATGATTATTTGGGAACTGAAATATCAAAATGTATCAAGATGTTTCAGCAATGAACTGAAGTAGTATAAAGATGTTTCTCTTTCCTTTAGCAGGCCCTGTTATTAGAAACTAAAAGACAGGGAAACATTCAATGTTATTATGTAAGTAACAACTCTAGTACTGCCAGAGTCAATTAGTTGTAAGTTAAACACAGAACTGGAAAGTGATGATGGTAGTAGTGGAGGTGATTATTAAAAGACTCATTTTCATGTGTATTTACATATATTGTTGGAAATCTAGTATCTTTCATTTACTTGGATATGCATTTTCCAAAGCATGTTTATCAATTCAAAGCCAAAAGTGTTTAAAATATCAATTTAATATAACTTAGAGCAGCAGTGTTTTGTCCCCTTCCATTGATGTTGTTGAGAAATCAGACTTCACTGTGGAGAAAAAAGTATGTTCAGATTAAAGCTTTAAATTGGTGGCTAGTAGCCCAGTTATGAAAAACTTGGCTGCCTGCTGCTCCTTGGTAATGTGTTCCACAGGCTGTTGTTTTCTGCTGATTGCCTATTTACAGTGATTTACTCCAAATATGTGGGCATCTTGAGTATATGGGTGTTGTCCAAGAAAAAAAGAATCATTCTATTCTAAATGATGAAATGAGAGGCAACACACAATGGCTTCTGTTGATCCCTTACTAATTCTTAAATTGGAAAAAAAACTTGCCATAGATGCTTGGAGACCAGTAAAGGAATCAGTTGAATATGAGGAACTACCTGTGAGCACAGCACTGATGTAGGCATAGCGAAGAGGTAGATAAAGTCTAAATCTTTAAGAAACTTATAACTCAGACTGGTAAGGATGAATGGCATTTAAACAAAATGCGCTCTATTAAAAAGCAGAATTAAGAATAATTCTTTACAATTTGATAAATTAAACAGATACTCAATTTGATTGAAAAAGCCTAACAGTGTTTCTAACTAAGACTTCTTCAGTTCCTATACATCGAGCAGTCAGGACATTTGAGGTTAATATTGTTCGATTATTTATGAATTTACCCTGTAATATAACTCAACATGAAATATTCATTTTTATTGAATAAACCTAATGTGAGAAGCATTGCATAAGGTCTTAAAGATAAGTGGATTAATCATATGGGTTTCTTAATGTTTACAAACTGTAATTGTAGAAAATGAGGGGGTAAAAATGTGAAATATAACTGTAAATACAAGATAATAATTATCATTTCAGAATTGATAAAATGGTACATGGTTACATGTGGGCAAGTGGAGCATGCCTCCAGACAAAAGAATTGGTACAGTTAAATAGCCTCAGATCCTAGGGAATCTGAGAATTTAGAAAGGCAAGAGTGGAGAGAGCTTCCTGCCAAACTACCTGATCTAGAACATGTAAACATGACACTCCACTGATGGAAGTATGACAATCAGTCACATAGCATAAAGCCTGGGAGGTCTCCATGCTAATGAAGAACTAGAAGTATCTAGATAGTACAGCTTCTCTTCCAGGGCATTCCTTCTGACAAAAAGGCATTTAATCCCTGAGTCACTCTGAGTAAGGTGTGTGCATGTTCATCCAGCATTAAATAAAATGTTTTGGACAGCCAATGTTCTCTTCTTCAAGGATCATCACAGGGACTAGGGAGGGCTTCTTCCTAAAGGGCCTTGCTTAACACCAGAGGAAGGCCTTCTCGCTCCCAGGCCCTCCTTACTCTCAGCACATAAACTGGTTCCCAACTTCCCACGGTCCACAGCTGAGGTGTCTGGATACCCAGGAAACTGGGAACTACAGCAACCATCCCAGATCCCATTGTTTCCCACTGGAGAAAACAGACAGAGGACACTTATTGTTCAGACTCCCTTGAGCTGCTTACAAGCAGCACTCAGGCACCCGAGCCTTGAGGATGACACCCAGCCAGGCAGATACAAAAGGCAGTTATTAGTTGTTCTAGAATGATGCAGAAAAGCTTATCTAAAATGGTAACACTAGAGATTGCTGAGGAATACTTGAGGAAATTCAGGTATTTTATCAGTGTTTTACTAATGTAAAAATCTATCAAACACATTACTTTGGTATGATACCTTTGATGACTGTGTTACAGCTTGGTGTAATTTTTTTGCTCCATTTCATATTATAATAAATTTTGCATTGACTATCAATTATGGAAATTTTCATTGGATTGAATAGAAAGTCATTGATAAATAACATGAAACTGGATCAGTTTTCTAGTTTTGTCTTTTGATACTTTATATTTGTGTTTCTAAATTTAATGCAGTGAAACAGCAATTTAAGCATTTAAGCAAAAAAACACCACATAAATGTTCAGCTGTTTAAATGTGGAACACTTAAGAGTTACCAATTTGAAAACTCCCAGGATGGCTGAGATCCAAAAACAAGAGAAAGGGACTATTGTACTATACATTCTGTGTCATTTCTGCCTTTTTACTCAAAAGACAATGGTTTGTCATAGGAATCCTGAAATATGCCACAAATGAATGTTTTGCTAACCATGACACTAGTCACACCAGGGAAAGGACCTCCGTGCCCTATAGTTGTTAGAGTAACAATCACTAATAGAATGTATTGAGCATTGAGAAATATAATTGCAAGAGAATCTTAGGATTTTGTTTTTAAAGATTCTAAGAAATGAGTACAAGATTCTGTTAGGTGAAACTTCACTGTCACCTTGATGGGATTTTGAATCATTCTGAAAATAAAGCTCTGAGCATATCTGTTTTGGATTATCTGGTTTACATTAATAGGAGTGGGAAGAGTCTCTCTCAAAACAAGAGGAAATAGTCCATACTGAATCAAAAGGAGAAAGGTAATTTATTAAAGGGCTCCATTGTTCTTTGAATTTTCCTCCACTGTGGATATACTATGACCATTCAGTTTCTGCTCCTGTCATTGTACCTTCTTAATCTTGATTTACTGTATCCCTGAAAATGTAAACACAAATCAAACCTTCTTCCCTTAAGTTGCTTTTGTCAATATTTTGTCTCATCATAGCAACAAGACAAATAACTAATGCAGAAGAGTAGTATTGAAAAATAGTGCCATTGCTGTGGTAAATCCAATCACATGGTTCTTGGGCTCTTGGAATTGAATTGGGGGTGGGGGCTTGTTGATGAAATGAGACCTTTAGGTTAGAAGATTTTTTTTTAAGACAGGGTTTCTCTGTGTAGCCCTGGCTGTCTTGGAACTCACTCTGTAGACCAGGCTGGCCTCAACTCAGAAATCCGCTGTCCTCTGCCTTCCAGAGTGCTGGGATTACAGGCATGCCCCCACCACCATCTGGATAGAAGAATTCTTGAATACCATTAGATTAACATATCATATTGATAGGATCTTGATAGGATCTTGAGAGTCAAGAATGCTAAGGAAACACTGACATTGTTTCTAGTCTCATGAGATTAGGGAACATTTATATGATATTCTGGCAAATAATCTGTCCAACCATTTTCTAAGAATTTTAGTGAGGCTGAATTTAAAAGTAATTGGCTATTATAATGGTGAATTTCAAGAGAGGAGAGCAATGGGTATTATCATTGTTCTCAGTCAGATCTATAGTGATATAGAATTAAAAGTATGGAAGAAAGATAAGATAAACAGAGTTCAGGGAGGCAAGGTACTTTAAGTAAGTTTAAAGTTTCAGACATAGAGAATGCAGATAACGTAGCACCTGTAATTGGTAATGAACTTAGCGCTACTAAAGAGAAAAGCTGATCATTTTTACTGGGATGACAAGCAAAGTGTCCTGATGTGAAGAACCCAACCTTCTAAAGCTCCATTCTGTGAAATGAAAATTTGTTTGAAAATAGAGCATAAACTGTGATATTTCTATGAAATCTATCTCTGCTAAAAACAACAACAGCATAAGAAGGTGTTTCCCCAGAGTTAGAACACAAATATTTTTTTTCCAAATTGACCACAAACTTAGACACATCTGGATAGAAGATCTTAACTAAGAAAGTGTCTTCATCAGATTGCTCTGTAGGTATGTCGGTAGGGCATTTTTTAAATTAATTATTGAAATGGAAGGGATCACATCACTCTAGGTAGTAGCAGGTCTGGGTAGGTGGCTAAAGGTTGTATAAGAAGTCACACTAAGCAAGTCATGAGAGTAAGCCGGTAATCAGTATTCCTCTACAGCTTCGAGTGTCTACTTCCATGTTCCTGCTTTGAGTTTCTTGGACTGTGATATGGAAGTATAAGCCTAATAAATGCTTTCTTTCTCAATATTCTTTTGATCATGATATTTAAACAAAACAGCAGAAATATTGAGAAAAGTATCAATGTGTCTTAGTCAGGGTTTCTATTCCTGCATAAACATCATGACCAAGAAGCAAGTTGGCTAGGAAAGGGTTTATTCAGCTTAAACACTTCTGCATTGCTGTTCATCACAAAAGGAAGTCAGGACTGGAACTCAAGCACGGTTGGAAGCAGGGGCTGATGCAGAGGCTATGGAGAGATGTTTCTTACTGGCTTGCTTCTTCTGACTTGCTCAGCCTGATCTCTTATAGAACCCAAGAACACCAGCCCAAAGGTGGTACCACCCACAAGGGGCCCTCCCCACTTGATCACTATTTGAGAAAATGCCCCACAGCTGGATCTCATGGAGGCACTTCCCCAACTGAAGCTCCTTTCTCTGTGAAAACTCCAGCCTGTGTCAAGTTGACACATAAAACCAGGCAATAAACAATGCAGCTATGTTCCAACAAGGCTAGCCTTCAAACCAAGTTGTCTGTATAACATTATACACATGGTACTAGTTTTACAGGCATGTAACATATAGTATGGAGAGGACTATGAGTTTTGCACCACAGTTCTAGAGAGCTACCAAGGACAAGCTACTTGTGACAAGGTCGGAGTTCCTTCAAGGAAACCCCAAGAGGCCATGCTGTGACATTTTGAAGATGAACTCAGGATGTTGAATATATGAAGCCCATGAGATACTGCTAAGTAAAGCTGTAGGAAAGGAGTAGTAACAGAGATCAAGAGAGAGGGTATAATCAACCAAGGGGCACACATGGTTCCAGCCAAAAATGTGGCAGAGGAATGCCTTGTCAGGCATCAATGAGAGGAGTGGTCATAGGTCAGGTGATGGCTCAATAAATGCCTCAACAAAGGGAAATCATCAAGGGGGAGGGAGAGGGGGTCTGGTGGAGGGGCATATAATTATAATTATATTAATATTCCCAGAAACCAGAAAAGAATCTGCAAAATTTGATTATTAACCTATGAAGTTTTCCTGTTTTTTTTCTGATCACACACTACCATGCCTATATTCTCTTCTCTTTTGAAATGGTAATGCATATATTGTGTGGTAGAAGTAAATAACTTATTTGTGATTGTATAGGTGACTATGCAGGTGATTGGCTTCAGTCTCACTTACGACATGGACCTTGCACTCAATTTCTAGCTATCCCCAACATACTGTATGTTCACATGTCCTTTCTCCACAATTTAACTTTAAGCATGAAAGTTCTTGCAAGAAGCTCTTTTACCACTTCAGTTTTTAAATGTTTAATTTCATGCCTGTTTTAAATATTGATTATTTTTGCATTTGATATTTTGCCAACAGATTTGTACAAATTTTGTGCTCTCTGACATTGTTTTATTTCTCATTTTTATGCTTAAAACATTCTCTTGCTAATTATTTGCTTTACTATCTTTACTAACAATACACTGTTTTTACATAGCAATTGTTGCCATATTATACCCTACACCATATTCTTGAATTTTACTAATAGATCATTTTTTATTTGATATTTTATTTATTTACATTTCAAATGTTATCCCCTTTCCTTGTTTCCCCCTTTAAAACCTCCTATCCCATCCCCTTTCCCCCTGCTTCTCTGAGGGTGCTCCACCAAGAACCCACCTACTCCCACTTCCCCAACTTGGCATTCCCCTACAATGGGGAATCAAGCCTTCATAGGACCGAGTGCCTTTCCTCCCATTGATGCCAGATAAGTCATACATCTGCAGCTGGAGCCATGGGTCCGTCCATGTGTACTCTTCGATTGGCGGTTTAGTCCCTGGGAGCTCTGGTGGTCTGGTTGATTAATAATGTTGTTATTTCTAACTGATCTTTTCAATGGTTTCTTTTAAGCATTTCTTGCTTAGTCTTTATTTTGTACCTTTTCTCTATGACTCAATATATCTTGAATGACTTTCTACCCTACCCCTCCACTAACATAGCATTTCACTTACTGTCTTAATGAATTTCAGCACAAAATAACTTAATCTTCTCATATTTACAAATGTGAGCTAAGAAGAAAAAATGACAATATTTCTTATTAATTTTCTACCCCTTAAAATCCTTTCTTTCTGGCTTTCTTATTCTTATCTAATCCTTAGCTATGTTCTCTTTGCTTCCATTCTTATAATTATAAGTATCCATTCCCCTATGCCAATAGACAGTAACTGGCCCCATAACAACTTGTTTATTATCTCTCATTGATTGAGTCAATACTAATAAACATAGCTTGAATTTTTAAAAAGTCTACAAAGAAGTAAATAAAAATGATGATAAAGTAAGCAGGTCATATAAATTAGAAAAAACATATCGCATTGAGGAACAGAAAAGAACAAAAATAGAAATGCCATTAGGACAACAAGGAAGACATTAAAAATATCCTTATAGATAAAAAAAATTAGCCAATGTTTAGAAGAGGGGAAACAAAAGATTAAAACCTATGTTTAGAAAGTGAAGAAACAGTTTAATATAGAAAAGCACCAATAAGTTTCAAAATGAACTTAATCTGAGTACTACTAGAATCTACTTAAAAGCAGAGGAATTGCTTCATTATAATATACAAACACTCCTCTAGAGAAGGCTAAACTGAAATAAGATGTAAGTGAAGAAAGGTAGTATTTTAAGATTCACACACTGCTAACAGAAGTAAAGCATAAATTAAAGGTTTATTATAGGGATCAAGATAAAAAGGGTTATGAAAATAAGTGATAGAATGATGTCTGATATATATTTGATGATTTTCATAAAACATATGTTCACAAAGTATCATCTGATAAAATAAATCATTTACACAGACAGTAGACCAAGATACTTGAAATGAAAAGTAAATAAATCTTAGTGATTTTTATACTTGATTTGTATGTTTTCATAACATTTAATACTTTAAAATAAACCACTTATAAGAATTACATCAAACTATTGTGATTATATTCTATGTGTTAAATTATATAATTTCATCACAAAGAGGTAACTTATTATTCTTCTAGTTCTAGGAGTTTCTTCTAAGAAATTAAGTATGGCTTCTTGATTTCACTTTTGATACTGCCTTAAACAAAAAATGATTGCCTGGGGGATCTATGTTGAAATAAAACAAAAGTAGCTAAAGCTGAATTCAGAGACAAACCGATACTTTGCTATGAGAGCAATACTCAGTGTCAAGGTATAGTGGGTCAATATTATAGAGATTGACACAGGAGAATATTACGTTCCAGGAAATCCTAAATTAAATTGTTTGAAATTTAAATCAAAAACAAACCCTGAAGCAAACAACTCCCAAAATGTACAGATCCATATTGGGTTGTTATGTCACCTGGTAGGAACTTGACATTGGCCAAGGACAAGGGCTTAGGGCAGGAATTTGACTTTAGGGTATAATAGGAAAGTCAGTTACAGCAGGAATTTTTATCCTTGGGTGGAGTGCTCAGAGTGAACTTGACATTGGTCGTGATGAACTTCTCCTAGCCTTTGTTGAGCACAGATTCCTGTGCTACTCAGGATCCTGCTCCACCTAGGGTGGAGTGCTCAGAGTGAAGGTTAAGTTCATTGTTCCTCCTGGTCTACGAATTCCTGAATTAAGCGAGTTACCCACCCAGCTGCCTGAGCAGTAGAGCCAAGGACCCCCAGAAGACTTCCCTGGAACTCAGCCTGGAGTCTTGGGGGAGGGGTCTGCCCAAACTGTTAAATGGTCTGACCAGCATTAAAGTTGGGGCCTCCACTGTAACTATTGTCCTGGCCTCCTTCTTTTCACCCCTTTACCATCCATCCCTCAGCTTCTCTTCCAGGAACCCATTTCACAGTAGCTGCAGGCAGCTACAGAATATACCACCAAAAGAAGTGCAAAATCAAATAAGAAGAGAACACAAAACTTCACCCAACGTGTATATTCCATATTAAAGATATTCTCAGTGGTGTTCTCTTTGTTTCAAGGACAATATCTAGCACACAGAAGCAGTAATAACAATATGAAATAGTCATGGAAAATAAAACAACCATAATAATCTGTAAGACATAGAAAGTGTGAAGGAAGGTAGAAAAGACAAAAGCCTAAAAGACTAATTGGAGCCTAAGTTTTTATTTGTCTTCTTTTGATTTTTTTAGCCTAATTTGGTATTGAAGTTAAACATTTGAATATACTAGCTGTGCTCTCTATTTCTGACTCATTAGTCTACGTCTTGAAAGACAATATACTCAGCCATTCTTTAGGGTTATTTTCTGTCTTGAGTCATGGAAGACTATTATAATTTTGTTTTCCCATGAGTCCTCAAAAGTAAGACACTGAGAAGCTGACACACCGAACTTTTCTGGAAGCACATTAAGAAATTTTATTAGCTATGAGTGTTTAAGAAGTCCTTTTTGCTGTCTTCCCCCATACACTTCCCCCACATACCTGCAGCACTAATCCTGTTCAGCTTCCCCATCCATCCATACTTAAATATTTTATTCCTCTTTCTTAATAAAATCTATCTGTTCCCTCTAGTCCCTTCCTCTATATCTATCTACTGTGGTTATTTGGGTTGTCACTTGTTGATCATTGAATTCACAACTAATATCAACATATAAGTGAATATATTTTATATCATTCTTTCTGGGTCTGGGATACCTTGCTCAAGAGGGAAACTCATGGAAAAGGAGAAAGAAGTCATGAAACAGGCAGGGGAGATGAAGGCCATCAACAAAGCAAGGCTCTCTAAATCAGCAGAAACACATAGGGACTGAAACACCACAAGGCCTGCTTGGGTCTATACTAGGTTTCAATATATATATATATATAATTGATATATTTTTATTTACATTTCAAATGATTTCCCCTTTTCTGGGTCTCCACTCCCCGAAAGTCCCATAAGCCCTCTTCCCTCCCCCTGTTCTTCCATCCACCTCTTCGCACTTCCCTGTTTTGGAATTCCCCTATACTCTTGCACTGAGTCTTTCCAGAACCAGGGGCCACTCCTCCATTCTTGTTGGACATCATTTAATTTGTGGATTATGTCCTGGGTATTCAAAGTTTCTAGGCTAATATCCACTTATCAGTGAGTGCATACCATGATTGATCTTTTCAGACTGGGTTACACCTCCCTTAGTATGATGTTCTCCAGCTCCATCCATTTGTCTAAGAATTTCATGAATTCATTGTTTCTAATGGCTGAATAGCACTCCATTGTGTAGATATACCACATTTTTTGTATCCATTCCTCCGTTGAAGGATACCTAGGTTCTTTCCAGCTTCTGGCTACTACAAATAGGGCTGCTATGAACATAATGGAGCATGTGTCCTTATTGCATGCTGAAGAATCCTCTAGATATATGCCCAGGAGTGGTATAACAGGGTCCTCAGGAAGTGTCATGCCCAGTTTTCTGAGGAACCACCAGAACAATTTCCAAAGTGGTTGCAACATCTTGCATTCCCACCAGCAGTGGAGGAGTGTTCCTCTTTCTCCACATCCTTGCCAACACCTGCTGTCTCCTGAGTTTTTGACCTTAGCTATTCTGACTCACCAGTCAGAGGTGAAATCTCAGGGTTGTTTTGATTTGCATTTCCCTAATGATTAATGATGTTGAACATTTCTTAAGGTGTTTCTCAGCTCTCCGAAGTTCTTCATGTGAAAATTCTTTGTTTAGCTCCATACCTCACTTTTTAATGGGGTTATTTGTTTCAAGCTTCCAGTTTAGAGTTGTTACTTGATTTCTAAGTGTACACATGCATAGATCACTGATTCTTGTGCCTTCTCTTGTGAACCGTCCAGCAGGTCCAGTTTTTCCAGGGTCCCGAAGAAGCACTACCTGAGGGTCAAAAATGGGGGGAAGAGAGAAAGGAGGCCAAGCACACTAAGAATGACAAAGTCAGTCTGGGTTGTGTCGAGGTCTCATTTAATGTGGGGGGAGACAAGCAGGTTTTAAGGCTTACAGAGAAGAAATAACTTTCACACAAAAACAAAGGAGGGAAGGGCAGAGACACCCCTGGTGATCAAAGCAGGAAGCAGAGAGGTCATCCAGTAGGAACATTCCACAGTTAGGGCAGGAACATCTTGTGGTATTCTCAGAATCTTCTCACACCGACAGCTCACAGGGAAGGCTCTAGTTAATTGTTCTCATATTTTAGCAGCCACCACCTTAGGGCCGTGAGTAAGCATTAAATCTGAATATCTCAGGACAGCTTCCCACACTCTTGGATCTCTTTAATTCTATTGGTCTGTTCTGTCCAAGTTCAATCTGATAGTTTTGTTTTATATTATTATATATTGTTTTATTATAAAAATGAATGAATGAATTGAAACCTAGCCACTAGGGTAAAGGTTAACAACTGAACTGTCACTAATTCCTTGTGTAAGAGGGAAAATTAGCTTTTTCCAGTAGAGTGACACCACTCCAAGGCATATCCCTTGTTCCAGAATAGTTGACCAATATATAATGGGATCCCATCTGTTTTGTGTGCTTTTATTTGCTTGCTGGATGGTCTGGGGTTTTGTTTGTTTTCTTTCTGAGTCTTGTTTTATTTTGTTTTCATGGTTTGGGTGGCTTTGTTGTCATATTTATCCTTTTTCTTCTTTTGTAGTTGTATGTATATGTAGGGTGAGAGGATCTGGAAGGACTTGGGGAGAGGAAGAATAAGATCAAAATATATTTAAATTAAAAGTGTTTTAAATAATAAATATATAATAAAATATATATAAATTTAGCTTTATATAAACATGTAACTAAAAATAAGAAGAAAATACACATTTCAATCATATGACAAAATATCTCCTTTTAACTTATTCTGACACAATTTCATTGTGCATTTTCACTACCATTATTCAGTAAAAATGAATAATGCTTACTGTTTATTGTATACATTTGCAAATGTGTTTTAAAATGTTTCCTTTCATGTGGCTACATCTTAATTTATAATATATTTTAATTATATAATTATGTAATTCACATTATTTACATATATAATTATACATTATATTATATATAATTGTGCATTATAATAATGTAATTATATAAATATAATTATATATTTAGTTATATCACTATAATTAAATTATAATTTATTCAAATGTTGCTTTTGCTTGTTTGTGTTACTTTTGATTTGGGAGAGATTCTAAATTGTAATATATTCAACATATTCTGACTATAATTTTTTCTTTAGGATAAAGAGTTTAAAATAGAGTACTATTTTAAAGAAAATAACCTTCTTATGAAATTTATACTAATTTTTATGCTTAGTAGCTTAGTGTAAAAGTATTTTTTCCTATTAGTCATATTTACATCATTAAAGAATACTAACATTAAATTAAAAATAAACTGTGGAACCATGCCACCTTGAAAAGTTTTTTATGATCTATAGCAATAACAACAAAAATAGTCAATGGAACCAGATGGCAAATGAAAAAAATTAACTTCTGGTTCCTATTTTAATTTATTCAGTAACCAAAACATGAAGTTGCTTTTGATTTAATTAACTATATTTTTTATTCTTTATATAGCACCTGTTTCTACTACCTTATAGTCTTAATACTAATAAAATTTTTACATTTTAACTTATGAGAGCTTATATTAAACCATTAACCATTTGCTATGCTTGGTTTTGACTTTTTCTTCCTAGGTTTTATTTTACCTTTCACTTTAAAATACTGTTCAAGACATGTAAGACTGTTATCAATAAATGTTTAAACATACTTTTGAGAATTTTACCTGCACTATATGATTCTAAAAATTACATGAAGCTCAAAGTGGAAAATGCTTTGATTTTCTTCATTTGACAATAAGAAATGATATTGAAGGACACATATCAGATAACTTTCTAGAGTTTTATCTGATGAGGTTTATTACCAATAACAACAATGAAACAAATACAGGTGTTTTTGACAAGTAATACTTGTTTTAATTATATAATAAATGTTTGTCTCAGAATTGCATTCAGTGATATTGAACTCTTTATGAAGTATGTCTTTGGGATATATCAATATTTTCACACTTTTATAATATTCATATATATGTCTGTGTATGTGTTTGTTCTTGTATAAAGTTACTTGAGGTAAGTAAAAAAAAGAGGAATTAAAACAGTCACTAAACTAAAACACATGAGTCTATTTGTCAAGGAAATCTGCATATGCCCTTGATGTCAGTGAAGCCTTTTACAGTAGAGTTGAAAGTTATTTTTTACTTGGTTTTCCTTACACCCATTATTTGCTCTGGGAAAGCATTAGATGATGCAAGAACATTACTACAGACACAATGTCTCTTCTTAATGTAATATTGTATTCATCACAAGTTAAAAAAGAGCTTCAAAACTGTTGTAGTAAACATTTGATACAGAAGAGTCAGTGATATTATTAATCACAGTTGTCTTTTTTGAGATCTATTTTCAAATACATTTATATGTCTACTTTATCTATATGTATCACCCTGGTAATTATATTTGTAACTATTTAAAAAATGATCTAGAATGCTTTGCTGCATCTTACACATTCCAAAATTAGCAAATTAAAAATATAATCTATTGGAAAAGAAGGAAGAAAATAGAAATGCATTACTGTGCATATATATGAACTTACACAAATATGATGATAGCAAAAATAGTTTTCATTTCACAGACAAGTATACATACTACTTTTTAAATTATATTTACAGTTATTAAAGAAAATAATTTAGACAATAACTTTCTGTTTTATTAATCCACTAGTTGATTATAGCCTGTAATGTTTGGTTTTTTGCTTGCTTTAGAATTCTAGTCTTATGTTTCTTTCTAAATTACAAATTCATGCTTTACTATATATTCCCCAGTTAGTATATTTCAAAAAATAATATATTATATATAATTATATGATACACACACACACACACACACACACACACACACACACACACATATATATATATATATATATATCCCTAAGGTTGGTTGATAGAATTACACAATCATACAAGTATCATTATTGACAAATATTATGTAGTCTTTAGTGATATTTTTCTTGTTTTATACCCATCTTCTAATGGATACTGAATGCATCTTCGGAGGATCCAATTGGGCAACTTCTGTATACTTTTATTGAAGAATAAGTATGAATTATGTTGAAAAATCCTACGTTTTCCTTTACTATTAATATAATAAACTTTATGTTTTTTTTTCTTTGCATGGTGTAATAACCTTTAAAGATGTGAATTTAGTATGGATGTTCAGTAATGTAATGGTTATGGTTCATTTGAATAAATATATGGTGAAATCCTAATGATAAATTTATTACTTCAGTATTCTTCTATTCATGGCTTTTAGAGGGAATTAGTGCTCAGATTTCTGAATGTACTATCACTAGTAAGGTGAAGTCATACTTCAATCCAATGTCATTCTAACTTCAAACTCTATGAATTTATTTGCAGAAAAACATGATGAAATTTAGAGCCAGTTTTTGGGAGAGAGAGTAAATTCCTTATAAAGGAGATAAACTGTTGTTTCTAAGGTAAAGACAAGAAATTCTGAGTATGACAGAGAAAATGTCATGTCATGTCAGATAAATGATATAACATGCCAATTGTACTTTTAAAAATTCATGTCTGAAGACTCAAGCCTTCATAGCTGTCCTACTCTCCTAGTGAAATATGCATTCTAACATTACCTATAGCAGGATTTCTGGACACCAGAACTCTTATCATTTATGCCTGGATAATTATTTGTAGAATTTACTCTATGAAAAATATAACACCATTGTAACAACCAAAATTTTCTTCAGTCATGTTAATGGGAAGGGGAACGAGGGCTTAGACTCATTTCTTTAAAGTATAGGCAGGTATTTTAAAAGGCAGTGATGGAAGTAAGTAGAAAGCACACAGGACTTTAAAGACCACGAATATGAGAAGTAGAGAACTATCAAATGGAATTACGTGTTCAGATTTGCTTTATGTGTATCTGGGGAACAGTTAAGAAACTCTGTGAACAGCCCAAGGAATAATTAAAGGAGGTCTGAACTAAATTATGACTTTAGAAAATGTAATGGAAGAAAGGTGAAACAAAAGTTAGCTGGTTAGAACTCAGGTTTCAGTGGCTTTGAAAAAGAAAAGCCACTTTAGAAAAAGGAAAACTCAATGTCAAGGGTATGCCTAAGATAAAACACAATGAAAATATTTCTAGATCACAAGATATTCACGAATGATCAAAATTTAGGTAATAGATATGGGGAAAAATTGGAAGACATAACATTTGGTCCAAAAAATAAGAAGCACAGGAGAGTACTATGAAACACTGTAGTGTGCAATATAGGTATTCAGATAGAACCTCTTGTGATGACTCATGCCAGTTCTTACAACATTTATGTCAGAGGCAGAGATAAGAGAATTTCAAGATAGATAATAGTCTATTTATCAACAGCCTATATATCAACAATTATATATTGTTGGAGCAAAGCAAATTGCCAAGTGAGATTTTCGGCTTCAGAATAGAGATGTTCCAGAGGGCCCCAGGAGACATTTCTCGCCTCAGTCTGTAAAACTTTGTCTCACAGAGTCTACTGGAGCCACTGACATTTCACGAAATATTGATAACAGAATCAATACCATCAATTTTTAGTGAGTACTCATTTTGGATTCAACAGTTTTAGCTTCTGGAGTCATGGTGGTTTCAGTAACTATAACAAGATCAGTTTTAAAGGACTGTAAATGAGTAGACTCTAGATTTTTACAGATGAATCAGCAGTCCAAATAATTTAACTATAAAGATAGTAAGGAAGATGTCCTATCTGGTTTTACAATAACACAATGACAATGGTAGGCTTGTTCACTCAAGCCCCATTGATTTTGGTGAGACTTAAATGAACTTTTACAGACAAGAGAAGTGAAGAGTCCACAAATAACAGAATCATCACAGCATATGAAAAAAAAAGTCCCAGTAAAAACATCTCTGTGGTTGCTCATATTGCCTTCAAAATTATATTACATACTTGTTAAAAATCTTCAGAACTCCAGAATACACTTAAAATTGAGAGTTATTTGGCCTAAAATGTAAGGTATCCACAGTATGAATTCACTATGTTTTTAAGATATGAGAATGTGGATGAAAAATATTCATTTTGTATATGCTTGCATTTACACAAAATAAATGAACTTAAAACAAGAGAGATGTTTTAGAAATGGCTATCAAATGAATTGAGATTCATATTTTTTAAAGATAGTGTCCATTTTGTTAGATGGGAACTATTACATTAAAATAGAAATTTACCAAGTAAAATGCATTTACTTGATTTATTAATATTAACTTTCAGAGTTCTGATTTACATGCATTAACTTCCAAGAATCAGGTACAAGACTTTGATTTATACACCATGCATATAAAAGTTCTTATTAATGAATCCTAAATTTTAGAGTTGTGATTTAGTGTGTTAGTTTATAAATCTTAAGTTTAAACTTCCAATTTAGTGCTGTAATTTATAGGCACCAAGTTCCATGCTATTTATGAATCATAATGTTAAAGTTCTGATTTTATACAATAGTTACTGTAAGAAGCATTAGTATAATAATATGTGCAATTCCAAGAGGACAGATATAAAACTGATCAATATTCCTATATGAAGAACATAGTCTAGTTTCAATTGTAACTACATTCTCAGTGGTACATTTTTAATAGACCAGTGAGAATAGACTAGGCAAAAATACAATGAAGTTTTAATAAACCAAGATGAAAGAACTGCCTTATATTTTTATTAGACTAGTATAGATATCTTATACCCCTTACAATTTAATAAGTAGTGCAAAATTAGAAATCTTCAGCTCTGTCTAAGATCAATGTCTGAGTGAAATGGTCAAGTATTCTCAGTATTATAAATATACCTGCAGGTTTGTTTAAAGATTAATAGAACATCCTTGGGAATAGTTCTTTGATATACAGCTTCCAAAGAAAATATTTTCTGATATTTATATACAAACACCCTGCACAGCCTCTAATTTTATTCCTGCTACCATATTGAATGATTATATATATATATATATATATATATATATATATAAAATCACATTTTCACTAATAATTTTATATCAGCTTCAAGGTGAAATTATAGCAGTTTAGATATATTGATTGAAAAAACATCAGCCTAATTGATTTCTTGATTAATGTGGTTACTAAAATATTAACATTATTTATGTAGTTTCCTCTGTATTTCTAATGATTGGCATTTTTCTGGTCATTTTGCTACCTTTTGAACCAAAATCATCTACAACTTAAGAATTGCCTCCAAATTGTTCACTAACACAGTGATAAAATCATAGTAAAAATGAGAAAATAGAATTGATTAATACTATGTTTTCACCCCAATCTTGATTTTTCATTAAGAGAAATATGAAGCTTAGAAAGAAACATTTTTGGTATTTTGATTCATAGAAAAAGTTGAAATTTCTAATAATAATAATAATCTTTGAAAATCATTGATTGAACACTACCTAGTGTTTTATCTCCCTATTATATCTTTGAATCCTTATCTCTCTAACATGAATACTGATGCTATTGGTGCCATTGTTGTTATATCATGAACTTTGAAGCATAGATAAGCAATATTATCCAGATTCTACTTTGCCTGAATTAAGAGTCAAAGTTAGAATCTGTTTTCTACAGCGTACAGATTATCCGACCTTTCAAGGAAGACATTTGGAGTCTGCAGCTGTGAGCTATGCCCTAACTTGTTTCCTAAAAAGGAATATGTAAAGTAGAAATGTCAGGATCTGAGCTAAAACCCCTTACTTTATCTTTATGTTCTTGTCTTTCTTTTTTACAAAAGATATGTTAGGAAAATAAGCCAAGATAGTTTGAGATAGTGGTAGTTTTATTAGTCTAGCTAAATAGTCTTATGGAGCTCCAAAATCAAATTTTCTAGTAGAGTCTATGAAAAATGAAGAGGACAGAATTCTCAGAATATGAATCAACTTCTTTTTTCATATTTTCTTAGCAGAAATGGCCATTTTTGGTCTTATGAGGTTATCTACTTAATTAGAGGAAGACATCTGTCGTAGGTAATCGTTGATTATCTAATCATTCTGTACACACTTTTGAAGAACAGACTAGAAGAATGTTACCTGCATACTTTTAATTTCTCAGTGTTATATGCATCTTTTAAAAACATAATCACCCTGACTTGCTTTTCTAGAAATCCAATAAGAAAGTCAAACACTGGTTTGAATGTTCCATTCTTAAGAGATAATGTAGATTTCAGAGATGTTCACTGAAATATTTAATAATGACATACTTGGAATCAGAGGGTGGATGCCATTTGGAATTTAAATCTGAGCCAGGAAATAACATTTGATTTTACCAAAGGAGAAAATCATATACTGAAATGGAGCCACTGTAGCAACCCCCACTCCAACGAACACACACACACACACACACACAAACAAACAAACATACACGCGAAAAAACAGTACATAAAACCAAGCTATTGCTAAGTAGTAATTCGTAGTATAGTGACTAAACAGTAAATTTTCTTTATTAAGATACTTTTCAAAATTATCCTAACAAATTAAACATTAAACACAATATTATCTCTTTTTATGTATGTAAAAATGTAAGGAACTGATAGGCATCATAGCAAATGTCATTTATTTAGCTAAGGATAAATTGCCAGCCAACTATTAGGTTGGCATTGTGTGTCATCTGAAGTAGACTCCTGATGCAGTTACCAAAAAGTTATATTTGTCATAATCATTGTAATAATTCTTCTTTTCATGCTAGCCAGTTCAAAAGCACTATATAAAAATGAGTTCATGTCTTCTATTCCGACATTTTTATGGATCATTCAAGTGCAAATAATTTCACTGTAAAATTAAGCTTTAATTAAAGTAGGAAAACCAAAAATGCCAATAAACAGCATACTAAAATTCATCTTTGCATGTATGTTCATGAGAAAGAGGTCACGTAACTGAGGAAATAAAGGTAAATTTTAACTATACCATTCAGAGAAAAAGTCCAAGAATATGATAGACATATGCTACTTTCTTTATTATAAACTTCAAATTTTAATATTATATTTAGAAAGCTAGAGAGATGGATTAGTGTTAATGTTCTTGCAGAAGGCCTAGGTTTGATTCCTAGTACCTATAATGCAGCTCCCAACTATCTATAATTCTATTTCCAGGGGATTTATTGCCCATTTTGGGTCTGTAATTGTTCCTGAAAGTGTGCAGTACCAAAAGCCCATAGAGAAACACAATCACATAAAATTACAAATAATACATTTTTTAAACTAATACAATTGGGATATATGTTAGAATCTTAGATATGAACTCTTAATACGTGTTGTAAATATGACAACTAAATGATGTGGGAAAATAGAACAAGATGCTAAACTGAGACTATTTTTAATCACTTGCATGCCAATTATAATCTATATCAAATGCATACAGATTCTAAAATCTGCTAATATCCTATTCTTCATTGGAAAGTTATTATTTCAAATCTGCCAACTCTTTGCAGTAATCACCTGAAAATGCATGAAGATACTTTGGGAGAGTCTTGGAAAAATATTATACATATTTTTCCATACATATATACATGCCATACTTATCACATTACACTTTAGAAATCTTCACTTGCCTAGAGCCTCTCAGGAGGCTGAAACACCAGCCAGAGACAAGACCAACTAGCTCCAGAGAACAAGATGGCAAAGGGCAAACGCAGGAACGCTACTAACAGAAATCTAGGCAATATGGCAGCATCTGAACCAAACTCTCCAACATCAGCAAGTCCTGGTTATGCCAACACACCAGAGAAACAAGATTTGGATTTAAAATCACTGTTCATGATGCTGCTAGAAGAACAGAGAAAGGACATGAATGAATCTCTTAATGAAATACAGGGGAACATGAATAAGCTAGAAACCTGTATAATGGAAACACAAAAAACTCTTAAAGAAATGCAGGAGAATAAGGCCCAAGGGATAGAAGGCAATAAAGAAGAAAGGCAAAAAAACCTTAAAGAAATGCAGGAGAACTTGAGTCAACAGGCAGAAGTCATGAAAGAGGAAACACAAAAATCTCTTAAAGAATTACAGGAAAACACAAACAAACAAATGATGGAACTGAGCAAAAACATCCTGGATCTAAAAACAGAAGTAGAAACAAATAAGAAATCACAAAGGGAGACAACTTTGGAGATAGAAAACCTTGAGAAGGAAGCAGGGGCCATAGATGCAAATATAAACAACAGAATATAAGAGATGGAAGAAAGAATCTCACATGCTGAAGATACCATAGAAACCATTGACTCAACTGTAAAAGAAAATGCAAAATGTAAAAAGATTGTATCCCAGAACATCCAGGAAATCCAGGATACAATGAGAAGACCAAACCTAAGGATTATAAGTATAGATGAGAGTGAAGATTTACAACAGAAAGGGCCAGCAAATATCTTCAACAAAATTATGGAAGAAAACTTTCCTAACTTAAAGAGAGAGATAGATGCCTATGAATATACAAGAAGCCTACAGAACTCCAAACAGACTGGACCTGAGCAGAAATACCTCCCTTCACATAATAATCAAAACCCCAAATGTTCTAAACAAAGAAAGAATATTAAAGGCAGTAAGAGAAAAAGGCCAAGTAACATATAAAGGAAGACCCATCAGAATCACACCAGACTTCTCACCAGAGACCATGAAAGCCAGAAGATCCTGGGCAGATCTCATGCAGACTCTAAGAGAACACAAATGTCAGCCAAGACTACTATACCCAGCAAAACTCTCATTCACCATAGATGGAGAAACCAAGATATTCCATGACAAAACCAAATTTACACAATATCTATCCACAAACCCAGCCCTACAAAGGATAATAGGAGGAAAACTCCAATACAAGGAGGGAAACTACACCCTGGAAAAAGCAAGATAGTTACCTTCCTTCATCAAACCCAAAAGAAGATAACCACTCAAACATAAAAAGAACATCAGAAATGACAGGAAGTAATAATCACTATTCCTTAATATCTCTTAACATCAATGGTCTCAATTCCTCAATAAAAAGACATAGAATAACAGACTGGATAAGGAAACAGGACCCTACAATTTGCTGCATACGGGAGACACACCTCAGTGTTAAAGATAAAAAAAAAAAAATACCTTAGAGTAAAAGGTTGGAAGACAATCTTAAAAGCCAATGGTCACAGGAAACGAGCAGGAGTAGCCATTCTAATATCAGAAAAAATTGACTTTCAACCTAAAGTCATCAAAAGAGACACAGAAGGACACTTCTTGCTGGTCAAAGGAAAAATCCACCAAGAAGAACTTTCAATTCTGAACATCTATGCGCCAAATGCAAGGGCACCCTCATCCGTAAAAGAAACTTTACTAAAGCTCAAAACACACATTCCACCTAACACAATAATTGTGGGGGACTTCAACACTCCACTCTCCTCAATGGACCGATCAGGAAAACAGAAACTAAACAGGGACACAGTAAAACTAATTGAAGCTTTGGACCAATTGGATTTGACTGATATTTATAGAACATTTCACCCTAAAGCAAAAGAATATGCCTTTTTCTCAGCACCTCATGGTACCTTCTCCAAAACCGACCATATAATTGGTCACAAGACAGACCTCAACAAATATGAGAAGATCGATCTAATCCCATGCCTCTTATCAGATCACTATGGAGTAAGAGTGATTTTCAATAGCAACAAAAACAACAGAAAGCCCACATACACATGGAGGCTGAACAATACTCTACTCAATGACACCTTGGCCAAAGAAGAAATAAGGAAAGAAATCAGAGACTTTTTAGAATTAAATGAAAATGAAGGCACAACATACCCAACACTTTGGGACACAATGAAAGCAGTGCTAAGAGGAAAACTCATAGCCCTGAGTGCCTCCAAAAAGAAAATGGAGAGAGCATGCACTAGCAACTTAAAGATACACCTGAAAGTCCTGGAAGAAAAAGAAGCCAATTAACCCAGGAGGAGTAGAAGGCAGGAAATCATCAAACTCAGGGCTGAAATCAATCAATTGGAAACAAAGAGAACCATACAACGAATAAACTAATACTGGAGCTGGTTCTTTGAGAAAATCAACAAGATAGATAAACTCTTAGCCAGAATGACCAAAGGGCACGGAGAAAGTATCCAAATTAACAAACTTAGAAATGAAAAGGGGGATATAACTAGAGAAACTGAAGAAATCCAAAAAATCATCAGATGCTACTACAAGAGCCTATACTCAACACAACTGGAGAATCTGGAGGAAATGGACAATTTCCTAGACAGATACCAAATACCAAAATTAAATCAGGACCAAATAGATCATCTAAACAGTCCCATAACCCCTAAAGAAATAGAAGGAACCATAGAAAGACTTCCAACCAAAAAAATCACCAGACCAGATGGTTTCAGTGCAGAATTCTATCAGAACTTCAAAGTAGAGTTAACACCAATACTCTTCAAACTATTCCACAAAATAGAAACAGAAGGAACACTACCCAATTCCTTCTACGAAGCCACAATTACGCTGATACCAAAGCCACACAAAGATCCAACAAAGAGAATTACAGGCCAATTTCCCTTATGAACATCGATGCAAAAATACTCAATAAAATTCTTGCCAACCGAATCCAAGAACACATCAAAACGATCATCCTCCATGATCAAGTAGGCTTTATCCCAGGAATGCAGGGTTGGTTCAATATACGGAAATCCATCAATGCAATCCACTACATAAACAAACTGAAAGAAAAAAACCACATGGTCATTTCATTGGATGCTGAAAAAGCATTTGACAAAATTCATCATCCCTTCATGCTTAAAGTCTTGGAAAGAACAGGAATTCAAGGCCCATACCTAAATATAGTAAAAGCAATATACAGTAAACCAGTACACAGCATCAAACTAAATGGAGAGAAACTTGAAGCAATCCCACTAAAATCAGGGACTAGAGAGGGCTGCCCCCTTTCTCCTTATCTTTTCAATATTGTACTTGAGGTACTAGCTTGGGCAATTCCACAACATAAGGAGGTCAAAGGGATACAAATTGGACAGGAAGAAGTCAAACTATCATTATTTGCAGATGACATGATAGTCTAACTAAGTGACCCAAAAAACTCCACTAGAGAACTCCTACAGCTGATAAACAACTTCAGCAAAGTGGCAGGTTATAAAATCAACTCAAGGAAATCAGTGCCCTTCCTATACTCAAAGGATAAGCAGGCTGAGAAAGAAATTAGGGAAATGACCCCCTTCACAATAGCCACAAACAGTATAAAGTATCTTGGGGTGACTCTTACCAAACATGTGAAAGATTTGTATGACAAGAACTTCAAGACTCTGAAGAAGGAAATGGAAGAAGACCTCAAAAAATGGGAAAACCTCCCATGCTCATGGATCAATAGAATCAATATAGTTAAAATGGCCATTTTGCCAAAAGCAGTATACAGATTCAATGCAATTCCCATCAAAATCCCAACTCAATTCTTCATAGAGTTGGAAAGAGCGATTATCAAATTCATCTGGAATAACAAAAACACCCAGGACAGCTAAAACTATTGTCAGCAACAAAAGAAATTCTGGGGGAATCAGTATCCCTGAACTCAAGCAATACTACAGAGCAGTAGTGTTAAAAACTGCATGGAACCCACACACCTATGGCCACTTGATCCTCGACAAAGGGGCTGAAAACATCCAATGGAAAAAAAGATAGCCTTTTCAACAAATGGTGCTGGTTCAACTGGAGGTCAGCATGCAGAAGAATGCAAATTGATCCATCCTTGTCTCCTTGTACTAAGCGCAAATCCAAATGGATAAAGGACCTCCACATAAAGCCAGACACTCTGAAGCTAATAGAAAAGAAACTGGGGAAGACCCTTGAGGACATCTGTACAGGGAGAAAGTTTCTGAATAGAACACCAATAGCGTATGCTCTAAGATCAAAAATTGACAAATGGGAGCTCATAAAATTACAATGTTTCTCTATGTCAAAGGACACCATCAAAAGGACAATTCGTCAACCAACAAATTGGGAAAAGATCTTCACCAATCCTATATCAGCTAGAGGGCTAATATCCAATATATATATATATATATATATATATATAAAACTCAAGAAGTTAGACTCCAGAAAACCAAACAACCCTATTAAAAAATGGGGTACAGAGTTAAACAAGGAATTCTCACCTGAAGAATTTCGGATGGCGGAGAAGCATCTTAAAAAATGCTCAACTTCATTAGTCATTAGGGAAATGCAAATCAAAACAACCCTGAGAATTCACCTTACACCAGTCAGAATGGCTAAGATTAAAAATTCAGGAGACAGCAGGTGTTGGAGAGGGTGTGGAGAAAGAGGAACACTCCTCCACTGCTGGTGGGGTTGCAAATTGGTACAACCACTCTGGAAATCAGTCTGGCGGTTCCTCTGAAAACTGGGCACCTCACTTCCAGAAGATCCTGCTATATCACTCCTGGGCATATACGCAGAAGATTCCCTACCATGTAATAAGGATACGTGCTCTACTATGTTCATAGCAGCCCTATTTATAATTGTCATATGCTGGAAAGAACCCAGGTATCCCTCAACAGAAGAGTGGATGCAAAAAATGTGCTATATCTACACAATGGAGTACTATTCAGCCATTAGAAACAATGAATTCATGAAATTCTTAGGCAAATGGATGGAGCTAGAGAACATCACACTAAGTGAGGTAACCCAGACTGAAAAGGTAAATCATGGCATGCACTCACTAATAAGTGAATATTTACCTAGAAAATTGGAATACCCAAAACATAATCCACACATCAAATGAGATACAAGAAGAAAGGAGGAGTGGCCCCTTGTTCTGGAAAGACTCAGTGAAGTAGTATTTGGCAAAACCAGAACGGGGAAGCGGGGAAGTGGGAAGGGGTGGGTGGGAGGACAGGGGGAGAGAAGGGGGCTTATGGGACTTCCGGGGAGTGGGGCGCTAGAAAAGGGGAAATCATTTGAAATGTAAATAAAAAATATATCGAAAAAAAAAGAATCTTCACTTGTCATGCCTCTGCTCTTTTCTACTATATATAGTGTATATTTTTCTGATATCAGTGATTATGTTCTCACTGATACTTCTTCTAGGACAGTGGTCCAGGAAAATGTGAGGTAAACTGAAAATTTTCTAGTTGTAAGTAAAAGTGATTCTCAGGGGAGGCTTAAAAAAATCATCAAGTCTCTATTAGCTCTGTTATGCTCTTCCTGTATGGGTTTTCTTCAGCCTTTGTTCCAGAACTTACTAGAAGAAAGTCATAAGAGTTCCCTTAGAGATTTTGGGTCAGTTAATGAGTATCTTTTTGAACCATTGAGATTTCAGGGTTGTGAATTATGCTGAAACACTACTGCAACATATTTTCACTCAATAGGAATAAAATGTGGTGTCAATCTATGAATAAGCTGTGCTAACATAGACTATTTCCTAAGATGGATAAAATTAGAACTTAGACTTTCCCCATAAGTCATATTATCTTTAATTATATTAAAAATTAATATATATATGATAAAATAATTGCTATCTATGTGGCCATTGTCAAGCAATGCATAAAATAACAAACATCTACCCATGTATGTATCAGCTATTTGATTCCAAGTCTCATAAAACCAATTCACTAAGGAAGGAATTCCATTGGGTATGTCTATGTTAACTTGAAGTAGGATGGTAGCTTTTGGAAGACAGAATGTTTTTCAGTCTGCAAACAAGTTCGTACTAGAGATATAACCGTGACTACAGTTCTTGCAATCTACATCTATTTTTGCCTTACCAGCCCCACATATCTTCAGAGAGCAACTTGCATGTTGGATCATGCTAAAATACAGTTGAACAAGTAACTTCTATGGTATTAAGACACTTTTGAATCTTTACTAAGAGTACTTTTCAAGTTCTCAGAAAGCTGTTGTAAATTAGATTCAGTTTCACAGGCCTAGAAGTTATATGTTGGGGATTTTTTCTTGGCTCAGCAACAGTCATGATTAAAAACCCACTCTAAGGACACTGTTTTTGCTACATTTTTCTGAATAAAACTACTTATATGAGAATATATTATCTAGTGTGGTCAAGAAAAATTTGTAAACTATGGTCAAAAGCATATAAAATAACAAAATGTATCAAAAACTTTAATATTATGAAATGAATAGACTTTCTCTTTATCACAGAAATTCCAACTATATGATATTTGAAATAAATATTGGCTTCCCCAAAATCATCAATTTCTCTTATTTGTGGATATTAAATTCCTGCTGAGAATCAATATAAAGAACTTGGTTTTTTAAATGCTTGCAGTGTATTTATAATTTTTGGGATTTAGATACATTGCTTTGACTTAAATTTCATAATTTGCATCTTGCTATTTTATAAGAGGAAAAGATATCCATCACATCATTTCACTGAAATTTGTCTTAGCAACAATAAAGTCAAATAAAATTCTGCAGTAGTAGAAAGCAAGTCTGGCTAGATTCACCAATATTTATAGTGCTCGTAAGTCTGCAAAACTTGTAGCCATTACTATGTCTCTCTAGTACTAGAGTGTTTGCACATTGAAAAGCCAACAAGTTAGAAGGTAACATAAGAGCTTACAACAAAACAAAGGAGGAAAGCCGAAGCTCTAGAAGGAATCAACATGTGTGCTTCATTTAGTGAAGCCCTAATTACAAAGTCTTAGCTTCTTTTTCTCTCTTTTGAAATTACAAGGGGTTTCTTTTTTTCTAATTGAACATTTTGGCACCTTATTCTGTCCCAAGATTATCTAGAAATAAGCAAAGGGTTGAAGTCACAAACTAGACATAAGGTGAGCTAACAATCAATTTTCACAAATGAGGAAGTCATTAGAAGCTAAAACAGTCAGAGTAAGAAATGTCTACTTCAAATTCTTCAATACAGATATTTTTTTTTTTTTTTTTTTTTTTTTTTTTAGTTTTTGATTGATTCTTTTTTTTTTTTTCTTTTTTTTCTTTTTTTTTTTTTCTTTTTTTTTTTTTTTATTATTCGATATAATTTATTTACATTTCAAATGATTTCCCCTTTTCTAGCCCCCCCCACTCCCCGAAAGTCCCGCAAGCCCCCTTCTCTTCCCCTGTCCTCCCACCCACCCCTTCCCACTTCCCCGTTCTGGTTTTGCTGAATACTGTTTCACTGAGTCTTTCCAGAACCAGGGGCCACTCCTCCTTTCTTCTTGTACCTCATTTGATGTGTGGATTATGTTTTGGGTATTCCAGTTTTCTAGGTTAATATCCACTTATTAGTGAGTGCATACCATGATTCACCTTTTGAGTCTGGGTTACCTCACTTAGTATGATATTCTCTAGCTCCATCCATTTGCCTAAGAATTTCATGAATTCATTGTTTCTAATGGCTGAATAGTACTCCATTGTGTAGATATACCACATTTTTTGCATCCACTCTTCTGTTGAGGGATACCTGGGTTCTTTCCAGCATCTGGCAATTACAAATAGGGCTGCTATGAACATAGTAGAACATGTATCCTTATTACATGGTGGGGAGTCTTCTGGGTATATGCCCAGGAGTGGTATAGCAGGATCTTCTGGAAGTAAGGTGCCCAGTTTTCGGAGGAACCGCCAGACTGATTTCCAGAGTGGTTGTACCAATTTGCAACCCCACCAGCAGTGGAGGAGTGTTCCTCTTTCTCCACACCCTCTCCAACACCTGCTGTCTCCTGAATTTTTAATCTTAGCCATTCTGACTGGTGTAAGATGAAATCTTAGGGTTGTTTTGATTTGCATTTCCCTAATGACTAATGAAGTTGAGCATTTTTTAAGATGCTTCTCCGCCATCCGAAGTTCTTCAGGTGAGAATTCTTTGTTTAACTCTGTACCCCATTTTTTAATAGGGTTGTTTGGTTTTCTGGAGTCTAACTTCTTGAGTTCTTTATATATATTGGATATTAGCCCTCTATCTGATGTAGGATTGGTGAAGATCTTTTCCCAATTTGTTGGTTGCCGATTTGTCCTCTTGATGGTGTCCTTTGCCTTACAGAAACTTTGTAATTTTATGAGGTCCCATTTGTCAATTCTTGCTCTTAGAGCATACGCTATTGGTGTTCTGTTCAGAAACTTTCTCCCTGTACCGATGTCCTCAAGGGTCTTCCCCAGTTTTTTTTCTATTAGCTTCAGAGTGTCTGGCTTTATGTGGAGGTCCTTGATCCATTTGGATTTGAGCTTAGTACAAGGAGACAAGGATGGATCAATTCGCATTCTTCTGCATGCTGACCTCCAGTTGAACCAGCACCATTTGTTGAAAAGGCTATCTTTTTTCCATTGGATGTTTTCAGCCTCTTTGTCGAGGATCAAGTGGCCATAGGTGTGTGGGTTCATTTCTGGATCTTCAATCCTGTTCCATTGATCCTCCTGTCTGTCACTGTACCAATACCATGCAGTTTTTAACACTATTGCTCTGTAGTATTGCTTGAGGTCAGGGATACTGATTCCCCCAGATTTCCTTTTGTTGCTGAGAATAGTTTTAGCTATCCTGGGTTTTTTGTTGTTCCAGATGAATTTGATAATTGCTCTTTCTAGCTCTGTGAAGAATTGAGTTGGGATTTTGATGGGTATTGCATTGAATCTGTATAGTGCTTTAGGCAAAATGGCCATTTTAACTATATTGATTCTGCCGATCCATGAGCATGGGAGGTTTTCCCATTTTTTGAGGTCTTCTTCCATTTCCTTCTTCAGAGTCTTGAAGTTCTTGTCATACAGATCTTTCACATGTTTGGTTAGAGTCACCCCAAGATACTTTATACTGTTTGAGGCTATTGTGAAGGGGGTCATTTCCCTAATTTCTTTCTCAGCCTGCTTATCCTTTGAGTATAGGAAGGCCACTGATTTGCTTGAGTTGACTTTATAACCTGCCACTTTGCTGAAGTTGTTTATCAGCTGTAGGAGCTCTCTAGTGGAGTTCTTTGGGTCACTTAGGTAGACGATCATGTCGTCTGCAAATAATGATAGTTTGACTTCTTCCTTTCCAATTTGTATCCCTTTGACCTCCTTATGTTGTCGAATTGCCCGAGCTAGTACCTCAAGTACAATATTGAAAAGATAAGGAGAAAGGGGGCAGCCTTGTCTGGTCCCTGATTTCAGTGGGATTGCTTCAAGTTTCTCTCCATTTAGTTTGATGCTGGCTACCGGTTTGCTGTATATTGCTTTTACTATGTTTAGGTATGGGCCTTGAATTCCTGTTCTCTCCAAGACTTTAAGCATGAAGGGATGCTGAATTTTGTCAAATGCTTTTTCAGCATCTAATGAAATGACCATGTGGTTTTGTTCTTTGAGTTTGTTTATGTAGTGGATTGTATTGATGGATTTCCGTATATTGAACCAACCCTGCATTCCTGGGATAAAGCCTACTTGATCATGGTGGATGATCGTTTTGATGTGTTCTTGGATTCGGTTGGCAAGAATTTTATTGAGTATTTTTGCATCGATGTTCATAAGGGAAATTGGTCTGAAGTTCTCTTTCTTTGTTGGATCTTTGTGTGGCTTTGGTATCAGCGTAATTGTGGCTTCGTAGAAGGAATTGGGTAGTGTTCCTTCTGTTTCTATTTTGTGGAATAGTTTGAAGAGTATTGGTGTTAACTCTTCTTTGAAGGTCTGGTAGAATTCTGCACTGAAGCCATCTGGTCCTGTGCTTTTTTTGGTTGGAAGACTTTCTATGACTCCTTCTATTTCTTTAGGCATTATGGGACTGTTTAGATGGTCTAGTTGGTCCTGATTTAATTTTGGTATTTGGTATCTGTCAAGGAAATTGTCCATTTCCTCCAGATTCTCCAGTTGTGTTGAGTATAGGCTCTTGTAGTAGGATCTGATGATTTTTTGGATTTCCTCAGTTTCCGTTGTTATATCTCCCTTTTCATTTCTAAGTTTGTTAATTTGGATACTTTCTCTGTGCCCTTTGGTCATTCTGGCTAAGGGTTTATCTATCTTGTTGATTTTCTCAAAGAACCAGCTCCTGGTATTGTTGATTTTTTGTATGGTTCTCTTTGTTTCTACTTGATTGATTTCGGCCCTGAGTTTGATGATTTCCTGCCTTCTACTCCTCCTGGGCGAAATAGCTTCTTTTTGTTCCAGGGCTTTCAGGTGTGTCATTAAGCTGGTAATGTATGCTCTCTCCATTTTCTTTTTGGAGGCACTCAGGGCTATGAGTTTTCCTCTTAGCACTGCTTTCATTGTGTCCCATAGATTTGGGTATGTTGTGTTTTCATTTTCATTGTGTTCTAAAAAGTCTTTAATTTCTTTCTTTATTTCTTCCTTGACCAAGGTATCATTGAGTAGAGTATTGTTCAGTTTCCACGTGTATGTGGGCTTTCTGTTGTTTCTGTTGCTATTGAAGACCACTTTTACTCCATAGTGATCAGATAGGAGGCATGGGATTAGTTCGATCTTCTTATATTTGTTGAGGTCTGTCTTGTGACCTATTATATGGTCGATTTTGGAGAAGGTACCATGAGGTGCTGAGAAAAAGGTATATTCTTTTGTTTTAGGATAGAATGTTCTATATATATCTGTTAAATCTAATTGGTCCAAAGCTTCAATTAGTTTCATTGTGTCCCTGTTTAGTTTCTGTTTTCCTGATCGGTCCATTGAGGAAAGTGCAGTGTTGAAGTCACCCACAATTATTGTGTTAGGTGCAATGTGTGCTTTTAGTTTTAATAAAGTTTCTTTTACAAAAGAGGGTGCCCTTACATTTGGGGCATAGATGTTCAGGATTGTCAGTTCTTCTTTTTGTATTTTTCCTTTGACCAGCAAGAAGTGACCCTCAGGGTCTCTTTTGATGACTTTGGGTTGAAAGTCAATTTTATCTGATATTAAAATGGCTACTCCAGCTTGTTTCCTGAGACCATTTGCTTGTAAAATTGTCTTCCAGCCTTTTACTCTAAGGTAGTGTTTGTCTTTGACCCTGAGGTGTGTTTCCTGTAAGCAGCAAAATGTAGGGTCCTGTTTACGTATCCATTCAGTTAGTCTGTGTCTTTTTATTGGGGCATTAAGTCCATTGATGTTAAGAGATATTAAGGAATAGTGATTGTTACTTCCTATCATTTTTGACGTTATTTTTTAAATTTGAATGCTTAACTTCTTTTGGGTTTGATGAAAGGTTACTATCTTGCTTTTTCCAGGGTGAAGTTTCCCTCCTTGTATTGGTGTTGTCCTCCTATTATCCTTTTTAGGGCCGGGTTTGTGGATAGATATTGGGTAAACTTGGTTTTGTCATGAAATATCTTAGTTTCTCCATCTATGGTGATTGAGAGTTTTGCTGGATATAGTAGTTTTGGTTGGCATTTGTGTTCTCTTAGAGTCTGCATGAGATCTGCCCAGGACCTTCTAGCCTTCATAGTCTCAGGTGAAAAGTCTGCTGTGATTCTGATAGGTCTTCCTTTATATGTTACTTGGCCTTTTTCTCTTACTGCCTTTAGTATTCTTTCTTTGTTTAGAACATTTGGTGTTTTGATTATTATGTGACGGGAAGTATTTCTGTTCTGGTCCAGTCTGTTTGGAGTTCTGTAGGCTTCTTGTATATTCATGGGCATCTCTCTCTTTAGGTTAGGGAAGTTTTCTTCCATAATTTTATTGAAGATATTTGCTGGCCCTTTAAGTTGTAAATCTTCACTCTCCTCTATGCCTATAATCCTTAGGTTTGGTCTTCTCATTGTGTCCTGGATTTCCTGGATATTTTGGGTTACAAGCTTTTTGCATTTTGCATTTTCTTTAACTGTTGAGTCCATGGTTTCTATGGAATCTTCAGCATCTGAGATTCTTTCTTCTATCTCTTGTATTCTGTTGTTGATATTTGTATCTCTGTCCCCTGATTTCTTCCCAAGGCTTTCTATCTCCAAAGTTGTCTCCCTTTGAGTTTTCTTAGTTGTTTCTACTTCTGATTTTAGATCCTGGATGGTTTTGCTTAGCTCCTTCACTTGCATGTTTGTGTTTTCCTGTAATTCTTTAAGAGATTTTTGTGTTCTCTCTTTCATGAGCTCAGCCTGTTGACCAAAGTTCTCCTGTATTTCTTTAAGAGATTTTTGTGTTTCGTCTTTCATGACCTCAGCCTGTTGAGCAAAGTTCTCCTGTATTTCTTTAAGTGTTTTTTGCATTTCCTCCTTGTTGGCTTTTGTATTCTCCTGGATTTCTTTCAATGATTTTTGTGTTTCCCTTGCAAGGGCTTCTACCTTTTGATCCATTGTCTCCTGAATTTCTTTATGTATGACCTTCATGTGTTCCTGTACCAGCATCATGACCAGTGATTTTAAATCCAAATCTTGTTTTACTGGTGTGATGGGGTATCCAGGACATGTTGGTAGAGGAGAATTGGGTTCAGATGTTGCCATATTGCCTTGATTTCTGTTAGTGACGTTCCTGCGTTTGCCTTTTGCCATCTAAATCTCACTGGTGTTAGTTTATCTTGTCAGTGCTGGACTCACCAGTGCAAGCTGCCCCTTCCCAGTTGGCCTCTGGTGCACAGCTTACCTCCTGCACTGCTTGTAGACAGTGTGCTTCTGCCCAGGCTGTTCAGATCCCAAAGCAGGCACCCGAAGGCTCCCGCTGGGGCCCGCTGGATTCACTGGAGCACACTGACTTCTCCCAGCTGGCCGCCCGGAAGCCCAGCTAGCCACTTGCAGGACTTGGAGATGTAATGCTGCCGCCCAGACTGATCTGGATCCGGAAGCGGAGAGAGTAGAGCTAAGGGCTTCTGCCTGAGGCCTTGCCCCAGATTGTGTCTGTGGAGCAGATGGAGCCGGTGTGCACTCCCAGGGAGTGCCAACGGTGTATGCTACTGTGACCTCCCCTGAGTTCCGCTCACTCCGCTGGGCAGCCGATCTGCCAACCGGGCTATCGCACACAAGGTTAGCCTGGCCGCCCAGTCCCTGAGTCCAGGCAAAAGCCTGGGAGGCCAAGGTCCGAGCAAAGTTCCCCTACGGCTTTGACTGTTAATTGGGTTTGCCAGGTGACTAGGATGGCGGGCGTGTGTGCCTGCGCTCCCTGAAAGCGCTGGGAGAGTCTGCTTTGCTAACAATCACCTGGGCGGGTTGACTCACAGATGGCCCACCAAGCCGCCCAGTTCTTGGGGTCAGTCCTGTGCCTTTTGGGGCCTGGACCCCCGCTTTGTTAGCCTTAGGCTATGCCTGTTACAGGTCTGCCCGCCTGAGCTCTCTGTCATCCTGCAGGCAAAATGGCGGCGGCGCGCTCGCAGGCCTGGGCAAAAAAAACTCCTGGTTGGGTTGGCACCCCGATGGCCCCCCGACCCGCCCAGGGCCTGGGTGCAGGCCAACGCCCGTCGGGCTCAGACCACCGCGGTGTTGGCCTCGGATTATGTTTGTGTACCTCAGTCTGTCCGATTCCTGGAGTACGGAACCAAGATGGATCCTCCTCTCCTGACTGGTGGGAGGCCGAGTTCTGAAGTGGCCTCCGTGCAGGAAAGGCGCCGCACAACTGCAGCTGCTTGCTGCCCGGCTGGTCAGCGAAGGTCAGTGGTCGTGGGCGCAGGGCCTAACTGGACCCTGTGACGCCTTGGTTCCACTGCTGATGGCCCTTCAGCTGGAGCAGCCACTGCTGCCGCTGCTGCCGCCGCCGCCGCCCCAATACAGATATTTTTAATGGTGGTTACTTCTTTCAAATCTGTCTAGCAAAATTGGAAGTGATGTCATGCTAAGCCCAGCATGCTCCAGATGTGGATAGAATGAAGTGACTCCTGCCTCTGGGATATGGAGAGGGTTAGAGGGTCTAGGAGTGTCAATGTTTGCATAAGGCTTGTTTGTGTAATAAGGTACATATTTTCACATTCCTCTGAGGAATTTCCTCTCTGTTAGTGATAAAGACTCCTTTATAATCTGAGACAGCATGAGTCCTTGAGAGGAAGGTGTGGCTAAAGTCTCAGCAAAATGGTAAAAGCTGAGACCTTCAGGACAGCCCTTAAGGCTATAGGAAAAAGCTTTAAACACATGAGTTTGGAAATGCATAATATTTCAACTGTGCAAAAATATAAAGATGCAATATGAATTAAGAGGGGCTTCATGAACCTAAAGGAACAAAGGCAGCTGCATTAATGATCCAGCTTGTCAGAAAGATACAAAGACAAGCAGATTCCTAAATTCAAGGTCAGCCTGAAACAGAGCAAAGTTAGGTCAACATCTCACCCAGCTAGTTTATCCTCTGTGGCTAACAAAAAATCTTTTGCATTGTGAAAAGAAAATATGTGCTTCCTATTTCCAAAAAATCAAAGGGCCGGGTTCATGGGATACTGATTTATAGGACAATCAAAAGGAAGCCTGGAATAAATAACTGAATTGGTATGTAAATAAAAAAGCTTGGCTTTTTGTCCCTATGACTTGAGGTAGCAAAAGGAGGTAGCAGTTCTTTAAATTTTTCTCTAGAGAGAGCTGAGCTTTTCTTAACAGGATTCCTGACTTGGTCAGAAGATCCAATAATTTTTTATAGCAGCATTGTTTTTAGAATTCTTTTAATTAGATATTTGCTTTACTTACATTTCAAATGTTATCCCCTTTCCTCATTTCCCCTCTGAAAACCCCCTATCCCATTCCCCCATCTCCCTGTGCACCAACTACAGCCCTTCCATTTTCCTGACTGGGAATTTCCCTACACTGGGGCCTCAAGCCTTCAAAAGCATGAACTATCCAGACAGCATGTAGAATTTTTACCAGTAGAGAGAGGTGTCTCAACCAGAGAGTTTTTATAATAGCAAGAAAATCCTGTCTAGACAAGAGGAGAACACACAGAGAAAGAAAACAGAACAGAGAGACAAACAGAGAAACAGAGAGACAGAGCCTGACAGAGACAGAGAAACTGAGACAGACAGACAGTAGACAGACAGACAGACAGACAGAGACAGAGAGAGCTAGCACAGTCTAGAAAGCCATCTCAGCCGAACTTAGGCTGCCAGCTTGGACCCACGATTTGATTTCGATTCTTTTCTTTTCACTGCTTCCAGACACCCCTTCTCTCAGAAGCCCTCTCCACACAGAAGCTTGTCCTTGGTAATGTCAACAGATTGAAGAAACGGTAAGTCTCTACACCTCAAGTTTTGTACAACAGCATGATTGCTATGGGAAACAGAAAATCAGTGACCTTATGGGAGTTGGGGTATTTTGAAAGCCTCAGTGGTCCTCAAGATCATGAAAGGATGTTGAATATAAGGTACTCTGGCACAGATGACCAACTTGCTAAACATGAACTTGTTCACAAATCTGTAAACATTGTCTTTATGTGAGCTTTGATAAAGCTTCATTGTGACTTTGTTGCTACAGCCATTATCTAATAGGATAGGGGAGAAGAAACATAACTGCCTGTGCCTTTGGGTAAAAAGTTTGTCAACCTCAATCCAGGCTATACCTTGAAGCACTCACAAACGTTGCTCCGGTCCTCAGCCATGCTTTTCAGACACTATAAAAACAAATGTTCTTTTGTGGCCACAATGGTATGACCACCATTTTCAGTCTGACTTCAGATTATAAAGCATCTCTGTAATTTAAGTTGAAAATGAACACACCACATACCCAAATCCATGGGACACAATGAAAGCAGTGCTAAGAGGAAATCTCATAGCCCTGAATGCCTCCAAAAAGAAAATGGAGATAGCATACACTAGCAGTTTAACGACTCACCTGAAAGCCCTGGAATAGAAAGAAGCCAATTCACCCAGGAGGAGTAGAAGGCTGGAAATCATCAAACTCAAGGCTGAAATCAATCAACTGGAAACAAAGAGAACCGTACAAAGAATCAACGAATCCAGGAGCTGCTTCTTTGTGAAAATCAACAAGATAGATAAACCCTTAGCCAGACTGACCAAAGGGCACAGAGAAAGTATCCAAATTAACAAAATTAGAAATGAAAAGGGGGATATAACAACAGAAACTGAGGAAATTCAAAAAATCATCAGATCCTACTACAAAAGCCTGTAATCAACACAACTGGAGAATCTGGAGGAAATGGACAATTGCCTAGACAGATACCAAACACCAAAATTAAATCAAGACCAAATAGATCATCTGAGATCTGGACAATTTCCTAGACAGATACCAAATACCAAAATTAAATCAGGACCAAATAGATCATCTAAACAGTCCCATAACCCCTAAAGTAATAGAAGGGTCATAGAAAGTCTTCCAACCAAAAAAAGCACAGGACCATATTGTTTCAGTGCAAAATTCTATCAGACCTTTAAAGAAGACCTAACACTAATACTCTTCAAACTATTCCACAAAATAGAAACAGAAGGAGCACTACCCGATTCCTTCTATGAAGCTACAATTTCGCTGATACCAAAACCACACAAAGATCCAACAAAGAAAGAGAACTTCCGGGATGGAGAGATGGCTCAGTGTTTAGGAACACTGACTGCTCTTCTGAAGGTCCTGAGTTCAAATCCCATCAACCACATCGTGGCTCACAACCATCCATAATGAAGTCTGATGCCTCTTCTGGTGTGTCTAAAGGCAGCTAAAGTGTACTCACATACATTAAATAAATTAATTATGAAAAAAAAAAAACTAAAAGAAGCCAGGCAGTGGTGGCCCACACCTTTAACCCCAGCACTTGGGAGGCAGAGGCAGGTGGATTTCTGAGTTGAGGCCAGCCTTGTCTACAGAGTGAGTTCCAGGACAGCCAGGGCTACACAGAGAAACACTGTCTTGGAAAAAAAAAAACCTTAAAAAAAAAATAAAGAGAACTTCAGACCAATTTCTCTTATGAACATCAATGCAAAAATACTCAATAAATTTCTTGCCAACTGAATCCAAGAGCACATTAAAATGATCATTCACCATGATCAAGTAGGCTTTATCCAAGGGATGCAGGGTTGGTTCAATATACGGAAATCTATGTCCAGTTTTCTGAGGAACTGCCAAACTAATTTCTAGAGTGGTTTTTACCAGCTTGCAATCCCACCAGCAATGGAGGAGTGCTCCTCTTTCTCCACATCTACTCCAGCATCTGCTGTCTCCTGGGTTTTTGATCTTAGCCACTCTCATTGGTGTCAAGTGGAATCTCAGGGTTGTTTTGATTTTCATTTCCATGATGACTGAGGATAGTGAACATTTCTTCGTGTTTCTCAGCCATCCAGTATTCCTCAGTTGAGAATTCTTTGTTTAACTCTGTACCCCATTTTTCAAAAGGGTGATTTGGTTCTCTGGAGTTTAACTTCTTGAGTTCTTTGTATATATTGGATATTAGGCCTCTATCAGATGTAGAATTGTTAAAGATCTTTTCCCAATCTATTGGTTGCTGGTTTGTCCTATTGACAGTGTCCTTTGCCTTACAGAAACTATTTTATGAGGTCTCATTTGTCAAGTTTTGATCCTAGAGCATAAAGTATTGGGGTTCTATTCAGGAAAATTTCTCCAGTGCCTTTGTGCTCCAGGGTCTTCCCTAATTTCTCTTCTATTAGTTTCAGTGTGTTTGGTTTTATATGGGTCCTTGATCCACTTCGACTTGAGCTTTGTACAGGGAGATAAGAGTGGATCAATTTGTATCCTTCTATATGTTGACTGCCAGTTGACCCAGCACCATTTGGTGAAAATACTGACTTGACAAATTATTATTAGCTAACCTTTAAGCTGATTGATCCTGAGTGAGGTGAGAGGGGTGGTAGAAGAGTGTTTAGCAGGAGAATTTCAGAATATGAGATAACAGAGCATTAGCATTATAATCATAGCTTTTTGGATTATTAGTGTCACTCATCTGTGTTAGTCTCAAAAAACCACAATGAACTCAGAAACAGGCACTTCAGCCCAATGAACATATTGACCTTAAACTTGATGGATCCTATATAAAGCTTTGTGAAAACACTTAGGATTAACAATTCTCAGGTTGTATAGAACAGAACACAACAAAATATGTGACCAGCAAGACCTTATTCTAAGTCAAGTTATGTGTGTGTGTGTGTGTGCGCGCGTGTGTGTGAGTTAATGGCATGCATATTAGAGCAGTATTATGAAATAACTGGCAGGCATAGAACAAAATGGTTACAGCTATTCCTGGGTCGCGGTGGGGGTCAGACAATAACAATATGAAGCTTTAAAGAATTGAAAAACATTTTGGTACATAAAACACAAAGACATCAAGAGAAGGCTACACCCATCAGGAAGAATCAGGTAAACAGGACACCATCAAGCTTATAAAATTCTGACTCTAAAGAAATAGAGATCAAGAAGTCAGAAGACTAAGGTGGAATGGTTATAAAAGCCAAAAGACCAGGGAGTCTGGTGTAAGGCTATACATTCTTCTTCTTCCTTTTTTTCTTTTATTCGATATATTCTTTACTTACATTTCAAATGATATCCCCTTTCCTGGATTCCCCCCTCCCAGAAAGTCCCATAAGCCCCCTTCCCCCCCAAATCAACCCCTTCCCACTTCCCTGTCCTGTTATTCCCCTATACTGCTGCATTGAGCTTTTCCAGGACCAGGGGATTCTCCTTTCTTCTTCTTGGACATCATTTGATATGTGAATTGTGTCTTGGGTATTCTGAGCTTCTTGACTAATATCCACTTATCAGTGAGTGCATACCATGTGTGTTCTTTTGTGATTAGGTCACCTTACTCAGGATGACATTCTACAGTTCCACCCACTTGCATAAGAATTTCATGAATTCATTGTTTTCCACATAGTATTCCATTGTGTAAATATAATACATTTTCTGCATCCATTCCTCCTTTGAGGGACATCTGGTTTCTTTCAACTTCTGGCTATTATAAATAGGGCTGCTATGAATATAGTGGAGAATATGTCCTTATTACATGTTGGAGAATCCTCTGGGTATATTCCCAGGAGTGGTATAATGGGGTTCTCCTGTAGTATCATGCCCAGTTTTCTGAGTTTGGATCCACCAGACTGATTTCCAGAGTGATTGTACCAGCTTGCAACCCCACCAGCAGTAGAGTGTTCCTCTTTTTCCACATCTGCACCAGCACCTGTTTTCTCGAGTTTTTGATCTTAGCCATTCTGACTGGTGTGAGGTGAAATCTCAGGGTTGTTTTGATTTGCATTTCCCTGAGGACTAAGGATGTTGGACATTTCTTTAGGTGCTTCTCAGCCATTCGATATTCCTCAGGTAAAAATTCTTTGTTTAGCTCTGTACCCCATTTTTAATAGGGTTATTTGGCTCTCTGGAGTCTACCTTGTTGAGTTCTTTGTGTATCTTGGATATTAGTCCTCTGTCAGACTGGAGGTCAACATGTAGAAGAATTCAAATCGATCCATTCTTATCTTCTAGTACTAAGCTCAAGTCCAAGTGGATCAAGGATCTCCACATAAAACCAGACACAGTGAAACTAATAGAAAAGAAACTGGGGAAGTCCCTTGAGGACATGGGTACAGGAGAAAATTTCCTGAACAGAACACCAAAAGCTTATTCTCTAAGATCAAGAATTGACAAATGGGACCTCATAAAATTACAAAGTTTCTATAAGGCAAAGGACACTGTCAGTAGGATAAAATCTTTACCAAGGCTATACCTTCTAAAAATAGCTGCTTAAATAAGACCTCAACAGTGACAATATCAATAGACATGTATTAACATAGTAGCAAGAAAAAAAATCTCATGGTGTCATACCCCTAGACAGGCAACTAGTGACTACTGAAATGTGAATTAGCCTCTCTGAGAGATTAAATCCACTAATTGATTATCCAAAATATAATAGCTCTGAAATCTTATACAAACAATAAAAACAGACTCAGCAGGTTTTATTTATATATTTATGCATCCATCTATGAGTTTATCTACCTATATCTATCTATCTATCTATCTATCTATCTATCTACCTTTCTATGTATCTATCTATCTATCTATCTATCTATCTATCTATCTATCTATCTATCTATCATCTGTCCATCTATCTATCTGTAACAATAATAAAGATAAAGGATGAAAAAATGTTGTGAGAGTAATTGGAGGGAATGTGTAGGGATTGGGGGCAGGGGAAATGAGCAGAAGAAAGATGTAATTTTTTTCTTGTAGAAATACAATTGTTTGGAGACCCTTCCCTGCTCAACAAAACCTAGCTTACCTTTAAAAAAAAGAAAGAACCTGAAAGAATTCAAAGTAGTCATTTTAAAGCGACTTAATAATACTGAATAAAACACAGATAAACAGCAAAATGAGATTAAAACAACAATGTATGAAATAAATGTTTAATAAGTAAAGAGAAACTATGAAAAACTAAACAAATTCCACAGTTTTGGAAGGCAATGACAAAACTGAAAATATTCAGCAGAGAGCTTCAACAACATATTTAATCATGCAGAAGGAAGGATAATTGAATTTGACTGTGGGTCATGAGAAATTAGTGAGTTAAAGAAACAAAAGGGAAATAAAATGATAAAAAAAGAAAGAGTGCCTATAGGACTTAACATTACCAATTGAAATATGTGTGTAGTCAGCACTAGAGAGATGACAGAAAGAGAGCAAAGCCCACTAAAAGAGATAATGGCTCAGTGTTTCCCCAATATTAGTCAGGATTTAGACATACAGTTTGGCAAAGATCACTTTAGAAGACCAACCCCCAATACCCTGAGAGATATTGCAACATGAATTCTTTATAAAGAGGAGAAAAATGAATGATCATATACAAAAGAACCTTCTGGAGATGGCAGCAGATTTCCCATTAGATAATTTACAGAACAGAAAGATATAATAAAATTTCTAAAACAATAGCAACAAGCATCTGTCAACTTACTAAATGTATCTTATACGAAATAATAAAGGAGGCTGTTCAATTTCAGATGAAAAGACAATAATGATGTGTAAATATAGAAACTTAGAGAGCTCAGTGATTATGGTAAATATATGCATAAACTAAAATTATTTTTAATATTTTAATAATGCTTAATAAATTACGTTAAGCATATACAAGTTAAACACCAAAGTTCACAATACAAAATATTTAAGATGTGGTGACAGTGGAATAGTTGATTAGAGGTCTCTGTCATGCTTCCACCTGCAAAAGGAATAACACAACAGAAAAAAAATCCTGTTATTTCACTGAAGTATTTGAAGATGAGCACCAGAGTAAAAGGAAATGCAGCATAGATGTTACACAGCAACAGAAACAGTTATCATAAGAAAGAAAGTTAAGCATAAACAGCTGTTTTAAAAATGATTTGTTATTTGTAATGATGTGAGGCATATGTTCAAGGGTGTGCAGGTACTCTTAGCGGTCAGTAGATCCAAAATTCAGTTGTTTGAAGAAGTGGTACACTAACTGAGCCATTTCTTTTCAGCAGCAATAGTCATTTCTCTTTTGATCAACCAGAGTTAACAGATATGGCATAGCAGATAAAGATAGGTAAGAAGTACCAAGTAATTCTCCCTAACGCCAAAAACCTGAAATATTCAAAGAAAAATCTGGGATCCTTGTGGACACTGATTCTAGTTTGTAGAACTACTGGATTATCACAAAACAGAATTTCTTGGGGAAACAACTCAGGTCTTCTCTGATTAGGCTTTGTATGAACACTGATTTCTTGGGTGCCTGTCAACCTGGGTTTATGTCAACTTGTCATGTGAGTAGCTCCTGAAACTTAGCTCACTCAGCTTTATAAACTGACTGGGTAGAAATGCATTGACCACAGTTCTATGAAGCAGTCAGACCACCTGCACTGAGCATCTCAGCCTACTAAATTCCAGGATAACCATATTTATCATTTTATTTTTTTCAATAGGAAGCTACCAGGAATCCTGGCCCACTTTTCTGCCACAGGTAACACCTAATCAACATCATGCAACCAACCACTCACTCATGAGCACTAGAGACACCCAAGTGCCCTATTTTGAATTTATTATCTCGATTATGCTTCTGGGAAATAGATACATAACTCTAGCCTCCCCTATTCACACACACAGAAAAGCAGTTTTGCATCTTTCTTTGAGTTGTGAGGCCAAATTATAACCTCTGGAAATAGACAAGCAAAATCAAGGAAGTTTTCTGTGGACTATTTTTTCTTATCAATGAGATAAATTATCAGATGAAAATCTCTGAGGTGCATGGCTCACCAAAGTACCCATTAATATAATATACCCCAAACCAAACCCTAGCTCCCCATACTTAGGAAGGAATTCCGAAGCCCATAGCAAGCACAATGGTCTCACAGACCCTGTGAAGCTACCAGCATGCACTTTGGACAGGGACAAGTAAACCAATCAAGTACACCAGAATGGTTTATCTCTCATGCAGCTCATAGCCACTGAGAGACAATACCAACTCCTCTGAAAGGGGTAGAGTACATTGTACATATTAGATCTTGCAATGTATGTCCTACCCAACTATAAACACTGAAATTAGATTTGTCAGCTTTGTCTTGCCTGCATAAGAAGAGAAGCTGTTGCATGCCTGGACAACAGTATATAGAACCATAAGGGAGCTTCACATCTGCACTTAAATACAGCCAAAATATGTAAGTAAACAAATTCTGGTTAATAGAGGTTCATCCTCACTAGTGAACTAATCTCTAAAATCCCTGTAGCACCAAAGAGATATATCTACAATACATTATAATATGTAGAGAATCTACATAGTTTTCACGCATTTTACCCAACAGCTATCAAGATATGACCTAGCCTAATCTTGCATATATGGAATTAGGTACAAATGTAATGGGCCCACCAGAAGAAAGACTTAAGGAGTCTTTCAGTGGTTATACACCATAGGGGAACGTAGCCATACTGACAGTATACTCAACTGTCATTCTAGGAAATAATGCTTAGATAAAGCCTGTTAGCACCAAATTCATCCTATAATATTGATAGAGACAATGGATTTGTCACAAACCCACCTAAGTATTAAAAGGCATTATAACATGACAACTACAGAGAAATTCAGTAACTGTAGCAGTATATACTACATTCCAGAGAAAAGAAATTTATGAATTATTCTAAAGGGAATTCAATATAATGATTTTTGAACAGTTAATGTGATATCCAAGAATGCAGTTATTTCTTGAATTTATGAAGATAATTTATAACTTGAATGAAAAATTCATCAAAGAAACAAAGATAATATAAAAGAACCATATAGAAGTTTTTAGTGCTATGAACACACTTTTGCAGTTGTATAGTCTCTATAGCTAATGAATGTACCATACAGAAGTGAGGATAAATATAAATATGACACAACACAAAATAATAAACTTAAATTTTTTGAAATTTTTGTAATTATTTTTTGTAACAGAAATCTGTAATTCTCAACCGTGAATCTAGCAAATAGTAATGTCATTTGCAGCTGTAAAATGTTGAAAGGGCTAGCGATTGAATTCATTGGTTAGCACTTTCTGCACTTGTAGAAGATCTGGGTTCAAATCCTAGAGCCCACTCAGCCATAACTCCCCTTCACAGGAAGCCATTCACCTCTTTCAGCTTCCAAGGGCACAACAAACACATGGTGCTCATGTATGAAAAAAACACTCAGTTCTTAAATATGTAAATCTTTCTTTCAAATTTTGGATACTTTACATGTCTAATAAAGTTACCATGACAGATTAAATCAAACAGGAAAAATCATTTCTGAGCTCATTGACAGCTATTTGGAAAAACTGCAGGCATACAAAATGAAAAAAGAAAAAAATGCAAAAAAAGAAACAGCAAACCAAAAGAAACAATAGTAATAATAATAATAATAATGACAACAACAACAATAATAATAATAATAATGACCTAACAAGGAAATCCAATAACACAAAGGAAATGTTCAAATTGGTGCTATTCCAAAAGTAGAAAAAAGGAAATGAATATAACATCTCAGTGAAATGATAGCTATGATCAGCTCTGCCTGCAATCCCAGCCCTTGACAGAAAGGTCACAAATGGTAATGGGGTTCACCACCATTCTTGGCTACACGACGTTCAAGATCAGCTCTATGAGAGCCTGTATCAGAAAAGAGTTGAGAAGAGAATAGAAAATACATTTCATCAATAAAATTCCCTCCAAAGAAAGTAACAATTTCATCACTAAAAGGACAAACTGAATTTGGAAGAGAACAATAGATGTGCTAAGTCATATAACAACAAAGAACCCTCATTAGACTCACTGCAAACCATCTTTGTGGATTAATAAAGAATGGGATGATATTTTCAATATCTGAAATCAAGACAAAAATTTTAAAATAACTTGCCAACAAAGAGTACTACACCAAAACTGTTTCAGAAATTAAGGAGAAATAAATCCCATTAAAAACAAGTAAAAGCAGGGGAATAAATACCATGAGAAAATCCAAAGAAGGTTTTGTATTAGAAACAAAGGAATCAGTGAGATAGCTGGGAAAATAAAAGTGCTTTGATTACTGATAGGCACATGACAAAGAGACAACTGAGTTGTCTTGTAAGAATACTAGAGCTATGTCACATGAACTACAACACCAAATACTCTCGACCATCCACAAACTACACACACACACACACACACACACACACACACACACACACACACACAAACACACAGAGACACCCAACAACACACATATTTATTCCCATCCATACAAATTTTAAAAGAAAAGAGAAGATCATAACATTTTAAAAATGAAAACCACTAGCAGAATGGAGACATGGGAATGAAACAGAATCAAATATTAATAAAAAACATCAAATTACAAATAAGGACAACAAAAGAGGAAGAAAGAAACAGATGTATAGAACAATCTAGAAAACAAAAAAACCTGGAAAATATATATATATGAGGGTTGGAGAGATTGCACACTACTTGGGAGCACTTGTTGCTCTTACATAGGACATGGGCTATTTCTAGAACTCCTATATTGATATACAACCATCCCTAAGTCCAGTTCCAGAATATGATTTCCTTTTCTAAACTCCTAACACAACTGTTGGGTACTTGATGCACATACATACTCATAAGCATAAAATAAATAAATTTAAAGCTTAAAATACAAAATTACATGAATGTTTTTATTTGAATAGAAATAACTGTCAAAAAACAAATGTATATAAGATGTCAAAAATCTCCTCCTGTGGGTATTTTTTTCCCTTTCTACAAAGAACCCAAGGATCCATACTTTGTTCTTCCTACTTCTTGGGTGTCATTTGATATGTGAATTGTGTCTTGGGTAGTCCAAGCTTTTGGGTTAATATCCATTTATCAATGAGTACATACCATGAGTGCTCTTTTGTGATTTGGTCACCTCACTCAGGATGATATTCTCCAGTTCCATCAATTTGTCTAAAAATTTCATGAATTCAGTGTTTTTAAGGAGATACAAAGACAAAAGATTGAGCAGAGTCTGAGGGAAAGACCATCCAGAGACTACCCCACCCAGGGATGCATTTTATATACAATTATAAAACCCAGGCACTTTTGTGGATTCTCACAAGTGCTGGCTGAAAAGAACCGGATATAGCTATCACCTGAGAGGCTCTCCTAGCACATGACAAATACAGAGGGAGAAACTCTCAGCCAGCCACTGAAGTGAGCACAGGGTCCCCAATGGGGGAGCTAGAGAAAGGACCCAGGGAACTGAAGGGGTTTACAGCACCATAGGAGGAACAGCAATATGAAACAACCAGTACCCTCAGAGCTCCCAGGGACAAAATTATCAACTGAAGAGTACATGTAGAAGGACCCATGGTTCCAGATCCATAGGCACCAGAGGATGGTCTTGTTAGACACCAAAGAGAGGAGAGGCACTAGGTCCTGGAAAGACTTGATGCTGTAGTGTAGAGGAATAACAGGACAGGGAAGCAGGGGAGGGTTGATGGGGAAGGGGAGATGATGGCTTATGGGATTTTTAGGGGAGGGGGGACCAGGAAAGGGGACAACATTTGAAATGTAAATAAAAATATACCTAATTTAAAGAACTAAGATGTCAAAAGTGACTTTAAATGGATGAGTAGATTTGTAAAAAAAACTCACTGAAATACTCTCTCTGAAATGTTTCACTTGCTCAGTAAAACATACATCATCTATAAGAGACAGAAAGATATATACCATGCAAATGGAAAACCAATGTGTATCATTGTTCCTTTTTAGCCTGCATTACAAAAATATACAATTCATGTAACTTATATTTCTTTTGTTTGTTTGTTCAATAGATATTTTCTTTATTTACATTTCAAATGTTATTCCCTTTCCTCATTTATGTGGACATTTATGTGATCCACTTGGACTTGGGCTTTGTAAAAGATGATAAAAATGGATCAATTTGGGCTGGAGAGATGGCTCAGTGTTAAGAGAACTGACTGCTTTTCTAGAGGTTCTGATTTCAAATCCCAGCAATGACATGGTGGTTCACAATAATCCTTAAAGAGATCTGACACCCTCTTCTGGATTGTCTGAAGTCAGCTACAGTGTACTTACATATAATAAATAAATAAATCATTAAAAAGGAATGGATCAATTTGCATTCTTCTACATGTTAACTGCCAGTTGAACCAGCACAATTTGTAAAAAATGCTGTCTTTTTTTCTATTGTATGGTTTTAGCTCCTTTGTCAAAGATCAAGTGACCATAGGTGTGTGGGTTCATTTCTGGGTCTTCAATTCTATTCCATTGATCTACCTGCCTGTCACTGTACCAACACCAAGCAGTTTTTATCACTATTGCTCTGTAGTACAGCCTGAGGTCAGGGATGGTGATTCCACCCGAATTTCTTTTATTGTTGAGAATAGTTTTCGCTATCCTGAGTTTTTTCTTGATATTCCAGATGAATTTGCGAATTGCTCTTTCTATCTCTATGAAGAATTAAGTTGGAATTTTGTTGGGGATTGTATTGATTGAATCTATAGACTGTTTTCAGTAAGATGGCCATTTTTTCTTTTTTATTAGATATTTACTTTATTTACATTTCAAATGGTGTCCCCTTTCTACATTACCCCTCTGTAAATACCTGATCTCATCTCCTCTCCCCTGGCTCACTGCCCCCAATTTCCTGACTTACTTTCCCCTGTTCTGGGGAATCAAGCCTTCACAGCACCAATGGTCTCTCTTATCATTGATGTCTGAAATGATCATCTTCTGCTACATATGTATCCATGGGTCTCTCCATGTATACACTTTGTTTGGTAGTTTAGTCCCTGGGAGGTCTGGGGATACTCGGTGGTACATATTATTGTTCTTCCTGTGGGACTGCAAACCTCTTCTGCTCTGTGGGTCCTTTCTCTAGCTGCTCCACTGGGGACTCTATGCTCAATCTATTGTTTGGCTGTGACCCACAGGTATTTTGATCCACCTTCCAATAAGGATGAGTATTTACAAACTATTGATCTATGTGTGCAAAGACTAGTAACTTTGGCTTCTTCCTCCTGTAAGTTTATAATTCTACACTAAACACCTACAGAGACATTTTATGAAGACTACCAAACCCTGTCCTTTACCTAAAAAAGATGGTGAGGGTTCAGGTTGTAGTGCAAAACAATGCCTATAGGGGCCATTTTTATTAAAACCACCACAGTAGATAATATCAGAAATTTATTTGAAATTAAAAAAATATAGTTTTTAACTTAAGAAATCATGTATTTTCTCTCTTCCTCTGTATGGTGATTTGAATAAAAATGGTGCCCTTAGTTTCATGTATTCAATTGTTTGGTCCCTAGTTGGAGGAACTGTTTTGGAATGATTGGTTATATATGTATCTCATTATATACATATATGCATAAATATGCACACATATATGCTATGTAACCTATAAATACAACAGATATTAAAGGTGTTTTTTTTAACCTGTATCTGTATCAAGTGATTGCAATCTCAATTCTTAATAAAAAAGACTATATCCACATACACATCACTTTCTTAAGTTTCCCCATTTTACCTACTCTGAAATATCCCCCTTTCATAATTGCAGTCTCCCTGTTTTTATTTATTAAATATAAGTATATTACTATGATAATTTAAATGTAAAGCAACAATAGGGTGATAATTTTCTGGCCTTTTTTGTCAAAATGTGATGGAAAGTTTAAATAAGTATCTTGTGCTCTCTGTAAATTGTTTCTATTAATCTGGTTCAATGGAAAAATAAATCATTCTATTTACCTTAGTGATGCATCCATGATAGTTGGATTAGTAAACATTTGTTTCTGTGAAGAATATATACAATTTCTTCACTTAATTTTTTCTTTAAAAAATAAGTCAACATAACTTGCTTAGCTTTTATTCTCTCCCACAATTTTAGTCATGGATACAGTTGCTTAGGGAGGTAATGAAATTTGTCATGGAAGGAAATAATTAGTCTGATTCTCTTTTTTAATCATTGGCTCTGTTTTAGCAAAATGAGTGATTGTTTATAACCATCCAAGTACTTCTCAGCTTGTTGGAATTTCACAAAAATAATGAACAACTTATTAGACTGGAATTTTAAGCCAATGAATTAGTTTTTCTTTAAGCTATTAGAATATTAGAACAGATAATTATTTATTGACATAAAAAGACACTTCTGATGTACTTTTAAGGAACAGAGCAAGCTAGTTTGGTGGTTAGATTATATATAAATTTATACTTACTTTTGTTTTCTAGTCACTGATCATCTACCTATGAAACATCAAAGTTATGGCATTCAGTATAGGGCACAGGGTAATCAATGAATGAGTGAAGTCTTGAATGAGTATGTATTTTGATATGGGCACAAACATGTCATGGATTCCAAGGCCAATGACTTCTTTGAAATTGGCAAAGCTTTTACCCATGTTAACAAGGATCAAGGGGAATAACAAAGTTTTCTTTGGGGTTCCAAAGATAAGTGTTTACAAATTATTGATCTGTGTGTACAAAGACTAGTAACTGTGGCTTCCTCCTCTTGGAAGTTTATAGTTCTACACTGAGCACCTACATAGACATCTTATGAAGACTGCCAAACCCTCCCCACTGTGCTGTACCTCAAAATGATGGTAAGGTTACACATGGTGCTAAAAGTTAGAGAATCCCACTCCTCAGTTTTACTATATGTGCTGTGTTTGTGTGTGTTTGTGTGTGTGTGTGTGTGTGTGTGTGTTCATTCTCTTATTCTCTTGCAGACCCTAACATGGGTTCTGGGACCAAAGCTTCATGGGTCATTGAAAATATTGGTTGAACAAGGCCTCTAAGTGGACATTGGATATACAGGAAACTCAAATTGAAACCTGCATCCAGTCAGAGGAAAGAATGTTCTCAAGACAACACACCAAAGGTAAAGTACAAGGTATTTTTTAAATGAAGGGAGTGAAATTCTGATCATCAGGTATAAAATATTGTACAAAAAGAATCTTGAGGTCAGCAGTTATATGTCAGAACTTTGAAGGAAATTTTGAGCAACCAGAAGGTAAGATTAAAATCATTTTGGCTAATGGATTCTTAGTTTATATTCAGGAGGTATGCCCTTGGCATCCAGAAGAAGGGGCAATAAGTTTAGCACCTTAAGAAAAAAAAATGAAGAAAAGAGAGTTATATGACTGAAGGACATGATCTTATTCCCATTTTAACTTTCAGTTTATGTAATCTAATACACGATTCCATAGACTCATGGACATTTTCTAGAGTCTCCTCTATAGGACTGGATCTTGGGGTAGTACAGATTATCAGGCTTTGGTCCTCAGACTACAAAGTAATAACCCATACTTTTGAAGAACTCATACCTTTTCCCCAAGAAACTATCACACATGATGTCTGGGGTGGTTTATTGTTGCAGGAGATACAGAGTCCCTGAGTATTACAGTGAAGAAAAGAGGTAAAATTCACAGTTCAGACTTACTCTGACTTATGTGATGCCTCAGACAGTGATTCTGAGGAAAATGATTACAAGATTGAGGTAGGTCACCGAAGTCATAGTAAAATTACAATTTATGGCTCTGGGACACACCCAGATTTAAGGAGAAATAATCTCACTCCATTACAAAGCAAACCATGTTTATTCAGGTTAAAGAGGTCCAGTTATGAGTGTTTAGGAATGGTTGATCAGTGTATACAAAGACTAGCAACATTGACTTCCTCTTCCCTAAAGTTTATTGACTACAACTGCTTGCTTAAAAGGACCTCCTACTGAAACTACCTAACCTCTCCCATTGTACTACATCTAATAAACTTAGGGTCATTCTGGGTTTTGGTAGCAGGTTTATAGAACCTCACCTGATCTTCGTGCCTCATTCTATATAGTCTATATCTCTGTCTTTCCTCATTACCAAAAAGACCCTAGCCAGGGTTCCAGCATGCAGGTTACCTGGGGACAGGGAGTTCAGGGCGCAACATTTTTGTGTCATGCCTCACACGAAGTGTAGTAATTCATGGCTTTAATCTCAGCACTTTAGAGGCAGAGGCAGGCAGATCTCTGAATCCAAGGCAGCCTAGTTTACATAGTTGAGTTTCAGGACTGCCAGGGACACATAATTAGGGCTTTTTTTGAAAAAACAAAATGAAACAAAACAAAACAAGGCAAACAAATATCTTTTGTGTAATTTTGAAGATTCAAAATATCTTTTGTGTAATTTCTGAAGATTCGAAAGGTCTTAGATGCAGAATATAAAATTATGTAACAGAGCAACTGAAACCTGGGCCCAACTACTGATTTGAGAAAAGAGACTTTTAGACATGACTTTAGCATTTCATATGACTGAAGAAAAATTTCTATGTTTGACGTCTATGAAGAAGAACATTAATTTTATCACAGAAATAGTGGTTATAGTACTGAGGACACCATGTATTGTCAATTTTTTTCAGCAAACTAAGTGCATACACACATATACTGTAGGAGATACGAAGAAACTGTTTTGTATAGTAGCTACTTTCATATTCCTAAAAACCTAGAATTCTGGCCAAATATAATTCATTTAAGGTCAAATATGTTGAGTATAGAGGGAAATTTTTATGCGGAAGGGTTGACAAATAGGAAACCTAAATCTCAAGGAGGTTTTTGGAAGTCTTCATTTGTACTTATTTATGAAGTACTAAAAGTTAATTGCAGAGCAATGTAATAATCTATGTGTATGAGACAAAAAGAATTACTATTTTTCTCCTTTATTTAGCACTACAAGATTTGGATACACAAATCTATTTTCTTACAAGGCTTATCTTTGAAACCACATTGAAAAATTATATGCTAAAGATTAAAACTTACACTAATATTCAATGTAAATCAACTAAAGATAAATTCAAAATGGCTGTATTTAAGTAATTGACAAAGCCAAAGCACACTGAGAGATTTAATATATCTTTTATTTAGACTTTACAAATAAATAGATAGGTTACCAAATTTAACAAACATAAAGAAATAGTAAACACACACACACACACACACACACACACATACACACACACCAAAACCAAAACCAAAACAAAACAACAAAGACAACCACAAAAAACGTTGCTATTATAGAAGTCCAAATAAATAATTTTAATGGTTGGCCTGGAATTTTTGGCAAAAATCAGAGGAAATGTTTAAAAAATGAAGATGAAACATAAAAAGATAAAAAACTATACTTAGTCAGGGTTTGTCTATCTGCACAAAATATCATGACCAAGAAGCAAGTTGTGGAGGAAACAGTTTATTCAGCTTTTATGTCCACATTGCTGTTGATATCCAAAGGAAGTCAGGACTGGAACTCAAGCAAGTCAGGAAGCAGGTGCTGATGCAGAGGCCATGCAGGGATATTACTTACAGTCTGGCTTTCCCTGGCTTGCTCAGCTTGCTTTCTTATAGAGCTCAAGACTACCAGCCCATGGACAGCACCACTCACAACTCCCCCTCTCACCTTTGATCACTAATTGAGAAAATGCCTTACAGCTTGATCTCATGAAGACATTTCCTTAAGGGAGGCTACTTTTCCTTTGTTAACTCCAGCTTGTTTCAAGTTGACACATAAAACCAGCCCGTACAAAACCCAAAGGACAGTTTCAATAAAACAAACAAACAAACAAACAACAAAAGACCCACAAAAATGCAATATATATGATTATATAATTAGGACTATATAAAGAAAGAGCAAAGCAAGCAAAAGAAAATGATAAAGGAAATTTCATGATCATAAGAAAGAACTGAACATGAAATGGAAGAGAATTTCAAAGAATTTCTAAGAATGAGAAAAAATAGGCCCAGGGAGGAGCCCTGGTTGGGAGAAGGGATAGGAGATGGGAGGTAGAATCAGATAAGGGAGGAGACAGGAGGAAGGCACAGAGGGTCAGGAAAATGAATGGAAATATACAGCTGCTGGTGTTGGGGGTTTGCGAAAGGCCTATAGAAAGTCCAAGAGACATGAGATGGGAGAGGCTCCCAGGACTAAATGTGGGTGACCTTAGCAGATATATTCAACAGTGGGGAGATGGAACCTGAAGAGACCACCTCCAGTAGTTAGACAGGATCCCCAGTGGAGGGATGGGAACGCCAAGCCAACCTATAAATCTTTCAACCTGAAATTGTTCCTGAAAAGAACTGCAGGGACAAAAATGGGGCAGAAAATAAAGGAATGGACAATAAGTGACCAATTGGATTTGGGATCCAGACCTGACACTATTCCTGATGCTATTCTGTGCATGCAGACAGGAGTCTAGCATGGCTCTCTGAGAGGCCCTTCCAGCAGATGACTGACACAGATGCAGACACTCATACCCAAGCATTGGATGGAGGTCAGGGATCCCTATGGAAGAGTTAAAGGAATGATTGAAAAAGCTGAAGGGGATGGCAACCCCATATGAAGACCAATAGTGTCAACTAACCTGGACCTCTTGGAAACTCCCAGGGACTGAACCACCAAGCAAGGTGCATACTGGGGCTGGTCTGGCCTCAGCAAGAGAGGGTGCAATGAATTCTGTAGAGATTTGATGCCTCAGGATAGACAGATACTGGGGGGGCAGGTAGCACCCTCTTAGAGGCAAAGGGTGCAGGGGTTAGGGGCTAGAATTCTGTAAAGGTGGACCGGGAGGGGGCACAAAATTTGGGGTATAAATAAATAAAATAATTAAAAACAACATTAAAAAATAAAATAAGAAAAAAAATAATAGTGCAGTTTTGAGTGCTTAATTAAGATTATAAACATTTTATGATGATTTGCTATAGCAGCAACCAAAACCAAAAGAAGGTAAAATTAAGAAAACCACAATCTTGTTAGAGTACTTAAACTTAATATTTTGAGAGGCCAAGTAATACAGTAACAAAGGAGATTATGAACATGATAAATGGCTCATACAACAGGATGCTAATTGGAACTACTCAATGTGAGTGCCAAAGCAAGTTGCAAAATTATCATAGAGAACTCATAAAGTAGAGGATAAAATAATTTAATTACTTGCAGCATCTTACTCCCATGCAATAAGTAAAAGGAAAATTTAAGTACATGTGAGGATTATTTTTGTTGTTGTTTGATGTCTTGTTTTGCCCCAGTATGCAAAACAGGGAATAGTTATGGGCAATACAAGAGGGAGAGAGTTTCATGACTTTTTACAGAACTCTTCTGGGAAAGCAAGGGTAACTTCAGCAGAAATATTGTGTAGGAGAATGGGAAAGATATTAAGTTGTCAGGTGTGAAGAAGTATTCACAGACTTCAAGAGAATTTTTTGTTAAGTGTTTCCCTTTGTGTCAAAGTACAAAATATATGAACTTCATAATAAAAATCCCTACTCTTAAGTATGTGTCATAGTTGAAGAAAGCAATGACAGACAGATGGTACCATAAAACTCCTACACTGCATTTTTAGCCTAGAAATAACATGGAATGAAAGTACTAAATGTGGCGCTAGCAAACAATCAAAGCAGTGAAAGTCATGTTGGATGTGGTAGATAGGAAACTGTATGGAGGAAAAAACTCTATACTTTCTGTATCTGCGATTTAGTGTATACAGATTCAGTGGACAAAAGATTCAGATATACATAAATGAAATAAAAAGCAACACTAACATTTAAGAGACTTCTTTTTACAATTCAGATTTTGAAAGGTATTACCCAAACAAAAATCCAGAAGCCATATAAACAGAATTGATAAGACAAATGCTCATCACTAAAAAAATGTTTTGTGTAATCGTAATAAGGAAAAAAAGAAAAAATGTGAAAAACTGCCATATCATCATCATAAATTTTAAGTTTTCCTACAGAGACACAAGAATAAAAGAAGAAAACAGTAACAGCCAAGAGATCAACAAGAAGAACAACAACAAAATATGATATAAGTTCAAAACAAATACACTGATTAATGGAACAGAAGAGGGAACTCAGATAGAAATCCATGTAGTTATAGCAATATAAATTTTGACAGAGATACCAAAAATATATATTGGAAAGAAGATTGTATATTCAAAAATATGATTTTGGCTAATGTAACTGCCCATGGTTACATAGAACAGGTTACCTGGAAGGAAAGCTGGGGATGAAATAGAACTGGCCTGAGAGAGAGAATAAGGAGCCAATACAAGTTTTCTGATCAAGGCTCGAAGTTTAATGGGGTTCTCCAAATATAAAGGCAGAGGGAAAACCCTTCCTCCAAATTCCAGTGTGTGTTCAGGGGAACTGGTCTGACTTCACCAGGCATTGGCTCCACTGCTCAGGGAGCTGGGCTGGTCACCTGCTTAATTCAGGAATTTGTAGATCTGGAAGAACAATGAATTTCACCTTGGTCTGAGCATTCCACTCTAGTTGGAAGGCATTATGGCTAACACAGGAATTCCAGCTCAAAGGCTGGGAGAGGAATTTCACCTTGGTAAAAGACAAGTTCCTGCCAGGTGGCATGGCACCCCAATAAGGCTCTCTAGAGGCCAAAATTGAATTTCCACTTAAAGAATGAAACTAGAACCCTCTGTCTTGGTCTGTATAAAAATCAAAACTGATGGAATCAAAAGTAAGGCAGACACTTCAGCATATCAGTATGGCCAAGAAGCTTCTGACTAGAACTTCAGTGGCTTAGGAAAAGGCAGCAAGAATTATCAAATGGGATCTCTTGAAACAAACAAATAGATCCAAACACCTTTTATTTACAGCAAAGCAAAACAAAATTCAAATGAAGAGACAGCACACAGAGTAGGATAAAATTATTCCTAGCTGTATGTCTGACAGATAACTAAAATCTAGATTGAACAAAGAATTCAAAAAAAAAAATAAGTAGTAAGAGATTAAATAACTCAAATCTATAAATGAGGCAATCAAATGAGAAGACATTTCCCAAAAGTTAATATACAAATGGCCAATAAACTCACATGCACACACAAACACACACACAGACACAGATACACACACAATATTGAAATAGTATCTCACACTTGTTAGAATAGCAGTCATCAAGAAAACAAGTAACAATAAATGGTGATGAAGATATTATACATGACTTTTAGTTATGCTTATAAGTAAAATAAATGTTTTTGTATATAGTATATATATACTAGTTTATATCATATATATGTACATGTGTGTGTGTGTGTGTTTGTATGTGTGTGTTCCTTCAGTATATACATATCTAACAAATGAACAGCCTAGTGCCAGCAATGTTTTACTCTTTTGAAGTTATAAGCTAATGAGGTTCCATAGAACTCCTAAAAATTACAGGGTATTTTCCATCAGGTTGTTGTAATTCAATAGTAAAACTCAATTGTGAAGAAACCACATATTTGAATCTCAGATTATGGAAAAATAAAGCTGGTAGTAACCTGGAAGCTTCATCCCTAATTGGCTAGTGTTCATAGTGGGGCAAGACACAATTCAGGAGGAGAAAAGTAACCATCCATATTCACCCAGTTGTAAATCTTGAGAGTAGCAATATGACCAGCCTTTTCATCCCTACATAGAATGGCTGTATCAAATTCTTGCCCCAAGACTCAGGATTCTTTAAGTAAGACTGAGCAGAAAAATTGTAAGAATAATAAGGCATGCATGACTATAAGGAAACAATATTTTCTGGACGCAACAAGCAAGGTGTACACACGAATCACAGTCATTGTGACTGCGACATGATGCATAAGACTTATACAACTCCAGGCAGACAAATTTTCCAGCATAGCAGGGTAGAAAGCATGTACAAATTTCTACCCTTTGCTAATGTAATAATGGAATTTGATATTGCTGGGAAGGGTAGAGTCAATCTTCTTTACTGGTGTGACCTTCGATAGGTTGACCATGCTCCATGACAGGCTCCAGTACTAATAATATGTGACAACACAATTGAATTCTCAATGGATTTTTAAAAGAGAGAAAACATAAAATTGGGTGTGTAGGGGTGTGGAAGTGGATCTTGGAAAAGTAAATAGAGCAAATTGAATATGAGTATTATTTTAAAATTAAAATTTCTTTCTTATTCCCTTAATGAGAGTTCTGAGATATGTTTAGGGCAGTTTTCTTTTTCAATTATAAAATATAATAATTAAGATATTTCTGATTTTTGCTACTCTAACTGAACTAAGACTATGAAATAAACTTCAATGAGACAATCTTTGAACTAATTTTATTTTCTTTTTCTTCAACTTTACCTGAAAATCATTGATTTTAACCATATGGCATAACTAAAATGCCATAAACAAGATAATAAACTTATAGATGTTACCTAGTCTTATAAAATAACCCCATAGCAAAGTAATACATTAAAATTGAAAACAAGTAGAAAATAAACTATCATATGAGTGTATTAGTATCTACTAGAAATGGATAAAGGTACTCTCTATTATCCAAATTATGTTGTGTACATTTCTAAAGGTGCTTCCAAATTATAGGCTTTTAATTTCCTGATAATGTTGAATTGATGTACAGTGCACATTTTTGAATGACAAAAATTTCTGTTTTTAATTAGTTAGAGGTATGTGACTTGGCACTATGTAGTTTACAGCATGGAAAAGAATGAAGAATCATTTTTTTTACTAGTCAAAATTTGCTGAAGATTGTCTTTTTTTAAGTGATTTTTTATTTATTTACATGTCAAATGTTGTTTCCCTTCCCAGTCTCCCCTCTGCAAATCCCCATCTTCTCACCCCTTTAGCAACCCCCTTTGCTGAGGCAACAAGCCTCCACAGGACCAAGCACCACTCTTCCCATTGATGCCACATAAGGCTGTCCTCTGCTAAAAATGCAGTTGTAGCCATGGGTCCCTCCATGTGTATTCTTTGGTTTGTGATTTAGTCCTTGGGAACTCTGAGAGCTCTAGGTAGTTGATATTGTTGTTCTTCCTATGGGGTTACAATCCCCTTAAGCTCCTTCAGTCCTTTCGCTAGCTTTTCCATTCCTATCTCTGGGCTCAGTCCTATGGTTGGTATCTGTCTTAGTCAGGTGCTGGCAACCCTCTAAGAGGACAGCCACATTGTCCTCGGCAACAGCAATAGTGTGGAAGTCTGCAGATGGGATGGATCCCAATGTGGGGTGGTCTCTGGGTAGTCTTTCCTTCAGTCTCTGCTCCATATTTTGTCCCTGCTTTTCCTTTTGACAGGAACAATTCTGGGTTAAAATTTTTGAGATGGATGAGTGGCCCCTTCTCTCAACTGGGGGCCATGGAAAGAAATAATTTATGTCAATAGTCATTAATATTTTACACTTTTAAAAATCACAGAAGACAGGAAAGAAAAAAGAGAAAACTGTTTAAGAATGATATATTACCCTAAGCTACCTAGATCAAATATTTATACAGTGTCCACACTTTCCTCTGTTTTCTTTCATCATGTTTTCTTTGTATTAGGAAAGTATAGGAATTGTAATTATATCTCTTGAAAATCTGGCTCAATTTACTAATTTGCCTCTTATCATGTTTGACACAGCTCTTTCTTCAGGCAAAGCAATGTCTTTTTATTTTCACCAAGATATTACATGTAAAGATTCTATGGTATTGCTTTGGCAATTTCTGACATGAATATTTGTTGTGTTAGCTGTCAAATGCTGATGAGTTATGATACTATAGCATATGTTTTGTGATGCATTCTTAACAGATGATTTCATATACATATATATTTAATTCTTTAATTAAATATTTAAATATATCAATATTATATTTTACATATAATATATAATATTTATGTTAAATATAAATCAATTAAGCATATTGCTATTTAAATACATACAAAAGATGGCAATTTATTTACTTATTTATTTATTTATTTATTTATTTTTTTGAGACAGGGTTTCTCTGTGTAGCCCTGGTTGTCCTGGAACTCACTCTGTAGACCAGGCTGGCCTCTAACTCAGAAGTCTGCCTGCTTTTGCCTCCCAGCTGCTGGAATTAAAGGCATGCCCCACCACTGCCCAGCCAACATTTATTTTATATGGTCATATGTTGTTACTTAGATGTTTTATATAGGCAATATCTGTTCATTGAGAATAGCAGAAGCTGTGGAGCACAGTATTTTTTATATATGTGTTAATGCATGAGTACTTTGAAATACCTAACATACTACTTGATACAGTATGGTTTCTAGACAATGACAGAAGCATCACCTTTATGTATGGTTGAGTACACTACAATTATACAGTAAAGTTCTTAACTTCATTCAACTGCATTTAAATGACTTTCAAGCAGTTAAATGGGCATATTACTGACAGAGGACCCAGCTATAAAACTCCTAGGCATATACCCAGAAGATTCTCCAACATGTAATAAGGGCACATGCTCCACTATGTTCATAAAATCCTGATTTATAATAGCCAGAAGCTGGAAAGAACCTAGATGTCCCTCGACAGAGGAATAGATACAGAAAATAAAGAACATTTACACAATGGAGTACAACTCAGCTATTAAAAACAATGAATTCATGAAATTCTTAGGCAACTGGATGGAACTGGAAAATATCCTCTTGAGTGAGTTGACCCAATCACAAAAGAACACACATGGTATGTACTCGCTGATAAGTGGGTATTAGCCCAGAATCTTGGAATACCCAAGATAAAATTCACAGATCATATGAAGCTTAAGAAGAAGGAGGACCAAAGTGTGGATACTTCAGTCCTTCTTAGAAAGTGAATGAAAATATCCATGGGAGGATATACCTGTAGGAAAGGCCATCCAGAGACTGCCCCACATGAAGATACATCCCATATACTGTTACCAAACCCAGACACTATTTTGGATGTGGTCAAGTGCTTGCTGATAAGAGCCTGATATAGCTATCTCCTGAGAAGCTCTGCCAGTGCCTGACAAATACAGAAGGAGAAGCTCACAGCCATCCATTGCACTAAGCACAGGGTCCTCAATTGAGGAGCTACAGAAAGGACTCAAGGAGCATAAGGTTTTGCATACTGACAGGAGGAACAACAATATGAACCAAGCAGTACACTAGCGCTCCCAGGGACTTAACCACCAACTAAAGAGTACACATGGAGGGATCCATTTTTTCCGACTACATATGTAGCAGAGGATGGCCTTGCTGGACATCAATAAGAGGAGAGGCTCTTGGTTCTGTGAAGGCTCGATACCCCAGTGTAGGGGAATGCCAAGGTGGGGAAGCAGGAGTGGATGGGTTAATGAGCAGGGGGAGGGGAGCATGGGATAGGGGTTTTTCAGAGGGATAACTAGGAAAGGGGTTACCATTTGAAATGTTAATTAAGAAAATATCTCATAAAAAAGGAAAAAATAATAGTTGATCTAGTCTTAGTAAAAGTCTAATACAAACAAAATAGGGCTCATATGATTATCAGTAGAGTAACGGGTATTAGAGACTCCCTTGTCTTTTTGCTGGTGCAAAGAAGGCACTATGGGTGCACATGGAGAGATTGCAGCAGCCTCCTGCATACCACACAAAAGGGTCTCTGAATGAAATTGATCTTGTTGGGACCACAATTTTTTTTGTTTCTTAGGTTCCAGAATTGTGAGAAATAAATTTATGATCTTTTAGTGACCCAGTCTGTCATGTTTTATTATAAAAGTCCAAAAAGACTAACAGCCTTGGGGAGACTGGGGATTGGTTATAATATCAAGCTTAATATCTCATCTTAAAATTAAGAACAGGAAGTTCTGGAGTGAAAATTCTGCCAGAGTATTATAATAAGTGAATGGGGGGGGGATAGGAGGGTTGCACACTGGCACAATATAAAGTTTGAAAACTATTAGTCTGACACATTCATGATTACACTAGCATATACTGAGTAATTGGAACAATATATTTTATCAATTGATTAGAAATGAGTATGCTATGTAAGGGATTAAATATGTGAAGATTTCAATGTTTTAAATTCCTAAGCCAATTTAACCAGCTATGTCAATGACGTTTTAACAATCACACACCAGACAAGTTGTTTCCAATGCTCTGAAATTCTACCTCATTTAAGGACCAAAAAATATCTGCTTCAAACCAGACTTCATTTTTGGCAGTGCTCATTTGACTCTCTCCTTGTCATTCTTCATTTATTCCCTTCATTTTTGTAATGTAGAAATGACTGCAATAGATTAGGATAATTCATTTCCCAAAAAATAGCTTCTGGCTTTAGCCTCCACACCCAGCATTTAAAAGGCTTGAAGACTTTTTAGAGAGTCCATGCTAGTATGAAGAAAAGGTTTCAATGGAAATCAAAATGAGTTAGTGAGAAAATCCGCACTCTATTGATAGGGGCACTTTTGTTCTGAGGACTCAGTAATATGAAAAATTGAAGAATGTCATTAGAGTTACTGACTTGAAACATATCCAGGATTACTTTGTTAAAATGTGTAATATTATAGGAAAAATATATTTTAATATTCAGATACTTTGTCACCTTCACTGCATGAATATGACCTTAAAGAAACTTTGCAAACCTTGACCATGATGGACAGTTTGAAAGAATTAACTAGCTATGTGGCCTTCTTTAGCATTGTGTTTTCCTAACTAAAGAATACAAAAGATGAGCCGGAAACCTTTGCACCTTCCTGTTTCCACTTGTGTCAGGAGAAGAGCCTTAGCTCTAGATCCAAACCTACACAGCCCTCACCTCAATTGCAACTCAACTTCCCAGGTACTCTGACACATTTAGGACCACATGACACATTCAGAACCACAGTACAATAGGCTCATAGATTCATAGGAAGGACAGGCTCCATTCAGGGACAGAGAGGCCAGATAATGGCAGAGACAACAGATAGCAAGAGGAAAGCATAAGAACATAAGCAACAGAATCCAATTTGACTTTGCAACATCAGAACCCAGTTTCTCACCTCAGTAAGTCATGGATACCCCAACACACATATAAAGCAAAATTCAGATATAAATTCTCATTTCATGAAGATGATAGAGGTCTTTAAGAAAGACATAAATAACTCCCTTAAAGAAATTCCGGAGTATAAAAGTAAACAAATTGAAGCCCTTGACATGGAAACACATAAATCTCTTAAAGAAATACAGGAGAACACAATCAAACAGGTAAAGGAATTGAAAAAAAAATCCAGGATCTAAAAATGGAAATAGAAACAATAAATAAATCACAAAAGGAGACTTCACTGGTGATGGAAAACCTAGGAAAGGGAACAGGAGGTACAGAGGCAAGCACCACCAACAGAATTGAAGAGATAGAAGAAAGAATCTCAGGTGTAAAAGATACCACAAAAGACATCAACACAATAGTCAAGGAAAATTCAAAAAGCAAAAACGTCCTACCTCAAAATATTAAAGATACAGGAGACAATGAAAAGACCAAATCTGAGAATAATAGGTGTAGAAGAGAGTGAAGATCCCAACTCAAAGGGCCAGCAAACAACTTCAAAAAATTATAGAAGAAAACTTCCCTAACCTGAAGAAAAAATGCCCATAAATATGCAAGAACCCTACAGAACACCAAACAGATGGGACCAGAAAAGAAATTCTTCTTGTCACATAATAATTAAAATTCCAAATGGATATAACAAAGAAAGAATATTGAAAGCAGTAAGGGAAAATTATCAAGTAACATAGAAAGACAGACCTATTAGAATTACACCAAACTTATCAACAGAGACTCTCAAAGTGAGAAGATCTTGGGCAGGTGTTATACAGACCCTAAGAGAAGAAAAATGCCAGCCTAGGGTATTTTATCCAGCAAAACTCACAATTAACATAGATGGAGAAACCAATGTATTCTGAAATAAAACCAAATTTAAACAAAACAGTCCCACTAATCCAGCCCTACAGAGGATAATAGAAGGAAAAGTCCAACAAAAGGGAAACTATACCCAAAAAAGCAAGAAATTAACAACAACACAAAAGAAGAGAAACACATAAATATCATTCCACCACTAAGAACAAAAATGACAGGAACTAACAATCATTGGTCCGTAATATCTCTCAATATCAGTGGACTCAATTCCCTAATAAAAAGACATAGGCTAACAGACTGGATAGATAAACAGGATCTAGCACTTTGCTGGATATAGGAAACACATCTCAGTGACAAAGACAGATATTACCTCAAAATAAAAGGCTGGGAAAAAATGCTTTCCAAGCAAATAATCCCAAGGAACAAGCTGGAATAGCCATTCAAACATCCAACAAAATAGATTTTCAACCAAAAGTTATCAAAAAAGATGGGGAAGGACACTACATACTCATCAAAGGAAACATCCACCAAGATGAACTCTTATTTCTGAAAATCTCTGCCCCCCAATGTAAGGGCGCCAAGATTTGTTTAAAAAAAAGTATTACTGAAGCTCAAAGCACACATTGAACCTCATACAATAATAGTAGGAGATTTCAACACCACACACCTAACAATGAACAGACCTTTCTATGAAGCTACAGTGGGGATTGCATTGAATCTATAGGTTGCTGTCTGAAAAATGACCATTTTTACTATTTTAATTCTGCCAATCCATGAGCATGAGAGATCATTCCATCTTCTGAGGTCTTCTTTGATTTCTTTCTTTAGAAACTTGAAGCTCTTGCCATATAGATCTTTTACTTGCTTGGTTAGAGTCACACCAAGATATTTTATATTATTTGTAACTATTGTGAAGGCTATTGTTTCCCTAAAGTTTTTCTCAGCCATTTTTTCCTGTGAGTATAGGAGGGTTACTGGTTTGTTAGAGTTACTTTTATATCCAGGTACTTTACTGAAGTTGTTTATTAGGTTTAGGTGTTCTCTGGTGAATTTTTTGGGTCACTTAAATATACTGCTATATCATCTGCAAATAGTGATATCTTGACTCCTTCCTTTCCAATTTGTAACCTTTTGATCTCCTTTTGTTGTCTAATTGCTCTGGCTAGGACTTTGAGAACTATATTTAATAGGTAGGGAGAGAGTGGGCAGCCTTGCCTAGTTCCTGATTTTAGTGTGATTGCTTCAACTTTCTCTCCATTAAGTTTGATGTTGGCTACTGGTTTGCTGTATATTGATTTTACTATGTTGAGGTATGGGTCTTGAGTTCTTGATTTTTCCAAGACTTTTACCATTAAGGGGTGTTGAATTTTATCAAGTGATCTCACAACATTTAATGAGATGATCATGTGTTTTATTTTTTTGGGGGGCTTAGTTTGTTTGTTTTTTCCCATTTCTTAATTTTTTTTAGATATATTCTTTATTTACATTTCAAATGTTTTCCCTTTCCTAGTTTCTCCCCCTAAAAGTCTCCTAACCTATCCCCACTGCCCCTGCTTACCAATCCAAGTACTCCTGCTTGCTTGTACTGACTTTTTTTTAGTCCTTTATGGAGTGGATTATATTGATGCATTTGTATATATTGAACCACCCCGGTATTCCTGGGATAAAGCCTACTTGATTATGATGGCTGATCCTTTTGAAGTGTTATTGGAATTGGTTTGCCAGAATTTTATTGAGTATATTTGCATTGATATTCATAATAGAGATTGGTCTGAAGTTCTCCTTTTTGTTGGGTCTTTGTGTGGTTCAGGTATCACTGTAATTGTGGCTTCAAAAAACAAATTGTGGAGTGCTCCTTCTGTTTCTATTTTGTGGAATATTTTGGAGTGTATTGGTATTAGGTCTTCTTTGAAGGTCTGATAGAACGCTACATTGAACCCATCTGGTCCTCACTTTCATGGTGGGAAGACTATTAATGACTCCTTCTATTTCATTATAGTTTATAGGACTGTTTAGATCATTTATGTGACCCTGTTTTAACTTTAGTACTTGGTATCTGTCTAGGAAAATTTCGATTCTATCCAGATGTTCCAGTATTGTTGAATAAAGGCTTTTGTAGTAGGATCTGATAATTTTTTTTGGATTTCTTCAATTTCTGTTCTTATGTGTCCCTTTTCATTTTTGATTTTGTTAATTTGGATACTTCTCTTGGTCCCTGGTTAGTCTGGCTAAGGGTTTGTCATCTTGTTGTTTTCTCAAAGAACCAGCTCCTGGATTGGTTGATTTTTTTTTTTTTTTTGTATAGTTCTTTTTGTTTTTACTTGATTGATTTCAGCCCTGATATTTTTTACTTTTTGTGGGCCTATTTGCTTCTTTTTGTTTCAAGGCTTTCAGATGTGTTATAAAGCTGCTAGTATATGCTGTCTCTTTTGTTGCCACTTAGAGCTATGTGTTTTCCTCTTAGCACTGCTTTCATTGTGTCCTGAAACATTTGGTATGAAGTGACTTCATTTTCATTAAATTCTAAAAATTGTTTAATTTCATTTTTTATTTCTTCCTTGGCCAAGGTGTCATTGAGTAGACTGCTGTTCAGTTTCCACATGTATGTGTGCTATCTGTTGTTTGTGTTGATATTGAAGACCAGCCTTAATCTGTGGTGATCTGATAGAACATGTAGGATTATTCCAATCTTCTTATATCTGTTGAGGCCTGTTTTGTGACCAATTATATGGTCAATTTTGGAAAAGGTACAAGGAGGTGCTCAGAAGAAGTAAAACTATTTTGTTTTAGGATGAAATGCTCTATAGATAGCTGTTAAATCCATTTGGTTCAAAACTTCTGTTAGTTTCACTGCGTCTCTGCTTATTTTCTTTCCATGATCTTTCCATTGATGAGTGGGGTAATGAATTCTCCAACTATTATTGTGTGAGGTTCAATGTATGCTTTGAACTTTAGTAAAGTTTCTTTTATGTATGTGATTGCCTTTGCATTTGGAGTGTCTTAGTCAGGGTTTCTATTCCTGCACATCATGACCAAGAAGCAAGTCAGGGAAGAAAGGGTTTATTCAGCTTACACTTCTGCATTGCTGTTCATCACAAAAGGAAGTCAGGACTGGAACTCAAGCAGGTCAGGAAGCAGGAGCTGATGCAGAGGCCATGAAGAGATGTTCCTTACTGGCTTGCTTCCCATGGCTTGCACAACCTGCTCTCTTATAGAACCCAAGAACACCAGCCCAAAGGTGGAACCACCCACAAGGGGCCCTCCCCCCTTGATCACTAATTGAGAAAATGCCCCACAGCTGGATCTCATGGAGGCACTTCCCCAACTGAAGCTCCTTTCTCTGTGATAACACCAACCTGGGTCAAGTTGACACACAAAACCAGCCAGTACAGGAGCATAGATGTTCAGAGTTGAGAGTTCATCTTGGTAGATTTTTTTTCTTTGATGTGTATGAAGTGTCCATTCTTATTCTTTTTGATAACTTTTAGTTGAAAGTTGATTTTTTTCCATGTTAGAATGGCTACTCTAACTTGTTTCTTTAGACCATTTGCTTGTAAAATTGTTTTACAGCCTTTTACTCTGAGGTATTACCAGTCATTTTCACTGAGTTTCGTTTCCTGTATGCAGCAAAATGTGGGTCCTGTTTACATATGCAGTCCTTTAGTCTATGTCTTTTTATTTGGGGAATTTAGTCCATTGATATTAAGAGATATTAAAGAAAAGTGATAATTGCTTTCTGTTATTTTTGTTATTAGAGGTGGGAATATTTGTTTGGCTATCTTCTTTGGGGTTTGTTGGAAGATTCCTTTCTTGTTTTTTCTCAGGTGTAGTTTCTCTCCTTCTGTTGGAATTTTCCATCTATTTTCCTTTATAGGGCTGAATTTGTAGAAAGATACTGTGTAAATTTGTTTTTGTCATGCAATATCTTTGTTTCTTCATCTATGTTAATTGAGAATTTTGCTGGGTTTAGTAGCCTGGGCTGACATTTGCATTCTCTTAGTGTCTGTATTACATCTGCCCAGAATCTTCTAGCTTTCATAGTCTCTGGTGAAAGTATGGTGTAATTCTGATAGGTCCACCTTTGGGTGTTACTTGACCTATTCCCTTACTAGTTTTAATATTCTTTCTTTCTTTTGTGCATTTGGTGTTTTGATTTTATGTGATGGGAAGAATTTCATTTCCGGTCTAGTCTATTTGGAGTTCTTTATGCCTCTTGTATGTTCATTGGCATCTCTTTCTTTAGGTTAGGGAATTTTTCTTCTATAATTTTGTTGAATATATGTATTGGACCTTTAAATTGGGAATCTTCACTCTCTTCAATACTTATTATCCATAGGTTTGATATTCTCATTTTGTCCTGGATTTGCTGGATGTTTTGTGTTAGGAGCTTTTTGCATTTTGTGTTTTCTTTGACTGTTGTACCAATGTTTTCTATGGTATCTTTTGCACTTGTGATTCTCTATTCTTTTTTTTTTTTTAATTCTGTTTGTGATGCTTTCATCTATGATTCCTGATCTCTTTCCTAGATTTTCTATTTCCAGGAATGTCTCCCATTGTGTTTTCTTTATTGTTTCTATTTTATTTTTTAGATCCTGGATTGTTTTATTCAATTCCTTCACCTTTTTGGTATGTTTTCTTATAATTCTTTAATGGCTTTTTTGAGCTTCCTCTTTAAGGGTTTCTAACTGTTTACTTGTGTTCTCCTGTATCTCTTTAAGGAGGTTATTTATGTCCTTAACGTCCTCTGTCATCATCATGAGAAGTGATTTTAAATCTAAGTCTTGCTTTTCTCATGTGATAGGTATGGATGACATGCCATTATGGGAGAACTGGGTTCTGATAATGCCAAGTGCTTATGTTCTTGTGCTTGCCTCTTGCAATATGATTATCTCTAGTGCTACCTTACTCACTCTCTCAGACTGGGACCTGTTTCTCCTGTTATCTTGGTTGTGTCAGAACTCCTCACAGTCCAGCTGTCTTTGTGACACTATGATCTAGCTATGCTTTGTGTAATAGTTCCAGGGACTAAAGATGCCTCTGGGATCCTGAAATCCTGTTGTGAATAAACTCCTGAGATCCTTTGTTCCTATGATCCTATGATCCTATGATCCTATGATCCTAGTCATGTTAGATCACCTGGGTGTCTAGCTTCCTCTGATTGTTGTGGGATTGGGTACAGAGCTAGCGCCCAAGGTTTGTTCAGGGCACTTGCTCTGACTGGAAGGAACTGGTACCACTGGCCCAGTCAGGGGTTCCTGTGTCCCTGAATCCCTGGAGATTATAGTTACTTCTTCTTTGGGCGTGTGTTTTGGCCTCCTCACTTATGATCCTGGGTGTGTGAGAGCTCCTGAGATTCCAGTTTCCTTTGGGTGTTGTGGGATTGGGTACAAAGCTAGTGCCCAAGGTCTGCTCAGGGCAGTGGCTCAGACCAGAAGGACTCAATGTATTTTTTAAATCCAGTGTGACTTCCTTGTTTTAAAATTTTAAACTTACTTTTAACATGAATTATCCTATATATTGGGATTCAATTCTTATAATTGCTAATATTGTTAATGTGACAGTATTTAGAATCACCTACAAGATGAGACTTGGAGCAAATAGTCTTGGGACTATTTCCTATCTTCTATACCTATTATCCTTAGGTTTAGTCTTCTCATTGTGTCTCTGGATTTTGTGGATTATGTTAATTGATGTTGAAAGGAACCCTGCCTTACTGGAGGATGGTATTATTCTGTAGGCTGGGGTCTTGGACTGAATAAAAGGAGAAATCTGGCTCATCACCAGCTATCATTAACATCTGATTCTTGATTCCAGATAGTCTGTAATGTAAGATGCCTCTATTCCTTCAGCCAAACTGGCATAACATTTCTAAATTATGAACCCAAATAAATTCTTTTTTATAAAGTTGCCTTTCTGAGGTGTATTTTACTACAGCTATGGTTAGTATCTAACACAATACTACAATAGCAACCATTTTCCATGATCTCTAAACTTAATGTTGAGATAATTTCTAGGTTGCAACTTTACTTGAAACTGCTAATCTTGTTATTCCCTGATGTTAATGTTTCATACAGTTTTGGTGTTGGAAATTTCTATACTATCTTTCTTTTTTTGTATCTCATTTAAAACCATTGTGCCCCACACTATCTATTTTCTTCTCCAACTATAGTAAATTATACTTTAAACATGTCCAGTATACCTTATAGTTTTGTCTTTCCATATTTATATAGTATCACTATTCTTCTGCAAGAAATATGATGTGATTTATGTTCCCATTTGCATATGTACTCCAAGGCATTATTTATCATGCAGTTTAAGGAATATATTTAATTCTTAATTTTATTTAAGATTTAGGTTTTACTTTAGTTTTACAATTGCTACTTGATGTAAATATATACATGTTTATGTGTTCCAATTTTCTAATGAGATTTTCTATACTACATTGATTTTATTTTTTAATTGTATGTACTTTTACTTTTAATGTTAGTCCTTTTTTTGCATCATGTATTGAAATGTGGTATGAATTTGGGTGAAATTCCAGACACCAAGAGAATTAGATTTTTTTCCCAACAGATAATCATCAACAAAGCAGATGACCTTAATATCATCATTGAATTACTTGATTTAAGGGTATGTTTTAAACTTTAGAAATTTTGATGTAAACTTTGAGGCCTTATGCCTGAAACAACCATTCAGGAGCTTCCATATTGGCAAGCTTTGAACTGCACTGTTTGTCTCTTTAGCACTGTGAGCCTGTGTAAATATCTACTTGGCACCATAGCCTCTTAACTGCTATTTTTTCTTGCTTTTTGGCCTGTAACTCCATTTATTTCTAAAGGGAAATTTTGTGCAGATGTTGAATTCTTTGATAGACTCAAATTCTAAAGTCTTGGCAGCTGAAGTGTTGGCTACCATTGTACCTCTGAAAGCCAGTGTTTACACTTCCAATCTAGTGAGAAGATTACAAGCTTGAGGTTTTGCTCTTGGTAAAGCTTCTATATTCAATGAAGTTAACCAAAGGCCTCTAGAGAAAAACTGTCAGCAAATGTATATTCAGTTATATATCTGAATCTTCTTACACTTATTGAAGAAATCCTTGTCAAAGCATTTACTATTACACACACAGACACACACACACACACACACACACACACACACACACACACACACACACACACATTGTTCAACTAATATACTTTTCTTAAAGTAACTGAATTTGTGATACATTTCATTCTACCTAAGACAGTGATCTTAAAATTATTTCCTAAGTCATAGTCTCTCTTGTTTTCCATTGTCCTTTTTAGAATATAGAACATATTTAAAAACACATAATTTTTTTATTTTCCATTCCCTAGCCCCATGTCCCTATAACTAGATTCTCTCTCTCTCTCTCTCTCTCTCTCTCTCTCTCTCTCTTCATATATATGTGTTTATGAGTTGCATTAGGTTTCTTTTTTAATTAGATATATTCTTTATTTACATTTCAAATGTTGTCCCCTTTTCTTTCAAATATTTATGTTTCAAATGTCCTTTCAAGATCTGTGAAGAAATGTGTTGGAATTTTGATGAAAATTTAATTCAATATGGAAATTGCCTTTGATAGGATGGGATTTTCAATTTTTTAAATTATTTTTGAATCTATTTTAATTTATTTATATTTCAAGTGTTATCCCCTTACCTGATTTCTTCACCTCACAGAAATTCCCATCCCATCCTCCCTCCCCCTGTTTCTATGAGGGTATTCCTCCACCCACCCACCCACTCCCACCTCCCTGCCCTTGATTTCCCTACACTGTGGCATCTATTGAACCTTCATAGGAACAAGGAACTCTCCTCCCACTGATGACTGATAAGGCCATCCTGTGCTTCTTATGCAGCCCCTGGAGCCATGTGTACACTTTGGTTGGTGGCTTAGTCACTGGGAGCTCAAGGGGGAGGAGGTCTTGTTAGTTGATATTGTTCTTCCTATGGGGTTGCAAACCCTTTCTGCTCCTTCAGTCCTTTCTGTAACTCCTCCATTGCTGACACTGCACTCAGTGCAATGGTTGGCTGTGAGTGTCTGTATTTGTAAGGCTCTGGCAGGGCCTCTCAGGAGACAGCTCTATCAGGCTCCTTTCAGCAAACCTTTCTTGGCATCCGCAATAGTGTCTGGGTTTGGTGACTGTATATGGGCTAGATCCCCAGTTGGGGAAGTATCTGGATGGCCTTTCCTTTAGACTTTACTCCACTCTTTGTCTCTGCATTTACTCCCATGGGTATTTTATTCCCCCTTGTAAGAAAGACCAAAGCACCCACACTTTGGTCTTCTATCTTCTTGAGCTTCATGTGGTCTGTAAATAGTAACTAGGGTATTTGGAACTTTGGAGCTAATATCCACTTATCAGCGAGTACATACCATATGTGGCCTTTTGTGATTGGGTTCCCTCATTCAGGATAATATTTCCAAGGTCCATCAATTTTCTTAAGAATTTCATGAGTTCATTTTTAATAGCTGAGTTTACCATAGTCCTTTTTAGAATATAGAATATTCTAGAATATAGAATATACCATAATACTTTTTAGAAAATAGAACATTTACCATTGGGTAAATATACCACATTTTCCTACCAATCCATGAGAAATGAATATCTTCCCTTCTTTTGTTATCTTCAGTTAGTTTAATCATGGTGAATGATTGTTTTAATGCGTTCTTGGATTTGGTAAGAATTTTATTGAGTGTTTTTGCATCGATATACATAAGGGAAATTGGTCTGAAGCTCTCTTTGTTGGATCTTTGTGTGTTATTGGTATCAGGGTAATTGTGGCTTCATAGAAGGAGTTGAGTAATGTTCTTTCTGTTTCTATTTTGTGGAATAGTTTGAAGAGTATTGGTTTTACATCTTCTTTTTAAAATATATATATATATATTATCATACACTGTATTATTATACACTGTAGCTGTCTTCTGACACACCAGGAGAGGGCATCAGAACTCATTACAGATGGTTGTGAGCCACCATGTGGTTGCTGGGATTTGAACTCAGGACCTCCAGAAGAGCAGTCAGAGCTCTTAACTGCTGAGCCATTTCTCCAGCCCCGGTTTTATGTCTTCTTTGAAGGCCTGGTAGAATTCTGCACTAAAACCATATGGTCATGTGTTTTTATTTTGGTTGGGAGACAATCAATGACAGCTTCTATTTCTTTAGGGGTTATGCGACTATCTGATCCTGATTTAACTTTGGTATTAGGTATCTGTGTAAAATGTTGTTTATTTCATCAAGATTTTCCAGCTGTATTGAGTATAGGCTTTTGTAGAAGGATCTAATGATTATTTTAATTCCATCACTTTCTGTATGTTTCCCTTTTCATTTCTGTTTTTGTTAATTTGGATACTGTCTCTGTGCCCTTTGGTTAGTCTAGCAAAGGTTTCATCTGTTTTGATGATATTCTCAAAGAACCACCTCCTGTATTTGTTGATTCTTTGTACAGTTCTTTTTGTTTCTACTTGGTTGATTTCAGCCCTGAGTTTGATGATTTCCTGCCTTCTACTCTTTTTGGGTGTATTAGCTTCTTTTTGTTCTAGAGCTTTCTGGTGTACTCGTAAGCTGCTAGTGTATGCTCTCTCCAGCTTCTTTTTCGATTCAGATCTATGAATGTTCCTCTTAGCACTGCTTCCATTGTGTCAGATAAATTTGGGTATGTTGTGTCTTCATTTTAATTAAATTCTAAAAAGTCTTTATTTACTTTTCTTATTTCTTCCTTGACCAAGGAATCATTGAGTAGAGCATTGTTCAGCCTCCATGAATATGTGGGCTTTCTGTTGTTTTTGTTGCTCTTGAATATCAGCCTTAATCCATAGTGATCTGATAGGATGCATGGGATTATTTCTATCTTCTTATATCTGTTAAGGTCTGTTTTATGACCAATTATATGGTCAATTTTGGAGAAGGTACCATGAGGTGCGAAGAAGAAGGTATGTTCTTTTGATTTAGGATGAAATGTTCTATAGATATCTGTTAAATCCATTTAGTCCCTAACTTCTGTTAATTTCACTGTGTCTGTGTTTAGTTTGTGTTTCCCTGATCTGTCCATTGAAGCGAGTGGGATGTTGAAGTCACCCAAAATTATTGTGTGAGGTGCAGTGTGTGCTTTGAGCTTTAGAAAAGTTTCTTTTATGAATGTCGGTACCCTTGCATTTGGAGCATAGATGTTCAGTATTGAGAGTTCTTCTTGGTAGATTTTTCCTTTGACAAGTATGAAGTGTCTTTTTTCTTCATAATGACTTTTGGTTGAAAGTCCATTTTATCTGGTATTAGAATGGCTATTCCAGCTTGTTTTCTAGGATCATTGGCTCAGAAAATTGCTTTCTAGCCTTTTACTCTGAGGTAGTGTTTGTCTTTTACAGTGAGGTCCATTTCCTATACAGCAATATGATGGGTCCTGTTTACATATCCAGTCTGTTAGTCTTTATTGGGGAATTGAGCCCATTGATGTTAAGAGATATTAAGGAACAGTGATTATTGTTTCCTGTTATTTTTGATGTTATTTTTATGTTTATGTGGTTATCTTCTTTTGGGTTTGTTGAAAGATTACTTTCTTGCTTTCTTTAGTGTGTAGTTTTCCTCCTTGTTTTGGCATTTTCTATCTATTACCCTATGTAGGGCTGGATTTGTGGAAAGATATTGTATAAATTTGATTTTATCATGAAATATCTTGGTTTAACCAAGAATAGTCATTGAGAGTTTTCCTGGGTTTCCCTGGGCTGGAATTTGAGTTCTCTTAGGGTCTGTATGAAATCTGCCCAGAGGCTAGAGAGATGGCTCAGTGGGTAAGAGCACTGACTCCCAAAGTTCCTAAGTTAAAATCCCAGCAACCACATGGTGCTTTATCACCATCAGTAATGAGATCTGATGACCTCTTCTGGTGTGTCTAAAGACAGTTACAGTGTACTCACATATAATAATAAATGAATCTTTAAAAAAAAGAATCTGCTCAGGATCGTCTAGCTTTCATGGTCTCTGGTGAGAAGTGTGGTATAATTATGATAGGTCTGCCTTTAAATGTTACTTGACTTTATTTTCCCTTACTGCTTTTAATAATCTTTTTTTTTCAGTGCATTTGGTGTTTTGATTATTATGTGATGGGAGGAATTTCTGCTCTAGTCCAGTCTATTTGGTCTTCTTTTAGTTTCATGGGCATTTCTTTCTTTAGGTTAAGGAAGTGTTCTCCTATAATTTTGTTGAAGATATTTACTGGTCCTTTAAGTTGGCAATCTTCACTCTCTTCAATACCTATCATCCTTTGGTCTGGTCTTCTCATTGTGTCATGAATTTCTTGGATTTTTTTTGGGGGGGGTGCTTATGAGCTTTTTGCATTTTGCATTTTCTTGAACTGGTGTGTGAATTTTTTTCATGGCATCTTCTTCACCTGAGATTCTCTCTTCTATCTTTTGCATTCATTTGGTGATGCTTGCATCTATGATTCCTTATCTCTTTCCAAGGTTTTCTATTTGCATATTTCTCTTCATTTATGATTTCTTTATTGATTCTACTTTCATTTTTACATCCTGGATGGTTTTGTTCAATTCCTTCACTTTTTGTTTGTGTTTTCCCTTAATTCTTTAAGGAATTTTTGTGTTTCTTTTTTAAGGGCTCCTAACTCTTTATGCATGTTCTGTATTTCTTTGAGGGAATTATTTATGTCTTTCTTGAAGTCCTCTATCATCATCATGAGATGTTATTTTAGAACCATATATTGCATTTCTGGTATGTTGGGTTAACCAGGGCTCACTGTTTTGTGACAACTGGGTTTGGATGATGTCATTTTGTCTTTTTTTATGTTGATAATGTTCTAGTGTTTGACTCTTGCCATCTGGTTATATCTGGTGCTAGCTGGTCTTGTTGTCTCTTACTGTGGCTTATCTGTCCTGAAAACCTGTGTATCTATACTCCTGGTGGAACCATTCTCTCTGGGCAGAATTTAGATATGATGAGCTATGATACAGGGTCAGCTCAGGTGTGCAGGCTGAAACCAGAAGGATCCTGTCCCCAGATGATCCTTGATTCCTGTGTCCTGATGGCTCTGGAGAGGTCCCTCTTGGGCCAGGAATTTGAAGAGAGGTGGTGGTTTTACATGTGTACACAGGTATGTAGGCACTCCTGGGAGACCAGCTATCTTGTGGTGGTATTTGTATATGTAGCTCTGTGACCCAGGATCAGCTCTGGGTGCAAACAGAAATTGGAAGACTACTGTCCCAGGCTGCTCCTTGGCTCTTGTGTCCTCAGGGTTTTGGCCTGGTTCCTCTGAGCAGCAGAGGTGGTCCTACCTGTGCTCTCAGGCATCTCTGCACTCCTGGGAGTTTAGCTGTCTCGCTGTACCACCTGGATATGGTGCTCTTTGGCCGAGGATGGTGTTAAATATCGATTTTTTTATTATTTAAAAGTATTTATATTGAAATTATATTCTTCACTTTCACCAGGTCCTTTCTACTGGACAGATATGGTCTTCTACCATGAAGATACCATATCCTTACCCATCCTAGAGGATATGCTGCACTCAGAGCAATAGTGGACTTTCTGTATTCAAAACAGTTGAGGATCCACTGCACTCAGAGCAGTTGGACAACAGCTTGACTGTTCCACTGAAGACTCAACAGTCTGAAGAACTCCCAGGAGATCTACTGCAGCAGGGGAAAAAGATCAGCAGCTTCTCTGCCCCTGTGAAGAGCCCCAAGTTGGAAGGCCCCACAGGAGGTTTGCTACTGCCAAGGCTACATGCTAACCAGGAGACCCGAAGCAATAATCAGAATAGAGGAGAATGACGAGTCCCAGCTCAACGGACATGAAAATGTCTTCACCAAAATCATAGAAGAAAACATACTTAACCAAAAGAAAGAGATGGCCATAAAAGTACAATAAGCCTACAGAACACCAAATAAATTGGATCAGAAAAGAAAATCCTCTTGCCACATAATAATCAAAACACTAGACTCACAGAAAAACGAAAGAATATTGAAAGCTGCAAGGAAAAAAAGCCAAGTAACATACAAAGCTTACCTATTAGAATTACTCCAGATTTCTCAACAGAGACTATGAAAGCTAGAAGATCCTGATCAGAGGTCAAGTAGACTCTAAGACAACACAAATGCCACCCTGGGATACTATGCTCAGCAAAACTCTCAATCAACATAAATAGAGAAACCAAAATATTCTAGGGCAAAAACAAATCCAAACAATAACTATCTATCAATTCAGCCCTACAGAGGATCCCTGAAGGAAAACTCCATCACAAGGAAGGTACCTGCATCAAAGAAAGGACAAGATATTAAGCATCTTACAAAGTCAAAAGGAAAGAATCACCAGCACATAAAGCCACCTAAAGCAACAAATATGTCAGGAACCAACAGTAATCTCTCCTTAATATCTCTGAATATTAATGGACTCAACTCACCTATAAAAAACCTAAGCTAAAAAACTGGATATGCATACAAGAGCCAGAATTTTGCTGCATATAAGTAACACAGCTCAAAAACAAAGACAGTCACTATATCAGAGTAAAAGGATGGGAAAAAAGCCTCCCAAGCAAATGGTCACAGGAAACAAGGAGTAATTGCCATCCTAATTTCCAATAAAAAGACTTTCAGCCAAAAGTTATCAAGGATACTTCATATTCATCAAGGGTAAAATCCTACAAAAACAATCTCAATTGTGAACATCTCTACCCCAAATGAAAGAGCACCCACATTCATAAAAGAAAGTTTACTAAAGTTTAAAACACACATTGAAGCCCATATAATTATACTGGGAGACTTCCACACCACACTCTCTCTCATGAATGGACAAGTCATTGAAACACAAACTAAACAGAGAAACAGTGAAACTAAGAGAGGTTGTGAATAAATGGATTTAACAGATATCTAAGAGCATTTCACCCTAAAACAAAGATTAAATTTTCTTCTCAACACCTCATGGTACCCTCTCCAAAATTGACTATATAATTGAGCACCAAACAACCCACAACCAATACAAGAAGATTGCATACTATAAGATCACCATGGTATAAGGCTGGTCATCAATAACAGCAAATACTACAGAAATCCCACATACTCATGAAAACCCAACAACTCTTTACTCAATGATAAGCTGGGCAGGGAAGTGATAAAGAAAGAAATTAAAGACTTCCTAGAATTTAATGAAAATATTGACACATCATACCCAAATTTATGGTACACAATGAAAACTGTGCTAAGAGGAAAGTTTATAGCACTAAGTGCCCTGGTAAAGAAAGTAGAGAGATATTACACTAACAACAGCATACCTGAGAGCCCTAGAACAAAGAAGCAAACTCACCTACTAGGAGTAGAAGGCAGGAAATAGTCAAACTCAGGGTGGAAATCAATGAAATAGAAACAAAGAAAATGATACAGAATAAAAAAAACAAAAACAAAACTATAAGATGGTTCTTTCAGAAAATCAAGAAGATAGATTAAACCCCTAGAAAAACTAGCTAAAGGGCCCAGAGACAGTATCCAAATTAACAAAATCAGAAATGAATAGGGAAACATAACAACAAAAATAGAGGAAGTTAAAAAAATCATTAGATCTTACTATAAAAGCCTTTACTCAACAACACTGGAAAATCTAGATGAAATGGCTGGTTTTCTGGACAGATACCACATACCAAAGTTAAATCAGGAGCAGGTGAACTATCTAAACAGGCCTGTATCGAACAAGGAAACAGAAGTCATTAAAAACTTCCCAACCAAAAAAGCACAAGGCCAGATATATTTACTGCAGGATTCTACCAGACCTTCATATAAGAGCTTATACTAATTTCCTCAAATTATTCCATAAAATAAATAAAATACAGTGACAGGCAGGTAGATCAATGGGATAGAAATGAAGACACAGAATTGGAAACACACACTTATGGTCATTTGATCTTTGACAAAGGAGCTAAAACCATTCAGTGGAAAAAAAGATAGCCATTTCAACAAATGGTGCTGTTTCACCTGACAGTTAGCATGCAGAATATAAATCGACCCATTCTTATCCCCTTGTACAAAGCTCAACACCAAGTAGATCAAGGACCGCCACATAAATCCAGACACAGTGAAACGAGTAGAACAGAAACATGGGAAGAGCCTTGAGCATAGGGGCACAAGGGAAAATTTCCTGAACAGAACACCAAGAGCTTATGTTCTAAGATCAACAATTGGCAAGGTGGACCTCATAAAATTACAAAGTTTCTGTAAGGCAAAAGATACTGTCAATAGGACAAAATGGTAATCAACAAATTGGGATAAGATCTTTACCAACCCTACAGACCACAAAGGGTTAATATCCAATATATACAAAGAACTCAAGAAACTATACTCCAGAGAACCAAATAACCCTATTAAGAATGGGGTACAGAGCTAAACAAAGAATTTTTACTTGAGGAATATCAAATGGCTGAGAAACACCTAAAGAAATGTTCAAGATCCTTAGTCATCAGGGAAATACAAATCAAAACAACCCTTGGATTTCGCCTCACACCAGTCAGAATGGCCAAGATAAAAAAAAACAACAAAAAAAACAACCCAAAAAAACCAAAAACAAACAAAAACAAACAAACAAACAACAACAACAAAAAACAACCAGAGAACAGAAAATGTTGGAGAGGATGTGCAGAAAGAGGAACACTCCTCCACTGCTGGTGGGATTGCAAGTTGGTACAACCACTCTGGAAATCAGTTTGCTGGTTCCTCAGAAAATTGGGCATAATACTACTGGAGGACCCTCCTATAACATTCCTGGGCATATACCCAGAGGATTCTTCAGCATGTAATAAGGACACATGCTCTGATATGTTCATAGCAGCCCTATTTATCATAGCCAGAAGCTGGAACGAACCCAGATGTCCCTCAACCTAGGAATGGATACAGAGAATGTGGTATATTTACACAATGGAATACTACTCAGCTATTAAAAATAATGAATTCATGAAATTCTAGACAAATAGGTGAGACTGGAAAGTATCATCGTGATTGAGGTAACCCAATCACTAAAGAATATACAAAGTATGCACTCAGTGATAAGTGGATATTAGCCCAGAAGCTTGGAATACCCAAGACACAATTCATATATCAAATGATGTTCAAAAAGAAGGAAGAACAAAGTATGGATACTCTGGTCCTTCTTAGAAGGGGGAACAAAATACCCACAGAAAGAGATACAGAGACAAAGTGTGGAACAGAGTCTGAGGGAAAGAGCATCCAGAGACTGCCCCACCTAGGGATCCATCTCATATAGAGCTACAAAACCCAAACACTATCCTGGATGCTCACAAGTGCTTGCTGACCAGAGCCAGATATAGCTTTCACCTGGGAGGCCCTGCTATTTCATGACAAATACAGAGGGGGCTACTCTCAGCCAGCCATCAAAATGAGCACAGGGTCCCTAATGGGGGAGCTAGAGAAAGGATACAAGGAGCTGAAGGGGTTTGCAGCTCCATAGGAGGAACAACAATATGAGCCACACAGTATTCCCAGAGCTCCCAGGAACAAAACCATCAATCAAAAAGTACACATGGAGTTCCCCATAGCTCCAGACCCATAGGTAGCAGAGGATGGCCTTGTTGGATACCAAATGAGGAGAGACCCCTGATCTGGGGAACGCTTGATGCTGCAGTGTATGGGGAATACCAGGAGAGGAAGCAGGAGAGGGTTGATTGAGAAACAGGGGGAAATGGGTTTTGAGACTTTGAGGGGGGGGGGGGAACCAGGAAGGGGACAAAATTTGAAATGTAAATAAAGAATATATCTAATAAAAAATTAAAGAAAAGAACTACGACTTAACTCATTCTATGAAGCCATAATTACTCTGATACCTAAACCACACAAGGACCCAACCAAAAATGAAAACTTCAGACCAATTTTGCTAATGAATTGCAAACCAAATCCAAGAAGACATCAAAACCATCATTCACCAAGATCAAACTGGCTTCATCCCAGGGATGCAATGTTGGTTTAATATATAAAAATCCATTAACCTAGCCCACTGTATAAACAAACTCAAAGAAATAAAATCACATGCTTCTCTTCTTAGATGGAGAAAAAAGCATTTGAGAAAATATAAGATCCCTTCATATTAAAAGTTTTGAAGAGGTCAGTAATTCAAGTCCATACCTAACCATAATAAAAGCAATTTACTGCAAACCCATAGTCAATATTAAATTAAATGAAGATATACTTGAAGCAATTCCACTGAAATCTGTGACAAGACAAGGATGCTACTCTCCCCATATCTATTGAATATTATACTTAAAGTGCTAGGTAGAAAAATAAGGCAACAAAAAGAGATCGACATGATATAAATTGGCAAAGAAAAAATATAGGTAGCACTATTTGTAGATGATATGATAGTATACATAAGCGACCCCAAATAATCTACTAGAGAAGTTCTCCAGCTGATAAACAACTCCAGCAAAATGGCCATATACACAATTAACTCAAATAAATCAGTAGTCTTCCTTTATACAAATGACAAACTGGCTGATAAAGAAATTAGGGGGAAAAGTCCCTTCACAATAGCCACAAATAATGTAAAATATCTCAGGGTAACTCTAACCAAACAAGTGGAAGATCCATATGACAATAACTTGAAGTTTCTCAGGAAAAAAAAAATCAAAGAATATCTCAGAAAATGGAAAGATCTCCTATGCTCATGGATTGACAGAATTAACATAGTAAAAATGGTCACACTACCAAAGGCAATCTATAAATGCAATGCAATCCCCATCAAAATCCCAACACAATTCTTCATAGACATAGAAAGAGGAATTCTCAATTTCATCTGGAAAGGCAAAAAACAAAAACAAAAACAACAACAACAACAAAAAAAAAACCCACAACAACTGATATTTATAGAACATTTCACCCTAAAGCAAAAGAATATACCTTTTTCTCAGCACCTCATGGTACCTTCTCCAAAATCGACCATATAATTGGACACAAGGCAGACCTCAACAAATATAAGATGATCGAACTAATCCCATGCCTCCTATCAGATCACTATGGTGTAAGAGTGATTTTCAATAGCAACAAAAACAACAGAAAGCCCACATACACATGGAGGCTGAATAATACTCTACTCAATGACACCTTGACCAAAGAAGAAATAAAGAAATAAATCAGAGACTTTTTAGAATTTAATGAAAATCAAGGCACAGCATACCCAAATCTTTGGGACACAATGAAAGCAGTGCAAAGAGGTAAACTCATAGCCCTGAGTGCCTCCAAAAAGAAAATGGAAAGAGCATACACTAGCAGCTTAACAACACAACTGAAAGTCCTGGAACAAAAAGAAGCAATTCACCCAGGAGGAGTAGAAGACAGGAAATCATCAAACCCAGGGCTGAAATCAATCAATTGGAAACAAAGCGAATCGTACAAAGAATTAACGAATCCAGGAGCTGGTTCTTTGAGAAAATCAACAAGATAGATAAACCCTTAGCCAGACTGACCAAAGGGCACAGAGAAAGTATCCAAATTAACAAACTTAGAAATGAAAAGGGAGATATAACAACAGAAAATGAGGAAATCCAAAAAATCATCAGATCCTACTACAAGAGCCTATACTCAACACAACTGGAGAATCTGGAGGAAATGGATAATTTCCTTGACAGATACCAAATACCAAAATTAAATCAGGACCAAATAGATCATCTAAACAGTCCCATAAAGCCTAAAGAAATAGAAGGAGTCATAGAAAGTCTTCCAACCAAAAAAAGCACAGGACCAGATGTTTTCAGTGCAGAATTCTATCAGACCTTCAAAGAAGACTTAACACCAATACTCTTCAAACTATTCCACAAAATAGAAACAGAAGGAACACTACCCAATTCCTTCTACGAAGCCACAATTACGCTGATACCAAAACCACACAAAGATCCAACAAAGAAAGAGAACTTCAGACCAATTTCCCTTATGAACATCGATGCAAAAATACTCAATAAAATTCTTGCCAACTGAATTCAAGAACACATCAAAATGATCATCCACCATGATCAAGTAGGCTTTATCCCGAGAATGCAGGGTTGGTTCAATATACGGAAATCCATCAATGCAATCCACTACATAAACAAACTCAAAGAAAAAAAACCACATGGTCATTTCATTGGATGCTGAAAAAGCATTTGACAAAATTCAGCATCCTTTCATGCTTAAAGTCTTAGAAAAAACAGGAATTCAAGGCCCATACCTAAACATAGTAAAAGCAATATACAGCAAACCGGTAGCCAGCATCAAACTAAATGGAGAGAAACTTGAAGCAATCCCCCTAAAATCAGGGACTAGACAGGGCTGCCCCCTCTCTCCTTATCTTTTCAATATTGTACTTGAGGTACTAGCTCGGGCAATTCGACAACATAAGGAGGTCAAAGGGATACAAATTGGAAAGGAAGAAGTCAAACTATCATTATTTGCAGATGACATGATAGTCTACCTAAGTGACCCAAAAAACTCCACTAGAGAACTCCTACAGCTGATAAACAACTTCAGCAAAGTGGCAGGTTATAAAATCAACACAAGCAAATCAGTGGCTTTCCTATACTCAAAGGATAAGCACGCTGAGAAAGAAATTAGGAAAATGACCCCCTTCACAATAGCCACAAACAGTATAAAGTATCTTGGGGTGACTCTTACCAAACATGTGAAAGATCTTTATCACAAGAACTTCAAGACTCTGAAGAAGGAAATGGAAGAAGACCTCAAAAAATGGGAAAACCTCCCATGCTCATGGATCGGCAGAATCAATATAGTTAAAATGGCCATTTTGCCAAAAGCAATATACAGATTCAATGCAATACCCATCAAAATCCCAACTCAATTCTTCACAGAGTTAGAAAGAGCAATTAACAAATTCATCTGGAATAACAAAAAAACCAGGATAGCTAAAACTATTCTCAGCAACAAAAGAAATTCTGGGGGAATCAGTATCCCTGACCTCAAGCAATACTACAGAGCAATAGTGTTAAAAACTGCATGGTATTGGTACAGTGACAGGCAGGCGGATCAATGGAACAGGACTGAAGATCCAGAAATGAACCCACACACCTATGGCCACTTGATCCTCGACAAAGGGGCTGAAAACATCCAATGGAAAAAAGATAGCCTTTTCAACAAATGGTGCTGGTTCAACTCGAGGTCAGCCTGCAGAAGAATGAGAATTGATCCATCCTTGTCTCCTTGTACTAAGCTCCAATCCAAATGGATCAAGGACCTCCACATAAAACCAGACACTCTGAAGCTAATAGAAAAGAAACTGGGGAAGACCCTTGAGGACATCGGTACAGGGAGAAAATTTCTGAACAGAACACCAATAGCTTATGCTCTAAGATCAAGAATTGACAAATAGGATCTCATAAAATTACAAAGTTTCTGTAAGGCAAAGGGCACCATCAAGGGGACAAATCGGCAACCAACAAATTGGGAAAAGATCTTCACCAATCCTACATCAGATAATACATCAGGCTAATATCCAATATATATAAAGAACTCAAGAAGTTAGACTCCAGAAAAGCAAACAACCCTATTAAAAAATGAGGTACAGAGTTAAACAAAGAATTCTCACCTGAAGAACTTCGGATGGCGGAGAAGCATCTTAAAAAATGCTCAACTTCATTAGTCATTAGGGAAATGCAAACCAAAACAACCCTGAGATTTCACCTTACACCAGTCAGAATGGCTAAGATTAAAAATTCAGGAGACAGCAGGTGTTGGAGAGGGTGTGGAGAAAGAGGAACACTCCTCCACTGCTGGTAGGGTTGCAAATTGGTACAACCACTCTGGAAATCAGTCTGGTGGCCCCTCCGAAAACTGGGCACCTCACTTCCAGAAGATCCTGCTATACCGCTCCTGGGCATATACCCAGAGGATTCCCCACCATGTAATAAGGATACATGCTCTACTATGTTCATAGCAGCCCTATTTATAATTGCCAGATGCTGGAAAGAACCCAGGTATCCCTCAACAGAAGAGTGGATGCAAATAATGTGGTATATCTACACAATGGAGTATTATTCAGCCATTAGAAACAATGAATTCATGAAATTCTTAGGCAAATGAATGGAGCTAGAAAACATCATACTAAGTGAGGTAAGCCAGACTCAAAAGGTGACTCATGGTATGAACTCACTAATAAGTGGATATGAACCTAGAAAACTGGAATACCCCAAACATAATCCATACATCAAATGAGGTACAAGAAGAAAGGAGGAGTGGCCCCTTGTCCTGGAAAGACTCAGTGAAGCAGTATAGGGCAAAACCAGAACGGGGAAGTGGGAAGGGGTGGGTGGGAGGACAGGGGGAGATAAGGGGGCTTATGGAACTTTCGGGGAGTGGGGGGCTAGAAAAGGGGAAATCATTTGAAATGTAAATAAAAAATATATTGAATAAAAATTAAAAATAAAGAAAAAAACAAAAAAAAAACAAAAAAACAAAAAACCCAACAACAACAACAACAACAACAACAACAACAACAACAAAAAAAAAAAAAAAAAGAAAACCCCCCCAGAATAGCAAAAGCAATTCTTAACAATAAAAGAACTTCTGGGGGAATCACCATGCCTGACCTCAAGCTTTACTACAGAGCAATAGTGATAAAAAAAAAACTGCATGGTATTGGTACAGAAACAGACATATTGGTCATTGGATTAGAAATGAAGACCTGGAAATAAAACCACACACTTGAAAGAACACTTGATCTTTGACAAAGAAGCCAAAAATATAGTGGAAAAAAGAAAGCATCTTCAATAAATGGTGCTGTTCTAACTGGCTGTAAAATGAAAAATGGCCCATATTTTTCACCTTGTACAAAGTTCATGTCGATGTGGATCAAGGACCTCAATGTAAAACCAGATACACTGAATCTAATGGAAGAGAAAGTGGGAAAGAACCTTGAACTTATTGGCACAAAGAAAAGTTCATAAATAGAACTCCAATGGCTCATGCTCTACGATCAAGAATTGAAAAATGGGATCTCATGAAACTGGAAAGCTTCTGTAAGGCAAAGGACTTAGTCAACAAGACAGATTGGCAACCTACAGATTGGGAAAAAAATCTTCACTTACTCTACACCTGATAGAGGGCTAATATTCAAGATATATAAAGAACTCAAGAAGCTAACCATCAAAAAAACCAAACAACCCAATTAAAAAATGGGGTGTAGAACTAAATGGAGATTTCACAACTGAGGAATCTTGAATGGCTGAGAAGCAGTTAAAATTTTTTTCAAAGTACTTAGTGATCAGAGTAAAGCAAATCAAACTGACCCTAATTTCCACTTTACACCAATCAGAATGGATAAAATCTATACTTCAGGTGACAACACTTGTTGGAGAGGATATGGAAAGAGAGGAATACTCCTCCATTGCTGGTGGGATTGCAAACTGGTACAACCACTCTGGAAATCAATCTGGAGGTTCCTCAGAAAATTGGAAATAGATCTTTCTGAAGACCCAGCTATACCACTGTTGGGAATATACCCAAAAAACATCCCACCATGCCACAGGGGCACATGTTTCACTATGTTCATAGCAGCCATATTTGTGATAGCCAGAAACTGGAAACAGCCTAGATGTCCCAGGACAGAAGACTGGATACAGAAAATGTGGTTCATTTACACAATGGAATACTACTCAGCTATTAAGATTGAGGACATCCTGAGTTTTGCAGGCAAATGGATGGAACTAGAAAATAATCATCCTGAGTGAGGTAACTCAGACCCAAAAGACATGCATGGTATGTACTCACTAATAAGTGAAGTTAGCCAAAAAAAAAAAAAAAAAAAAAAAAAAAAAAAGATTACAGAATACCGAACATACAGTCCACACAACTCAGAAAAGGTCAACAAGCTGAAGTGCCCAAGTGGGTAGAGAGGAGGTATGGGATGTGGAACAGTTAGAAGAGTGGATGTGGGGGATAAAATATGGAGTATTAATTAATTAGGAAATCAAATCATACACACACACAAAGAAAATATATTCTTCTATTACACAATACATGAAGACTTTGGTTTTCCTTCCCTCCACTTTTCCTAGTACCTTCCACACCTCTCATCTCCCCCATATCTACTCCTCAGTTTCCCTTCAGAAAAGAGCAGGCCTCCTCTTAGACCTGTGGTTTAGAGACATAAACACAGCTAGATAAACACATACAATATGTCTTGCAAGGCAGCCCAAGAGGATGAAAAGTATCCCAAGAGAAGGCAAGAAGTCAAGGATACACTTTCTCCCATATGTAAGAGTCCCCCAAAACCACCAAGCTAACCTCCATAATATATATACAGTGTACATAACACAGACCCATGCATGTCCCATTCTTGTTGCTTCAGTCACTGTGAATTGATCAGTTCATTCAGTGGACTGTATTCTCCTGATTTCCTTCATCCAATCTGACTCAGACAATATTACTTCCTCCACTTCCCTGGACTTCCTCACCCCATCCCTGGGGACAGGACCAGATAAAGACCTGTCTGGCTGTGTATCTCTGCATCCACTCCCATCTGCTACCTGAGAAAGCTTCTCTGATGACAACTGGTCAAGGTATAGATCTATGAGTATAGCAGAATCATTAGGAATTATTTCATTGATTATTGTATCAGCCATGTTTGGTTCTACCCTAAGTCTGTGGGCTATATGGTCTCCAGTTACTGGTACTTGATCCAGCACGCCTTGCAGCCACAATAGATTGTAGGTCAAATGTTTTGTGGCTGGGTTTCTTTCCAATTTTTCCTTTCCATAGCCAGCAGGGTACCTTCATTCATCAAAGACTATGCATGGTAGAATCCATGCAGACACCAGTTAAAACTCCTTATAGTTAATGAGCTGTGTGCATGTCCTCAGCAATGGAACCTCACTGTCAGTTTGCAGAGAGCAACCCTCTGTTCTAGCATTAGCCTTGGTTGTATCAGTATCCCCATGGAAATTCCTCAAATGACAACTCAACTAAATGCAATCCAATCTCAAGACTTGTACCTGGCTATAAGAGATGGCTATTTCAGATTTAGTATTCACCATTACAAGGACTACTCACTAGGACTACTCTCATAGATTTTAAGAAACTTCTACTGCATTAGGTTTCTACACCAGCCCAAACTACAACCTAATTTTCTCCCTGCTGTCTTTCTCCAACACATCTTCTATCTGATCCCTTCTATCCCTGTCCCCACCTGCCACAGTCAACCTGCAAATTTCTATTTTCACTTCAGGGGCATATACATGAGAATCCCCTAAAACATTCTTTTTTACCTAGCCTCTTTGGGTTTATGGTTTTTAGTTTGATTATTCTTTACTTAACAGCCAAAATCTACTTATTAGTCTTTCTAGTTCTTGGCTACTTCACACAGGATGATTTTTTTCTAGTTCCATCCATTTGTCTAAAAATTTCATTGTATCCTTATTTTTAATAGCTAAGTAATATTGCATTTGGTAAATAAAACACAATTCCCTTATCCATTCTTAGGTAGAGGGACATTGGGGTTTTTTCCAGTTCCTTGCTATTACGAATAAAACTTTAATGAACATAGTTGAGCAAGTGTCCTTGTGGTAGGATAGAGCATCCTTTTGACATGTGCCCAAGAGTAGTATAGTTGTACTTCCACTAGCAATGATGGAGTGTTTTCCTTGTTCTCCATCCTTACTAGTGTGAGTTGTCACTTGTGTTATAGATCTTAGCCATTCTGACAGTATAAGATGGAAGCTAAAATTAGTTTCAATTGATATGTCTTTCACTGTTTCTCAGCCATTCTCTATTGAAACTCTGTTTAAATCTCTACTCCATTTTTAAATGGGATTATTTGGTTTGTTGAGATCTAGTTTGAGTTCATATATATATATATAATATATATCATATATATATCTATCAGATGCAGAGAGATGTAGGAAAAATATTTTCCCATTCTGTAGGCTGCTACTTGGTCCTATTGATGGTGTTCTTTGCCTTACAGGTTTTCAGTTTTTTGTGGCACATTTGTTAATTGTTGACCTCATTGCCTACTCTATTGGTGTTCTGTTCAGAAAGCCTTCTCTTGTGCCAATGTATTCAAAGCTATTCTCTACTTTCCTATCGGACTTAGTATATGCACATTCATGGACTAGAGTTTTATTCAGGGTGCTAAATATTGATTTATGTGTATTCTCTACATACAGACCTACAGTTTGACCAGCACATTTGTTGAAGATTCTTTCTTTTTTACAGTATGTATTTCCGGTTCATCAAAAATCGGGTGTTCATAGGTGTGTGGATTTATGTCTGAGTCTTCAGCTAAATTTAATTCTATTAGTCAGAGTATGTCTTTATGCCACTAACCTGCAATTTTTTTAAATTTTTTTGTTGGATATAATTTATTTACATTTCAAATGATTTCCCCTTTTCTAGCCCCCTACTCCCCGAAAGTCCCGTAAGCCCCCTTCTCTTCCACTGTCCTCCCACCCACTCCTTCCCACTTCCCCGTTCTGGTTTTGCCGAATACTGCTTCACTGAGTCTTTCCAGAACCAGGGGCCACTCCTCCTTTCTTCTTGTACCTCATTTGATGTGTGGATTATGTTTTGGGTATTCCAGTTTTCTAGGTTAATATCCACTTATTGGTGAGTGCATACCATGATTCACCTTTTGAGTCTGGGTTACCTCACTTAGTATGATGTTCTCTAGCTCCATCCATTTGCCTAAGAATTTCATGATTTCATTGTTTCTAATGGCTGAATTACTATTCTACCATTGTGTAGATATACGACATTTTTTGTATCCACTCTTCTGTTGAGGGATACCTGGGTTCTTTCCAGCATCTGGCAATTATAAATAGGGCTGCTATGAACATAGTAGAGCATGTATCCTTATTATATGGTGGGGAATCCTCTGGGTATATGCCCACGAGTGGTATAGCAGGATCTTCTGGAAGTTAGGTGCCCAGTTTTCTGAGGAACTGCCAGACTGATTTCCAGAGTGGTTGTACCAATTTGCAACCCCACCAGCAGTGGAGGAGTGTTCCTCTTTCTCCACACCCTCTCCAACACCTGCTGTCTCCTGAATTTTTAATCTTAGCCATTCTGACTGGTGTAAGATGAAATCTCAGGGTTGTTTTGATTTGCATTTCCCTAATGACTAATGAAGTTGAGCATTTTTTAAGATGCTTCTCCACCACCCGAAGTTCTTAAGGTGAGATTTCATTGTTTAACTCTGTACCCCATTTTTAATAGGGTTGTTCAGTTTTCTGGAGTCTAACTTCTTGAGTTCTTTATATATATTGGATATTAGCCCTCTATCTGATGTAGGATTGGTGAAGATCTTTTCCCAATTTGTTGGTTGACGATTTGTCCTCTTGATGGTGTCCTTTCCCTTACAGAAACTTTGTAATTTTATGAGGTCCCATTTGTCAATTCTTGCTCTTAGAGCATACGCTATTGGTGTTCTGTTCAAAAACTTTCTCCCTGTACCGATGTCCTCAAGGGTCTTCCCCAGTTTCTTTTCTATTAGCTTCAGAGTGTCTGGCTTTATGTGGAGGTCCTTTATCCATTTGATTTGAGCTTAGAACAAGGAGACAAGGATGGATCAATTCGCATTCTTCTGCATGCTGACCTCCAGTTGAACCAGCACCATTTGTTGAAAAGGCTATCATTTTTCCATTGGATGTTTTCAGCCTCTTTGTTGAGGATCCAGTGGTCATAGGTGTGTGGGTTCATTTCTGGATCTTCAATCCTGTTCCATTAATCCTCCTACCTGTCACTGTACCAACACCATGCAGTTTTTAACACTATTGCTCTGTAGTATTGCTTGAGATCAGGGATACTGATTCCGCCAGACTTTTTTATGTTGCTGAGAATAGTTTTAGCTATCCTGGGTTTTTTGTTATTCCAGATGATTTTGATAATTGCTCTTTCTAACTCTGTGAAGAATTCAGTTGGGATTTTGATGGGTATTGCATTGAATCTGTATATTGCTTTTGGCAAAATGGCCATTTTAACTATATTGATTCTACCGATCCATGAGCATGGGAGGGTTTCCCAGTTTTTGAGATCTTCTTCCATTTCCTTCTTCAGAGTCATGAAGTTCTTGTCATACAGATCTTTCACATGTTTGGTAAGAGTCACCCCAAGATACTTTATACTATTTGTGGCTATTGTGAAGGGGGTCATTTCCCTAATTTCTTTCTCAGCCTGCTTATCCTTTGAGTATAGGAAGGCCACTGATTTGCTTGTGTTGATTTTATAACCTGCCACTTTGCTGAAGTTGTTTATCAGCTGTAGGATCTCTCTAGTGGAGTTTTTTGGGTCACGTAGCTAGACTATCATGTCGTCTGCAAATAATGATAGTTTGACTTCTTCCTTTCCAATTTGTATCCCTTTGACCTCCTTATGTTGTCGAATTGCCCGATCTAGTACCTCAAGTACAATATTGAAAAGATAAGGAGAAAGGGGGCAGCCTTGTCTGGTCCCTGATTTCAGTGGGATTGCTTCAAGTTTCTCTCCATTTAGTTTGATGCTGGCTACCAGTTTGCTGTATATTGCTTTTACTATGTTTAGGTATGGGCCTTGAATTCCTGTTCTTTCCAAGACTTTAAGCATGAAAGGATGCTGAATTTTGTCAAATGCTTTTTCAGCATCCAATGAAATGACCATGTTGTTTTGTTCTTTGAGTTTGTTTATGTAGTGGATTTCATTGATGGATTTCCATATATTGAACCAACCCTGCATTCCTGGGATAAAGCCTACTTGATCATGGTGGATGATCATTTTGATGTGTTCTTGGATTCGGTTGGCAAGAATTTTATTGAGTATTTTTGCATCGATGTTCATAAGGGAAATTGGTCTGAAGTTCTCTTTCTTTGTTGGATCTTTGTGTGGCTTTGGTATCAGCGTAATTATGGCTTCGTAGAAGGAATTGGGTAGTGTTCCTTCTGTTTCTATTTTGTGGAATAGTTTGAAGAGTATTGGTGTTAACTCTTCCTTGACGGTCTGATAGATTTCTGCACTGAAACCATCTGGTCCTGTGCTTTTTTTGGTTGGAAGACTTTCTATGACTCCTTCTATTTCTTTAGGCATTATGGGACTGTTTAGATGGTCTAGTTGGTCCTGATTTAATTTTGGTATTTGGTATCTGTCAAGGAAATTGTCCATTTCCTCCAGATTCTCCAGTTGTATTGAGTACAGTCTCTTGTAGTAGGATCTGATGATTTTTTGGATTTCCTCAGTTTCCATTGTTATATCTCCCTTTTCATTTCCAAGTTTGTTAATTTGGATACTTTCTCTGTGCCCTTTGGTCAGTCTGGCTAAGGGTTTATCTATCTTGTTGATTTTCTCAAAGAACCAGCTCCTGGTTTTGTTGATTTTTTGTATGGTTCTCTTTGTTTCTACTTGATTGATTTCGGCCCTGAGTTTGATGATTTCCTGCCTTCTACTCCTCCTGGGTGAAATAGCTTCTTTTTGTTCCAGGGCTTTCAGGTGTGTCATTAAGTTGGTAATGTATGCTCTCTCCATTTTCTTTTGGAGGTACTCAGGGCTATGAGTTTTCCTCTTAGTACTGCTTTCATTGTGTCCCATAGATTTGGGTATGTTGTGCTTTCATTTTCATTGTGTTCTAAGAAGTCTTTAATTTCTTTCTTTATTTCTTCCTTTACCAAGGTATCATTGAGTAGAATATTGTTCAGTTTCCACGTGTATGTGAGTTTTCTGTTGTTTTTGTTGCTATTGAATACTACTTTTACTCCATAGTGATCTGATAGGAGGCATGGGATTAGTTCGATCTTCTTATATTTGTTGAGGTCTGTCTTGTGACCAATTATATGGTCGATTTTGGAGAAGGTATCATGAGGTGCTGAGAAAAATGTATATTCTTTTGTTTTAGGATAGAATGTTCTATATATATATCTGTTAAATCTAATTGGTCCAAAGCTTCAATTAGTTTCATTGTGTCCCTGTTTAGTTTCTGTTTTCCTGATCGGTCCATTGAGGAAAGTGCAGTGTTGAAGTCACCCACAATTATTGTGTTAGGTGCAATGTGTGCTTTGAGTTTTAATAAAGTTTCTTTTACGAAAGAGGGTGCCCTTGTATTTGGAGCATAGATATTCAGGATTAAGAGTTATTCTTGTTGCATTTTTCCTTTGACCAGCAAGGAGTGTCTCTCAGAGTCTCTTTTGATGACTTTGGGTTGAAAGTCAATTTTATCTGATATTAAAATGGCTACTCCAGCTTGTTTCCTGAGACCATTTGCTTGTAAAATTGTCTTCCTGCCTTTTACTCTAAGGTAGTGTTTGTCTTTGACCCTGAGGTGTGTTTCCTGTAAGCAGCAAAATGTAGGGGTCCTGTTTATGTATCCTGTCAGTTTGTCTGGGTCTTTTTATTGGGGCATTTAGTCCATTGATGTTAAGAGATATTAAGGAATAGTGATTGTTACTTCCTATCATTTTTGACGTTATTTTTTAAATTTGATTGCTTAACTTCTTTTGGGTTTCATTAAAGGTTACTATCTTGCTTTTTCCAGGGTGAAGTTTCCCTCCTTGTATTGGTGTTTTCCTATTATCCTTTGTAGGGCTGGGTTTGTGGATAGATATTGGGTAAACTTGGTTTTGTCATGAAATATCTTAGTTTCTCCATCTACGGTGATTGAGAGTTTTGCTGGATATAGTAGTTTTGGTTGGCATTTGTGTTCTCTTAGAGTCTGCATGAGATCTGCCCAGGACCTTCTAGCCTTCATAGTCTCAGGTGAAAAGTCTGCTGTGATTCTGATAGGTCTTCCTTTATATGTTACTTGGCCTTTTTCTCTTACTGCCTTTAATATTCTTTCTTTGTTTAGAACATTTGTTGTTTTGATTATTATGTGACAGGAAGTATTTCTGTTCTGGTCCAGTCTGTTTGGAGTTCTGTAGGCTTCTTGTATATTTATGGGCATCTCTCTCTTTAGTTTAGGGAAGTTTTCTTCCATAATTTTATTGAAGATATTTGCTGGCCCTTTAAGTTGTAGATCTTCACTCTCATCTATGCCTATAATCCTTAGGTTTGGGCTTCTCATTGTGTCCTGGATTTCCTGGATATTTTGGGTTACAAGCTTTTTGCATTTTGCATTTTCTTTAACTATTGAGTCCATGGTTTCTATGGAATCTTCAGCATCTGAGATTCTTTCTTCTCTCTCTTGTATTCTGTTGTTGATATTTGCATCTCTGTCCCCTGATTTCTTCCCAAGGCTTTCTATCTCCAAAGTTGTCTCCCTTTGAGTTTTCTTAGTTGTTTCTACTTCTGATTTTAGATCCTTATTGGTTTTGCTTAGCTCCTTCACTTGCTTGTTTGTGCTTTCCTGTAATTCTTTAAGAGATTTTTGTGTTTCCTCTTTCATGACCTCCGCCTGTTGACCAAAGTTCTCCTGTATTTCTTTAAGTGTTTTTTGCGTTTCCTCCTTGTTGGCTTTTGTATTCTCCTGGATTTCTTTCAATTATTTTTGTGTTTCCCTTGCAAGGGCTTCTAACTTTTGATCCATTTTCTCGTGAATTTCTTTAAGTATGTCCTTCATGTGTTCCTGTACCAGCATCATGACCAGTGATTTTAAATCCAAATCTTGTTGTACTGGTGTGTTGGTGTATCCAGGACATGTTGGTAGAGGAGAATTGGGTTCAGATGTTGCCATATTGCCTTGTTTTCTGTTAGTGACGTTCCTGCGTTTGCCTTTTGCCATCTAGTTCCTACTGGTGTTAGTTGGTCTTGTCAATGCTCGACTCACCAGTGCAAGCTGCCCCTTCCCCGTTGGCCTCTGGTGCACAGCTTACCCCCTGCACTGCCTGTAGACAGGGTGTTGCTGCCCAGGCTGTTCAGATCCCGAAGCAGGCACCCGAAGGCTCCCACTGGGGCCTGCTGGATTCACTGGAGCACACCGACTTCTCCCTGCTGGCCGCCCGGAAGCCCCGCTAGCCTCTTGCAGGACCTGGAGATGTGGTGTGGCCGCCCAGGCTGATCTGGATCCGGAAGCGGAGAGAGTTGAGCTGAGGGCTCCTGCCTGAGGCCTTGCCCCAGATTGTGTCTGTGGACCAGATGGAGCCCATGTGCACCCCCAGGGAGCACTGATGGTGTATGCTGCCGGGACCTCCCCTGTGTTCTGATCACTCAGCTGGGCAGCCGATCCCCCAACCTGGCTGGCGCACACAAGGTTAGCCTGGCCGCCCAGGCCCTGAGTCCAGGCAAAAGCCTGGGAGGCCAAGGTCTGAGCAAAGTTCCCCTAGGTCTATGACTATTAATGTGGTCCGCCAGGTGACCAGGATGGCGGGCGGGCGTGCTCGCGCTCCTCGAAAGCGCCGGGAGAGTCTGCTGTGCTAACAACCTCCTGGGCGGGTTGACACACAGATGGCCCACCAAGCCGCCCAGTTCTTGGGGTCAGTCCTGTGCCTTTTGGGGCCTAGACCCCCGCTTTATTAGCCTCAGGCTATGCTTGTTAGCCGGCTCTGCCCGCCAGAGCTCTCTGTCGTCCTGTAGGCAAAATGGAGGTGCCCGCGCAGGCCAGGGCAAAAAACCTCCTGGCTGGGTTGGCACCCCGATGGCCCCACGAACAGCCCAGGGCCTGGGTGCAGGCCAATGCCCGTCGGGCTCAGACCCCCGCAGTGTTGGCCTCAGGTTATGTTTGTGTACCTCAGTCTGTCTGATCTGTCTGGAGTCTGAAACCAAGATGGAGGTGAGCCTCTCCTGACTGGCGGGAGGCCGAGTTCTGAAGTGGCTTCCGTGCAGGAAAGGCACCGTAAAACCGCAGCTGCTTGCAGTCCGGCTGGTCAGCGAAGGTCAGTGGTCATGGGCGCAGGGCCTAACTGGACCCTGTGTCGCCTTGGTTCCACTGCTGATGGCCCTTCAGCTAGACCAGCCACTGCTGCACTGCCGCCACCGCTGCCGCCGCCTAACCTGCAATTTTTATGCCTGTAGCTATTTAGGTCAACCTGAAATCAGGATTGGTCATATTCAGATTTTTTTTAGGTACCCTGTTTTTTATTTGTTGGTTGGTTGTTGTTGTTTTTTCCATATGAAATTGAAAATTGTCCTTTCTCAGTCTATAAATCATTATGATGGGGATTTGCATTGAATATGTATATTACGTAGGGTAGGATGGCCATTTTTTACTATGTTAATCCACAGTTCCATGAACATGGGAGATCTTTCCATCTCCTGATCTCTTCTTCAATTTCTCTTTTCAAAGACTTCAAGTTCTTCACATACAGATCTTTAAATTGCTTGGTTAGAGTTACACAAAGACTTTTTATATCATTCACGGCTATTGCGAAAGGTATTGCTTCCCTGATTCCTTTCTTAGTCCACTTGTCATTTGTGTATTGGACCACTATTGTTTTTTAAGTTCATCTTGCATCCAACTACTTCACTGAAAGTGTTTGTCAACTGTAGAGATCACCTGATAGTGTATTTAGGGTTACTTAATATACTATCATATCATATGCAAATAATACTATTTTAATTTCTTTCTTTCTAATCTGTGTGCATTTGATTTCATTAATTGTCTTAGTTTCTACATAAGATCTCAAGTACTGTATTGAATAGATATGGAGAGAGTGGACAGCTTTGTCTTGTTCCTAAGTTTAGTTGACTTGTTTTGAATTTTTCTCCATTTAATTTCATATTGCCTAAAGGCTAACTACTAATTGTCTCTGTTATGGTCATGCATTTCCTGCATTTCCCTTATATGCACACTCTCTCCATGAAGGGGAGTTCTATTTTGACAAAGGGCTTTTCTGAATCTAATGAGATGATGAAGTGATTATATATCTTTTTTTTATTGATATATTTTTAATTTACATTTCAGATGATTTCCCCTTTTTTGGGTCCCCACTCCCCGCAAGTCCCATAAGCCCTCTTCCATCCCTCTGTTCTTCCATCCACCCCTTCCTACTTCCCTGTTCTGGAATTCCCCTATACTCCTGCACTGAGTCTTTCCAGAACCAGGGGCCACTCCTCCATTCTTTTTGGACATCATTTAATTTGTGGATTATGTCCTGGATATTCAAAGTTTCTAGGCTAATATCCACTTATCAGTGAGTGCATACCATGATTGATCTTTTGAGACTGGATTACCTCACTTAGTATGATGTTCTCCAGCTCCATTCATTTGTCTAAGAATTTCATGAATTCATTGTTTCTAATGGCTGAATAGTACACCATTGTGTAAATATATCACATTTTTTGCATCCATTCCTCTGTTGAAGGACACCTAGGTTCTTTCCAGCTTCTGGCTACTACAAATAGGGCTGCTATGAACATAGTGGAGCATGTGTCCTTATTGCATGCCAGGGAATCCTCTGGGTATATGCCCAGGAGTGGTACAGCAGGGTCCTCCAGAAGTGTCATGCCCAGTTTTCTGAGGAACCGCCAGACTGATTTCCAAAGTGGTTGCACCATCTTGCAATCCCACCAGCAGTGGAAGAGTGTTCCTCTTTCTCCACATCCTCACCAACACCTGCTGTCTCCTGAGTTTTTTGACCATAGCCATTCTGACTGGTGTGAGGCGAAAACTCAGGGTTGTTTTGATTTGCATTTCCCTAATGATTAATGATGTTGAACATTTCTTAAGGTGTTTCTCAGCTCTCCGAAGTTCTTCATGTGAAAATTCTTTTTTTAGCTCTGTACCCCACTTTTTAATGGGGTTATTTGGTTCTCTGGATTCTACTTTCTTGAGTTCTTTGTATATATTAGATATTAGCCCTCTGTCAGATTTAGGGTTGGTGAAGATCCTTACCCAGTCTGTTGGTTGACGTTTTGCGTTTTGTCCTTTTGACGGTGTCCTTTGCCTTACAGAAAGTTTGTAGTTTTATGAGGTCCCATTTGTCAATTCTTGATCTTAGAGCATAAGCTATTGGTGTTCTATTCAGGAACTTTTCCCCTATGCCTATGTCCTCCAGGGTCTCCCCCCAGTTTCTTTTTGATTAGTTTCAGTGTGTCAGGCTTTCTGTGGTGGTCCTTGATCCATTTGGAGTTGAGCTTGGTACAAGGAGATAAGAAAGGATAGATGCGCATTCTTCTGCATGCTGACCTCCAATTGAACCAGCACCATTTGTTGAAAAGACTATCTTTTTTCCACTGGAGGCTTTCAGCTCCTTTGTCGAAGACCAAGTGACCATAGGTGTGTTGGTTCATTTCTGGGTCTTCAATCCTATTCCATTGATCCGCTTGCCTGATATTGTACCAATACCATGCAGTTTTTATCACTATTGCTTGTAGTAGAGTTTAAAGTCTGGGATACTGAATCCCCCTGAAGTTCTATTACTATTGAGAAAAGTTTTAGCTATACTGGGTTTTTTTGTTATTCCAGATGAATTTGAGAATTGCTCTTTCTAGCTCTAAGAAGAACTGGGTTGGGATTTTTATGGGGATAGCATTGAATCTGTAGATTGCCTTTGGCAAGATGGCCATTTTAACTATATTAATCCTGCCAGTCCATGAGCATGGAAGATTTTTCCATTTTCAGAGATCTTCTTCGATTTCCTTCTTCAGAGATCTGAAGTTCTTGTCATATAGGTCTTTCACTTGTTTGGTTAGTGTCACCCCAAGATACTTTATGCTGTTTGTAGCTATTGTGAAGGGGGTCATTTGCCTAATTTCCTTCTCAGTCTGCTTATCTTTTGAATATATAAAGGCTACTGATTTGCTTGCGTTGATTTTGTAGCCAACCACTTTGCTGAAGTTGTTTATCAGCTGTAGAAGTTCTCTAGTAGAGTTTTTTAGGGTCACTTAAGTATACAATCATATCATCTGCAAGTAGTGATAGTTTGACTTCTTCCTTTCCAATTTGTATCCCCTTGACTTCCTTATGTTGTCTAATTGCTCTAGCTAGGACTTCAAGAACTATATTGAATAGATATGGAGAGAGGGGCCAGCCTTGTCTAGTCCCTGATTTTAGTTGAATTGCTTCAAGTTTCTCTCCATTTAGTTTGATGTTGGCTACCGGTTTGCTGTATATTGCTTTTACTATGTTTAGATATGGGCCTTGAATTTCTGTCCTTTCAAAGACTTTTAGCATGAAAGGATGCTGAATTTTGTCAAATGCTTTTTCAGCATCTAATGAAATGATTATGTGCTTTTTTTCTTTGAGTTTGTTTATGTAGTGGATAGCATTTATGGATTTCCTTATATTGAAACATCCCTGCATCCCTGGGATGAAGCCTACTTGATCATGGTGGATGATCGTTTTTATGTGTTCTTGGATTCGGTGGGCAAGAATTTTATTTAGTATTTTTGCATCGATATTCATAAGGGAAATTGGCCTAAAATTCTCTTTCTTAGTTGGATCTTTGTGTGGTTTTGGTATCAGCATAATAGTGGCTTCGAAGAAGGAGTTGGGTAGAGTTCCTTCTGTTTCTACTTGGTGGAAAAGTTTGAAGAGTATTGGTGTTAAGTCTTCTTTGAAGGTCTGATAGAATTCTGCACTGAAACCATCTGGTCCTGTGCTTTTTTTGGTTGGAAGCCTATCTACGACCCCTTCTATTTCTTTAGGGGTTATGGGTCTGTTTAGATGATCTATTTGATCCTGATTTAATTTTGGTAATTGGTATCTGTCTAGGAAAATGTCCATTTCCTCCAGATTTTCCAGTTGTGTTGAATACAGTTTTTTGTAGTAGGATCTGATGATTTTTTTGAATTTCCTCAGTTTCTGTTGTAATGTCTCCGTTTTCATTTCTAATTTTGTTAATTTGGATACTTTCTCTGTGCCCTTTGGTTAGTCTGGCTAAGGGTTTTTCTATCTTGTTGATTTTTTCAAAGAACCAGATTTTGGTCTTGTTGATTCTTTGTATGGTTCTCTTGGTTTCTACTTGATTGATTTCAGCACTGAGTTTGATGATTTCCTGTCTTCTTCTCCTCCACAGTGAATCGGCTTATTCCTGTTCCAGGGCTTTCAGTTGTTCTGTTAATCTTGTAGTGTATGCTCTCTCAAATTTCTTTTTGGAGGCATTCAAAGCTATGAGTTTTCCTCTTAGCACTGCTTTCATTGTGTCCCATAGAATTGTGTATGTTGTGCCTTCATTTTCATTAAATTCTAAGAAATCTTTGATTTCTTTGTTTATTTCTTCCTTGACCAAGGTATCATTGAGTATTGTTCAGTTTCCATGTGTATGTGGGCTTTCTGTTGTTTTTACTGTTACTAAAGACCACTTTTACTCCATAGTGATCTGATAGGAGGCATGGGATTATTTCAGTCTTCTTATATTTGTTGACGTCTGTCTTGTGACCAAATATATGATATATTTTGGAGAAGGTACCATGAGGTTCTGAGAAAAAGGTATATTCTTTTGCTTTGGGATGAAAAATTCTATATATATCTGTTAACTCCAATTGGTTCAAAGCTTCAATTAGTTTCATTGTCTCCCTGTTTAGTTTCTGTTTTCCTGATTGGTCAATTGGGGAGAGTGGAGTGTTGAAGTCACCCACAATTTTTGTGTTAAGTGCAATGTGTACTTTGAGCTTTAGTAAAGTTCCTTTTATGAATGATGTCACCCTTGTATTTTGGGCATAGATGTTCAGGATTGAGATTTCTTGTTTTTGGCTTTTTCCTTTGACCAGCAAGAAGTGACCTTCCATGTCTCTTTTGATTGACAATAGGTTGAAAGTCAATTTTATCTGAAATTAGAAGGGCAACTCCGGCTTGTTTCCTGGGACCATTTGCTTGTAGAATTGTCTTCCAGCCTTTTACTCTAAGTTAGTTTTTGTCTTTGACACTGAGGTGTGTTTCCTGTATGCAGCAAAATGTAGGGTCCTGTTTACGTAACCAGTCTGTTAGTCTATGTCTTTTTATTGAGGAATTGAGTCCATTGATGTTAAGAGACATTAAGTAGTAGTGGTTATTGCTTCCTATCATTTTTTATTTTAATTTTATAAGTGTGTGATTATCTTCTTTGGGTTTGATGAAAGAAGCTTAATATCCTGCTCTTTCCAGGATATAGTTTCCCTCGTTGTAATGGTGTTTTTCCCCTATTATCCTTTGTAGGGCTGGGTTTGTAGAAAGATATTGTGTAAATTTGGTTTTGTCATGGAATATCTTGGTTTCTCCATCTATAGTAATTGAGAGTTTTGCTGGGTATAGTAGTTTAGGCTGGCATTTGTGTTCTCTTAGAGTCTGCATGAGCTCTGCCCAGGATCTTCTAGCTTTCATGGTCTCTGGTGAGAAATCTGGTGTAATTCTGACAGGTCTTCCTTTATATGTTACATGCCCTTTTTCTCTTACTGCCCTAAGTATTCTTTCTTTGTTTAGTACATTTAGGGTTTTGATTATTATGTGACGGGAGGTATTTCTGTTCTGGTCCAGTCTGTTTGGAGTTCTGTAGGCTTCTTGTATATTCATGGGCATCTCTCTCTTTAGGTTAGGGAAGTTTTCTTCCATAATTTTGTTGAAGATATTTGCTGGCCCTTTAAGTTGTAAATCTTCATTCTCATCAATGCCTATAATCCTTAGATCTGGCTTTCTCATTGTGTCCTGGATTTCCTGTATGTTTTGGGTTACAAGCTTTTTGCCTTTTGCATTTTCTTTAACTGTTGAGTCCATGGTTTCTATGGTATCTTCGGCATCTGAGATTTTTTCTTCTATCTCTTGTATTCTGTTGTTGATATTTGCGTCTATGGTCCCTGATTTCTTCCCAAGGTTTTCTATTTCCAAAGTTGTCTCCCTTTGTGCTTTCTTAGTTGTTTATTCTTCTGTTTTTAGATCCTGGAAGTTTTTGCTCAGTTCTGACATTTGCTTGTTTGTGTTTTCCTCTAATTCTTTAAAAGATTTTTGTGTTTCCTCTTTCATGACTTCTGCCTGTTGATCAAAGTTCTCCTGTATTTCTTTAAGTGATTTTTGTGTTTCCTCCTTATTGGCTTTTGTATTCTCCTGAATTTCTTTCAATGATTTTTGTGTTTCCCTTGTAAGGGCTTCTAATTTTTGATCTATTTTCTCCTGAATTTCTTTGAGTATGTCCTTCATGTGTTCCTGTACCAGCATCATGAGCAGTGATTTTAAATCCAAATCTTGTTTTTCTGGTGTGTTGGGGTATCCAGGACTTGCTAATGTTGGAGAATTGGGTTCAGATGCTGCCATAATGCCTTGGTTTCTGTTAGTAACGTTCCTATGTTTGCCTTTAGCCATCTAGTTCTACCAGGTGTTAGATGGTCTTATTTTCACTGGCTGTTGCTTCAACCTACTGTGGATCTTTAAGGTTATCTCTGCAACACTAGATGACTGGGTTTCCTCTGGCACAGATTACTGATAAGCTGCCTTTCTCTTTTGTGCCTTTGGAGCCCTTCTCAGTCTCGCCTCAAACAATGTTATACTTAGGTTGTCAAGGTCAACCAGGTGTTCTCTGTCTGATCTATTATGGAGCGAAGATGTTGTGGTGGGGGTCACTCCCTCTGTTGATTCTCACATAATAGGACACAGGTCCTGAGATGGACTGTCTTGCAGATGAACCGCCTATGTGCTCAGTTCCTGAGTGCAGGCAGACCCCTGGCGGTTTGCACCACCAGAAATCTAAAGCTCAGGGCGATACAGTACTTAGTGACCCTTTTCTGTCCTGGCAGGCAGCGAGTATGGCCAGGGAGCTTCTCTCCTTCCGCAGCTCACTGGGTAGGACACAGGCCCTGCGCCTGGTGGGCTGGCAGACAAACCCACCTATGTGCTCAGTTCCTGAGTGCAGGCAGACCCCTGGCGGTTTGCACCACCAGATATCTAAAGCTCAGTGTGATACAGTACCTAGTGATCCTTTTCTGTCCCAGCAGGCAGCAAATATGGCCACGGGGCATCTCTCCTGCAGCTCCCTGGGCAGGACACGGCCCCCGAGCCAGGCAGGCTCCCAGACAAACCCACCTATGTGACATATATCTTTTACTTTGTCACATCGTGGATATTTACTGATTTTTTATATGCAAAAGCATCCCTGCTTATCTGAAAAGAAGCATCCTTGATCATGCTGAATGATCTTTTTGATGTGTTCTTGGATTTGATTTGCAAGTATTTTGCTGAGTATTAGATTTCCTGGATATTTTGTGTCAGAATTTTTTTTAAATTTTAGATTCCAAATTTTCATTGATAAGAGCATCTATTTCTTCTTTTGTATCTTCAGCACCTGAGATGATATCTTGTACTTCTTGTATGCTGTTGACTAGGAAGATTGTCTCTGTATTTCCTGTTCAAACTTCTAAACAGTTAAAATTTCCAGATTTCCAGAAACTCCTCTATTTTTTTTTGTTACTACTTCTATTTCCATTTTCAGGTCTTGAACAGTTTTCTTTCATTCCACTGTTCATTTGTATTTTCCTGGCAATCTTTGATAGACATATTCATCTCTTTTACTTTATTTTTGTCTCCTAGCTTTCTTTGAAGGAGACCTCTATCATTGTCATATTGTTTAATTTAATGTCTTCTTCATGTATATTAGTTACATTGGGATATTCAGAGCCTGCTGTGGTAAGATAATGGACTCTAGTTAAAACATACTGTTTTTGCTGATATTGTGTTTTTATAATGGCACTTACACATATGGTTTTTAGAGTGATCTTAGGTCTAGTTGATAATTTCTTGGTTTTTCTCTTTGGATGAGTATTCTGTTCCTAGTTTTCTATATCTTCTTTGGCTTTTTAGAGAATGTGAGAGATGAGTGTTGCCTGTTTTTCTGGATTGCTTAGCTGGTATGTTCATGGAAAATGCCTGCTCATATTAGAGGCTACAATTCAAAGATGAGTTGAGGATAGAAGACAGGGAGATGATGGTCTGTGGAATCTACAAGGGGTTTGGAGAGTGTAAGGGAGGCAGTAGCTTGTGTTCTGTTACAATGCAACTAATGACACTGAGAGGTTGGGTCTGTTGGGATACCTAGAGTCTCCTATACAGGTTTAAAGTTATATTATGTTATGTTATATCATATTATAGTATATTAATGGCTAGACTACTTTTAATAACATAATATGCAATAAAATTGGAAGATGTTGAGAGCAAATTTAAACACTGTATTAGTTATTTTTCTATTGTTGTGATAAAATACAATGACTAGAAGTCACTTATAGAAGGAAGAGTTTATTTGGTTTTATAGTTCCAGAGAGAATACATAATCACCAGGGAGACATGGCAACCAGCAATTCCCTAAGGAATCTGAACGATCACATCTTCATCCACAAAACAGGAAACAGAGAATGAACTGAAAGCTGGGCAAGCCTATAAACTCTCAAAGCCTGACACTGAAGACATACTTCCACAAGCAAAGGCATACATCTTGACAAACTCTTACAGAACTATTAACTAACATGCTGAGATCATGTGCCTACTGTATACTAAGGCCTTTTCTGAGACGTGTCTGGAAAAGTTCAGGGTTGTCAGAAGGCTTTGTTGTTTGTTTGTTTGTTTTTCAGGTCTTTTTTTTAGTAGTAAAATCCAGAAGATAGATTTCAGAATTTTCTTTCTTGAAATATTTACCAAAAGGAATCAGAATCCCCAGTCCTTCATCTGTTCCTCTCTCTCTCTCTCTCTCTCTTTTTTTTTTTTTTTTTTTTTTGGTTCTTTTTGAGACAGGGTTTCTCTGTGTCTCACTCTGTAGACCAGGCTGGCCTTGAACTCAGAAATCTGCCTGCCTCTGCCTCCCAGAGTGCTGGGATTAAAGGCATGGACCACCACAGCCCGGTTTGTTCCTTTGGAATTTATCCATACCTTCTAAACCCTAGGCTTACTTTCTTCAATTGAGTGGATATAATTACTCTGAATCTCAGAACCTGCCCCTGTTTAGTTTCAAACCTGGGACAAATGACTCAGACAAATGACAAATTGCTGCATAGTTAACCTCTCAAAACAGAACTGGCCTCCAGGTTCTCACAGTACCCCTCTATCCCTACTGGTTACAGACTATGGCTCACATATCCTACCCTCTTCCTTTCACTTTTCAGCCCAGGGATTGAGCTGCCCATTCACCAGAGTCTCTTCCCTGTATTATCTAAATATTTTGGTGGCTTACATTGTTTGTACCGTTGGCCTCTTGCCTGCTGGACCTCGTTATCTTCCTTCCCCTGCCCCTCTACACACATGACTCATCGACATAAACACTGAACTTTCACAATTGTCTCTGCCTCTGCATGCCTTACCCTTTTATCTATAATAAACTTTCTCTTTCACCATACCTAGGAGCAGTTATGTCCTGTCCTTTCTTTTTTGTTCCTTTTTTAAATCAACCCCTAGTTAGGTACTTCTTTCAGGAAGGCCATACGTCTTATACCTCCCCAAATATCACCAGTTCTAGAGAATGATATTCCAATGTCTGAGTTTATGGGAGTCATTTCTCATTCAAATGACTATAAATATCACCTGCATCTTATATCACTTATAAGGAAAGTAATTTTCTTATATTCTACCTAATAACATTTGATTTTACACTATTGGCCAGAGGCAAGTCACAAGTCCACAATTAACTACAAAAAGCCTGGGAACTTAAATATTCTCAAAGGAGCAAAGAGTAACGTATAATTTATTTCTTTCCAGAGTGATAGATATTGTATACAAGACCTTGAATATGCTAATTAAGCACTCTACCACTGAGCTGTACTGGTGTGGCAGATTGAGCCAAAGGCATCAGGAATATTGGAAAATTATTCTGGTACTGAAGGAAAAATCACACATTTTATATAGATTCCTAGAAAAGTATGAATGTGCTTTCAGAAGAAAATTATAAGAATATGCTGTATAAGCAGCTACTTTTTTATGTCTATTTGTCACAGTATTATGTAGCATTCTGATTTTTGAACTGCATCATATAGCATTATTTAAAATATAATACATAGATTTTAAAAATATTGAGTGATTTGAAAAATTTATTGAAATATTCTATATGTATAATAGGTGCTTAGGTTTATAAAGGTGAATATCAAATATCAAATCAAAATAATATTTTAATTTATACATATATATCTAGTTTTCAGTTTTCAATACAATAAATGTTATAAACATATTTTTAATAACATTTACAACTGCCCAGTTTGGAATGCCTAAATGCATTTATCTTATATGATACTCAGTAAAGAATAGGAGTCCTCCAAAAAGTGCAGTGTCAATAAAGCTATTAAATAATGAAGATTGTTTGAAAATGTATTTTCTTGTGAAAGGCCACTAATTTATATTGCTTTCAATTTTTATTATTTACTTTAGATAGTTTCACTCCATAGCCCTGGCTTTCTTGAGACTCACTATGTAGACTAAGCCGGCCACAAACTCACAGAAATCTATCTGCTTCTGATTCCTTGGTGTAGGGATTAAAATCATTTATGTTATCACACTCTGAACTCAATTGGGAGTTTTATAATGTAGTTTGAAATTTCCGGGTTTTTTTTTGTTTGTTTGTTTTTGTTTGTTTGTTTTTTTTTTGGTTTTGGTTTTGCATTTGTTTTTTTGTTTGTTTTTGTTTTGTTTTGTTTTTTTAAGTTTTTCTCTTTGCAGCCCTGGCTGTTATGGAGCTCACTATGTAGAACAGGCTGGCGACATCAAACTTTTCATCTATTTTAGATTCTATCTTCAAGCCCTTGTCTGGAGCGTTTTCACAACATTTGTAAGAATCACATATAATGAATATAGTTACATCTTATTATTGCTCCTTCAAGAGATAGTACCTTCCCTGAAAAAGAACATGCTGCCTCACAAATATCATCATTAATTCCTAGAATGGGCTTGCTTAGTGCAAAAGGATAGTCTATGATTTCAACAGATATGCAGCTATTTGGGTACATGAAAAGTCTTAGTTGCCTCTTCTATTTGGGAAATTGGAGTAATATTGTCTTTAATGATGAAATTACAGTTATCTCATAACTTTAGTTTAGAAAGTTATACTAGTAAAAAATTACTGATGCTTGTAAACTATTTGAAAACTATGTAAATTTTTCTATAAAATGAACAACATACAAAATAAAAAGTTGAAAAATAGTCTGCTTCAAGCAAACTCACTATGTAGAGCTGTAATTGAAAATACATTAAGATTAATATGAGTGGCCACATTGCTCACCATAAAAAACTATGACCTCTACCTTCTTCACTAAAAATAATGTTATCAGATTTCCCCCAATTTAGAATAAAGATATTAAACCATCTCTGTATTGTTTGAGAGAGAAAACTGAGAAATATTGGGTACATAAAGCTGGACTGACTGGAATTCTCTATTGTCACATTCTTGGCTCTCTAAGTATTCATCTAGAAATGGAAATTCTTTGCTATTCATAAAATTGCATATGCTTATAATTACATTTTATTGTGAGCTTCGTGTATTCATTAAAACTATATATTCAGTAAATATAATTTTTGGAGTTTAGAATTTTAATTTTGAATATACCATGTATATCACTGTAGTCTGCCCACATAAAAAAGACTGATTATGTTAATTAATTGTAAGCAAATGTTAGTAATTTGACTGTCTTAGTTGGGCCAGTAAATATTAGTGAAATTTGAATGCATAATTATACAAATATACATAGAAAAGACAGATCAGCACTGTAAAAGAAGATGTATAAGTTCCTTTCACAAACATTCGTTTAGCTCTTACTATATATTATAATCAAAAGCCATGATAAGAAATTGATTGTTGATAGAAAGATTCTACTATTCTTATTCTGTAGAAGAAATACCTTTCTAAATAAATAAGTTTTGGGCATAAAAATTAATAGATCATATAAGATATGTAGAGATAATAACCATGGAATAGAGTCCCACAAAATGATTGCAGAATTTCTAAGATGGGTTCTTGAGGCTAATGCTGAATGTGAGAGAAAAGAAGGTGGTAAAGTTGAACCATAGTGTTTTGTCTAGATATGAAAACAAGTTAATCTTGGTGTTTTTATTACTTTCTTCAATCCCTTTCAGTTTTGAGATGCATTTTATGTCTTATTACTTAATACTTGTATGTTTCATAAGTTAGTAGTGCTAAATAAAACTTAGCAAGTGGACAGTACTTCTTTGACTAGTTAGTATATATCATCTTTAAGTGTTGCTTTTCCAACCTAGATTTAATGCAGATTTAAAAGCTATAGCTGAATTTAGAACTAAAACTAGAAAAGCACTTTATCACATATCTCCCAGTGTCTAAGAAAATCACTCTCTCTCTCTCTCTCTCTCTCTCTCTCTCTCTCTCTCTCTCTCTCTCACACACACACACACACACACACACATACACACACACACACACACACACTCAAACACACACACACTCTCTCTCTCACTCTCTCTCTCTCTCACACACACTCACATACACACACACCAAACAAACCTTAAACACAACTAGTTATTTGTAATAGCACATTCCAGGCAAGTATTGTCTGACAAAAATGAAGTTATCCTAAATAGATACTTCTGATTCTCAAGCTATCCAAACTAATGAAACAATAGATAAACAATAAAGAAATGGGATATTCTAAGGAATATTATCCTGGAAGAGAAGAAAAAGCCCATCAAGAGAGGAAACTTGTTTCCTAGAAGAGTTTTCACATGGTTATAAGAACTTTTCCAGCGAAGTTTACAGCATGGGAATGAAGCCCAGACCATGATAGATGCATGGTGAGGAGAGTCACAGTTTGACTGCAACTGTGTCTATCATGGGCATATTGAATAATTTTTTCCAACTTCGACTTTTAATTCAACAACATTAACTGACTAGCCATATTTTGCAGAAGAAATAGTGAGTCTACAAGTTCAATAACATTACTTCTTTTTTAATAGATATTTGCTGTATTTAAATTTCAATTGGTATCCCCTTTCAGTGTTACCCCTCTGAAAACGCTATATCCCATGCCCCTTTCTCCTGCTCCCCCTCTCCAATTTCCTGATTTTCATTTCCCTATTCTGGGGAATCAAGCCTTCACAGGAACAATGGCCTCTCCTCTCACTGATGGCTGAAATGGTCATCCTCTGCTACATATGCAGCTGGAGCCATGGGTGGTTCCATGTGTACTCTTTGGTTGGTGGTTTAGTCCCTGGAAGCTCTGGGGGTACTGGTTGGTACATGTTATTGTTCCTCCTGCAGGGCTGCAAATCTCTTTAGCTCCTTGGGTCCTTTCTCTAGCTGCTCCATTGGGGACCCTATGCTCATTCTATTGTTTGGCTGTGAGCCATGGGTATTTTGATCCAATTTCCAATAAGGATCAAAGTATCCACACTTTTGATCTTCCTTCTTATTGAACTTCATATATTCTGTGAGTTGTATCTTGGGTATTCCAAACTTTGGGGCTAATATCAGGATGATATTTTATAGCTCCATCCATTTGCCTAAGAATTTCATGAATTCATTTTCCTTAATAGCTGAGTAGTACTCCATTGTGTAAATGTACCACATTTTCTATGTTCCTCTGTTGAGGGACATCTCATTTCTTTCCAGCTTCTGGCTAGTATAAATAAGGCTAATATAAACATAATAGTGCATGTGTCCATGTTATATGATGGAGAATGTTTTGGGTATATGCCCAGGAGTAGTATATCTGGGTCTTTAGGTAATACTATGTCCAAATTTCAGAGGAACCACCAGACTGATTCTGAGAGTGATTGTGCTTGCAACCCCACCAGCAGTGGAGGAGTGTTCCTCTTTCTCCACATCCTTGCCAACACCTGCTGTCTCCTGAGTTTTTAATCTTAGCCATTCTGACTGTAAGGTGAAATCTCGGAGTTGTTTTGATTTAAATTTCCCTGATGACTAAAGATGTTGAACATTTCTTTAGGAACTTCTTGGCCATTCAATATTCCTCAGGTAAGTTTTTTTTTTATTTAGCTCTATACCCCATATTTAATAGGGTTATTTGATTCTCTGGAGTGTTACTTCTTGAGTTCTTTATATTTATTGTATATTAGCCCTCTATGGGATGTAGGATTGGTAAAGATCTTTTCCCAATCTGTTGGTTGCTGTTTTATTCTATTGACAGTGTCCTTTGCCTTACAGAAGCTTCGCAATTTTATGAGGTTTCATTTGTCAATTTTTGATCTTATAGCATAAGCTGTTGGTGTTCTGTTCTGACACATTTTTCCTGGGCCCATGGGATCGAGGGTGTACTCTCTGATAATTGGATATTAACCCAGAAGCAGAATACCCAAGATATAATTCATGGACCACATGAAGCTTAAGAAGGAAGACCAAAGTGTGAATACTTTGGTCCTTCTTAGATTGGGTACAAAATACCCATGGTAGGAAATACAGAGACAGCGTGTGGAGAAAAGACTGAAGAAAAGACCATCCCAGAAACTACCCACCTGTAGATCCATCCCATATACAGTTTCCAAATGCAGACACTATTATGGATGCCAACAAGTACTTGCTGACAGGAGCTTGATATAGCTGTCACCTGAGAGGCTCTGCCAGTGCCTGACAAATACAGATAGGGATGCTCTCAGCCAACCACTGGACTGAGCATAGGTTCCTCAAAGGAGGAGCTAGAAAAAGGACCCAAGGAGCTGAAAAGGTTTACAGCCCATCGGAGGAAAAATAATATGAACCTACCAGTATTCCGGGAGCTACAGGGACTTAACCATCAACCAAAGGATATAAATGGATGGATCCATGGTTCCAGCCACATGAGTAACAGAGTATGGCCTGTTTGAATATCAATGTGAGAAGAGGCCCTTGGACCCATGCATAACTACAGAAAACAAAAGAAATAATTAGGATAGAATGGCTGCAAGAAAATACATTAGTGTAAAAGAGAGCTGAAAAGAAAGAGAAGGCATTGGCTCATTATACCATTAAGATTGTGTGATGGGATGGATCTAGATCTTTTGCATGTAGGTAACAGTTGTGCAACACTGTCTTAATGTGGGGCTCATATCATAACAGCTGGAGCAGGGGCTGTCTCTGACTCTGTTGCCTTCTGTTTTAGCTAGGATTTTCATTACTATGAAGAGATACCTTGGCCAAGAAAACTCTTTTACAGGACATTTAGTTAGGACTGGCTTAGACATTCAGAGGTTCAGTCCATTATCATCATGGTGGGAAGCAAGGAAGCATGTTGACAGATATGATGCTGGAGGAATCATGAGTTCTACATCTTGATCCACAGCCACCCAGTAGAAGACTGACTTCCAGCAAGGTAGGAAAAGGGTCTTAAAGCCTACTCCCATAATGATACACTTCCTCCAACAAGGCTACACCTACCCCAACAAGGCCATATTTCCTAATAGTGCCACTCTCTGGGTCAAGCATATTCAACCCACCACAAAGGCTTTTGGATTCCCTTCCTAAAACCATGTCTAGCCTCAGTAGGTTTTGTGCTTAGTCCTGATGCAACTTGATATTATGCCAAGACTGACTGATATGCATTGAATGCCTCCATTTTCTTGAAGAGAAAGAAATAAAGGGAAAATGGTGAGAGGTAATAATGAGAGGAAGCAATTAGGATGAAGGGTGGGAGGAGAGGTGATTGAGATGTAAAGCAATTAAATCAATAAAAATACTATGTATGTATATATGTATGTATGTATTCCATATAACTAGAGCTTGAACAATGCAACAATTAATGTAATGACATGTAAGTAAAAGATACAGATAATAAAGAAAAAGCATCTTGAGGGTAAGATGGATATTATTTAAAATAAATTAATAATAAATATTTTAAAGATGATAGATTCAAAATTACCAAAATTTGAATTATTAGCTGTTGTGCATTTGGTTTAATGCTTGTATTATGTTATTTGGGTTCCTAAAATTGCATGAGCATCCACAATATAAGGCAATGAGGGTATATGCCTCCAGTTGGTTCTGATTTTTAAATAAACTTGCTGTCAGCCAATGGTTGGGCAGGGAGAGAAAGACAGGACATTAGGCTTTGCAGGCAAAGGGACCAGAAGAGGAAGGAGCATTGAGAATTACCGTGCTGGGAAAGGAAAATGAGCAGGACTGAGAAATGCAAGATATAGAGATAGTCAACATGTAAGAGTCAGATATCTTGGCCCAGAAGAACTGTAGGTTTGGGTCTGGGTTGGCCTAGATGGATAGGGTTTTTAGGAAGTAGTAATTCCGGAATATCAGAGAGGAGAGTGTGCTAGCGGTGTGGAGATTGGAGTGGCCCAACTACTGAGCTGTTTAAGGCATATTAATATAGAAAGCTCTCTCTCTCTCTCTCTCTCTCTCTCTCTCTCTCTCTCTCTCTCTCTCTCTCTGTGTGTGTGTGTGTGTGTGTGTGTGTGTGTGTGTGTGTGTGTGTGCTTCATTCAGGAAGCCAGAACATTGGGGCAGGTGGCGAGGAACTGCTGCTACTGCAATATTAAGTAGGTTTAATTGCCTAATGCAGAAATTAGCATAGAGAGATAGAGATAGATGAAACTATCACAATGAAAACAGATGCAAAATAATTAGTGATAGACTAGACATAAACTAGTGGACAAAGGGTTGAAAACTGTGAGACAGAAATACAAGAAATATGTGTCTAACAACAAAGAGTTAAGCCTACTGGAGAATGTTTTCTGAAAAAACAGACAAAGTTAAAGCTGGAGAAAACATCACATTCCAGGGAACATTGACAAATACCTTGGTTAATGTTTTGAACCTGAAGCATAATATTTTTTTTATTCTTAAGACCATACCAATAGCAACATATTTATGAATGTAACTGTAAAAGAAAATGTATTATCAGATAAGGAAGGACTCATCACATTTGTTGAATTTCCATTTCTGATATGAAAGGACTTATGGGATAAAATAACCCAAAGTTTTCTTAATGTATTGTGATTGAAGATAGTTTATTTATCATTACATCAATGAAATCGATAAAATTTACAGAAACTTACATGAAGATACATTGGAGTAAAATGATAAAATAGTTATTAAAACTTTTCCTAATAAGATTACTGAGCTAAAGCTTGTAAACAATGTATAGTTCACAAATCTTGGTAAGGTAAAATAATTGCATGGAGATAAAGAGATAGCAGAGTTTGAATACAGATAGCCTCATATTTTGGAATAACGAGCTTGTCAGTATTGTCTGAAACATAATTTGAAAATATACAGTGACTAGATTTTTAATGGTTTCCATGATCTATTTCTTTTTTGTTTCTTTTTTTTCTTTTTTTTATTTTATTCAATATATTTTTTATTTACATTTCAAATGATTTCCCCTTTTCTAGCCCCCCACTCCCCGAAAGTCCCATAAGCCCCCTTCTCTCCCCCTGTCCTCCCACCCACCCCTTCCCACTTCCCCGTTCTGGTTTTGCCCTATACTTCTTCACTGAGTCTTTCTAGAACAAGGGGCCACACCATGATCTATTTCTTAACCTTAAAGAACTCTTTTAGGAATTGTCATCTGAAGAAAGGAATCAGTTGATATGAAACAGACTTTTGTATTGTGTATATTTTACTCTATGATAGACTAAAATTGAAAACAGCAAAAAAGAGCTTCATTCAACCCTTGGTATTGATCATTTTATTGACTTTTAATCTTCTAGAGACATGACTAAAGCTAAAATAAACCCCCATTCATTATGAATTAAGTGGTCTTCTGTATTCTGTTATAGGAGCACAAAGTGGACTAAGTATATTTTAGGAAAAAGTTCATCAAAGAGCATTGTAGAGGGATGGTGGTTAAAAAGGTTGTGCACACAGAGAATAAGAGAGTTTGCTGAGAGAATAAGGGAGTTTGCTGAGAGAGGGTTTCTTAAACCTCAAAATCTTACCAGCATGACTGCCTAATGTGAGCTGAGCAATCCATATCCTAATGTGTAGGGGGAAAAGCCCAGGTGGCCTTTACCTATCATAAAGAACTATTAGAAACTAATAGTTACTGAGAGCTAGGGAAGTAGTCTTCTCCAGGGAAAACCACACCAATTAACTAAATATGTATCTGGCTCAGCAAGCCATTCACTATGCCCAAAATATAAAGATGTAACTTGTCTGGCAAAAATAAAGATATTCAAAAGATATACATCGGACTTACAACTTGACTATCAGATTAGTGATACAGTAGTCTCAAATGTCACTGAAATTTCAGTCTGGAAGAACAAAACAGCCAGAGGAAGAGGGAGAGGATTCTTTTAGAGGGAGAAAATGTCTCCAGGAATGACATTTTACATAGCTATAAGAAACTGTCAGACTACCTTACAGGATTGAGAGTGAAGCCTTAGCAAAGATGGATCAATTGTAGATAGGACCATACCTTGACAGCTTAGAAGTTCTTGACCATCTATGTAAAATTGCATCTTTTTTTCAGGAACCAGAATACAGGAAATGAAGTGTTCACTGGGTCTCTTCATGTTTTTTCCAGTGTGTATTATTATTATTATTATTGTTATTAAGTTCATTTATGTAGGATGAGTGCTGGATCTAGTTGTCAGCCTAAAATTTGATAATAGTATTCAACTAATTGTTCATCAACAGCAGAACGGAAAGAGAAAATGAAAGTAAAGAAAGAATGAAATTTTATTATTTTTTCTTTTTTCTTGAATATCATCTTCATTTATATTACCAATGCTAAAACATTTCCCGATTTCCCCTCTCCCCTAAAAGCCAACCCCTCCTCCCTCCCCCTGCCTCCACATATATGCCCCTCCACCCAATACACTTCCACCTCCCCCCACCTCAGTTTCCTTTTGTAGGGGCCTCTGTTGAGCCTTTACCTGACCAAGGACCATTCCTTCCACTGATGCCCAACAAGGCACTCCTCTGCCACATTTTTGGCTGGAACCATGTGTGCCCCTTGGTTGATGGTTCAGTCTCTGGGAGTCTTGTGGCATCTGGGTGGCTGAAATCATTGTTCTTCCCATGGGGCTGTAAACCCTTTCAGCTCCTCCAAACCACTCTCCAGCTCCTCCATTGGGGACCCCATGCCCAGTACAATAGTTGGTTGATAGCATCTGCCTCTGTATTTGTAAGGCTCTGGCAGGGCCCCTCTGGAGACCAACCATGGCATGGTCCTTTTGGTTTACACTTCTTGTTGTCCATAGGAGAGTTGGGGTTTTTTGAATGTTTATAGGATGAATCCCCAGTTAGGGCAGTCTCTAGGTGGCCTTCACTTCAGTCTCTGCTCCATACTTTGTCTTCTTTACTGCTCCTGTGATTATTTTTTTCCTTTCTCAGAGGAACCAAACCCTCACTTACACAGGTCAGAATGGGTAAGATGAAAAACTCAGGGGACAGAAGATGCTGGAGAGGATGTGGGGAAAAAGGAACACTTCTCCATTGTTGGTGGGATTGGAAGCTGGTAAAACTACCCTGGAAATCAGTTTGGTGATTCCTCAGAAAATTAGACATAGTACTACCTGCTGACCCAGTTATACCACTCCTGGGCATATACCCAGAAGATGCTCCTACATGTAATAAGGACTCATGCTCCACTATGTTCATAGCAGCCTTATTTATAATAGCCAGAAGCTGGAAAGAACCCAGATGTCGCTCAACAGAGGAATGGATACAGAAACTATGGTACATATACACAATTGGAGTACTACTCAGCTATTAAAGACAATGAATTCATGAAATTCTTAGGCAAATGGTTAGAACCAGAAAATGTCATTCTGAGCAAGGTAACCCAATCACAAAAGAACGCACATGGTATGCACTCATTAATAAACAGTTGTTAGCCCAAAAGCTCAAAATAAACAAGTAAAAATTCACCCAGCACATGAAGCTCAAGAATGAATGTTTTTCTGACAAGAAGAAAAATAAATCTCACTTTTAGGAAGATAGAATAGAGGTCATTATAACAATGGAAATAAAAAATAATCAGAAAGGCAGATGCCACTACTTTTCCTATTATGTATATAAAATTTATATGTATGTGACATGTAATTAAAGTAATACCTTGAAAAGGAAAAGAAAGTATTTAGACAAGAAAGAATAGAAGAAAAAAGGGGATATAAGGAGGTGAATGTGATTAAACTACATAATATACCTGACAGTGTCTTTGTGAAATCCATAAAGTTAGTATATGCTAACATAAAAAAGTTAGTGTACAATATATACAAAGTTAGTACACACCAACATATACAAAGTATATGCCAACATAGTTTATAAAATGATTCAATAATATTTTAGTGGATATTATATAATACTATCAATTTGAATATGTATGCACGGTCCACATCATATGAAACAATTTCAATGCAACTCCAACCATGAATTATGTAGATCTTTCACATATCTGACATATCATTGGTAACATGGTGAAGTAAGTCTTATGTCATTGTGTTATCTCCTTTTCTTCAACAACTTGTCTTGTGGTTTGCTTTTTGTAATGGAACAGAAAGTGTGAAAAAATTAATGTCTTGATAATTGCATTCATATTCAAGCTTATCCTGCTCTACTGCTTGTTGGTAGCCATCATATTCCATATTGTAATAAAACTTAGAAGAGATCATTGAAAGGGAAAGACTGAAGCTATCTATTGCTGCCACTTGCCTTCACTATAGAAAGATTTTGTGACTACAGAAAAAGAAACTAATGTGAATATCTATCTTTTGTATTTTACCAAATTTTTTAGGAGGCACAATGGTTCTTGTCCTCACAGATTATACTAACTAGAGGAGCCAAGAATGTTAAACACCTCATTTTAACAAAGGAAAAAAATCATAACCTATTATCTCTCCACAAGGCTGGAAGATATGGTTAATAGACTGGTGACCATTTGCACTATTTTTGTGGCCAAGACCACACTGGATCTTCTTCCAGATCCTTATTGAGAACTTGTCAATCTAAAGAACCTATATTTATAGAAGGTGTCTTATGCTGTCAATCTAGAGAAATCATCATTATGGAAGGTGAAGCATGTGCATTATGAAGAGATTCAATGTAGTCATGTCTTAAGCTTTACTGTGCATAGGAAATTAAATTAATTAGCACCAGGAAAATTTTCACCAAATTTCACTGTGCTGAAATACGCCTACAACAAACTACTTGGGGTTAGACTCCTGAAGTTTGAACCTATATGGTTGCTTAGATCTGTTGAAATGAACTATCTTCTTGCCTCCTGTAAATCAGTACTTTGCTAGCTACAGTGGTCACAGAGCACCTACCTGCAAAGTTTTAATTATTCTTACCACACAAGTCATAAGTATATAAAGCAATACATGTGTTAGCTTGACTTAGCCATTGTACAATTTACAAATATTTGAAGGCTGTTGTATTGATCAAGATGTATGATTTTGTATATTTTTAAAAAGATAAGTTGTGCTATAAGTTCCATTTTTTCTAATAATTCCTAGATCGTTACTTCAAGAACTTTTTGAATAAATTGATAGTTTTCTATTTTAAACATCTTTGTTTATTTCTTAGCATTTAATTTGAGGTTTATATTGCCAACAAATATTTTATTTCATGATTTAAGTGACATTTCCCTTAATATTAACACCACTTATATTTATTTATCTTATAACTTATATTTTTATCTTCATAACAAATAACTTACTGAGTTTAAAAATTCATCTGTGAAATGTTTATTTTTAAAGTATTCAAGAATTGCTTTTGTGAGTATATACTCCAATAATTCTTAAAGGTGTTAATTACTGTTTCAAATATCACCAAGTTATTATGAATAGAAGTAGTGCCAGGCTAATTCTTCTTTGTGAAACTTGTCTGTGTTGTTGGAAAGGATATTATTGAGACTATATACAATATTATGAATGTCTTTTTTTAAAGATTTATTCATTTATTATATGTAAGTACACAGTAGCTATCTTCAGACACACCAGAGGAGGGCATCTGATCTCATTACAGATGGTTGTTAGCCACCATGTGGTTGCTGGGATTTGAACTTAGGACCTTTGGAAGAGTAGTCAGTGCTCTTAACCACTAAGCCATCTCCCGAGCCCCTATGAATGTCTTTCTAAAGTATAGATTTTCTTCCTACTGTGTGAGCTAGTCATGTTATCTGAGAGCAGATAATTGCATTTCAATCTAGAACTAATAAGTAAATATCTATATCCAAACAGAAATTTTAATTAAATTTTGCATACATTAAAGTTTGAATATAAAAAAATCTAAAATGAAACTAAGCAGACTATTGGCACATATATCAAAATTTCCCAATATCTTGTTCTATAAATAAAACATGAGGTCAAGTTCAGTAGCTAACATGAACATTTGCTTACTACAATAGCACAAATACAGGCAGGAAAAGTTATTATAGACCACAATTTTACTATCTATCACTTTGCTGAAATTTTGGCTCACTGTTATAATTTTTACAACAATATCTATTGAAGATTCTTGTATTAGTGGATTGGTCTAATTCATATAATCACAAATTATGTGGTCTAATTCATGGAGTGGGTTTCTCAAACTCAAGTTCCATCAAAACCAACTAGTGGGAGTTAAAAACACAGACTGTGGAAAGGATAGTCCTGCTGTGAGCTGATATGCCAGAGTAAGTTGGCACACATGGGGGGGGTCTTCTTCTTTGGGGAGAAGTGGAGAGGATAATGGCAGAAGGACTTTGTGAGGATGGGACTGGAAGGAGAGGAAGGATTGGGTTATAAAGTTGGCTTGATAAGAAAGCATTGAGGTACAAAAAAATCAGATTATTCTGTATAGTTACCCTATCTGGAATAACAAGCCATGACGGGAACAGGCAGAGGAAAGAGGACTTATGGGACTTATGGGGAGGGGGAAAACCAGAAAAGGGGAAATCATTTGGAATGTAAACAAAAAAAATAGAAAATAAACACACACACACACACACACACACACACACAGACACACAAAACAAAACAAAATGCCCATAAAGTCAAAATCTAACAAGAGAAATCTAGGAAGAAAAGTTCTGCAATCTGTCAGTAATAAGAATCTTATGTCAAACATAGACAAAGGAAAACAATATGCATTTTTTCTCCCAGTAAAACATGATGCTTGTAGGAAACACAGATTAGAACATAAGCATGAAATGATGGGACTATATCAATATCTCAGACTTCCGTACCTTTATTTCTGGAATTTCCTCAGAGCAGACCAATGTTAAGTGCAGTGTATGAGAAAATAGGCTTCTAATTATGTATAGCCATGTGAAATGCCTATTTAAATCATATCTTCAGCCTCACTTTGTATGTTTTCAACCTTGAATGAGTTTTTTAAATTCTACGTAACTCAATTTGTTCATAGCAAATGGTGTTCTTTTGGCTTTTGCTAAGTGTATAGCAAGTTTAAACACATTAAATTGTTTAGACAGTCAACTAATCTCCTATGATAATGACTACATTGGTAAGATTCTTCGCATCCTAGTGAATGTAGCTTTCTTTCCTGTGAATATTGATGAATACAGAAATAATATACTTGTCCCCAGTGGAAGGATACTTTTTCCTTTCTAAGACTTCATTAGAGCATCACAACATTGACCCCTACATATATGTTCAGAGCCAAGTACCTAATTTGTTGGGGTATTAAGCAGTGGGATCTGGACTAAAATAACAGTAGCTTCACCTCATGTGGTGCAAAGCAGACAGGGAAAGCCCTGGGCCACAACCTGAGAATAATGGGTTTTTCTATAGAGCTTTTGTTTTTTTTCTTCTTTTGTTCTAGGATTTCTTTTTGTTTCCCTTAGCCAATTCTTCTGTGAGTGTTTGGTCTTAAGAGATGCATTTGCATCATATCCTCAGAAACTTTAATACTGGCCTTTCCAAGACATATTTAGCAGAGTTCTCTGCTATATGTAGACTTTTCCATATCGAGCATTGAAATTTTCTCTCATTTATTTTTATAAAATTGCATTTGTAGTAATTCTTTTTTCCTTGCCGAGTGGATAATAACTAAACTACATATGATGAGTATGCAACTTTTCCACAAGATAAAGAATAATGACAATAGCACTGATAATATCAACAGATGATGGTGATAATTTTTAAAATAATTACATAAAGAGTATTGTGAAAAGAGAAAATAAAATGTATTCAGGGGTTAGTATTTTCATGCAAGACAGAGAAAGTCAGATGCTATGCATACTTGAGTCAGCTTGAAATGATGGCCAAAATTTTGAATTTAGACATTGCCGCGGTGGCCCAGTGATGTCTGTAAAAATGATATTTTACAGACAGAGGCGGAAAAGAAATGCCTCCTGGGAAGAACGGAACTCTCTGGAAGCCGTGGAAGCTGATAATCTCACCTGGCAATTTACTGTACTCTCTTACTTTCTGGCTATTTAAGATGAGCCCTTAGTTTCCAAGTAGCAGTTTGCCCTGACTTCTTCCTTTTCTCTCTTCACCGGGATTCCTAAGGCCTGGCTGATAATCTGGTCTTTGAAGTCGACTCACTGACCGCCAACCCCCGTTTTTAGAATTTCAGTGCCTTGCCTCATAGTTGTTTACATAATTATTACCTTCCAACTACATGCAGGTTTTTATGGCTGTGCGTATGTATATGAGGATGGCTCAGGCACTCCTGGTACTGAAAGCATTGATTTACTCAGGAAGTTTTGTTTTACTAGGTAAAAGGCTAAATGTTAGATAAGGATTTCTCACAAGAACTTGTTAAGACCCAGGTGGTATAAGAAACTTCAAACTCTTTGAAGGATTACTGTAAACTATGAGTGACTCTGTATTCTAATCAGGAAGTTTGATGGCATCTGTAAATTGATCCTCTGTATCTGTTTCATGAGAAACTTTGTTCCTGATGTTGCATTTCCTTGTACCAAATGGCTATGATAATTGTACCTGCCTCACTGGCTACATCTTTTGAAATGGCAATACCAACTCTTCATGTATAGAAATCCTTGCCTTATAGCTCCAAAATACATTCAGTACAAACCGCCTCTGTGTGTGCTTGGTTTGTTCTGTCTGTCATCTCAGCCGGATCTGTGCCTTCCTGGACCAGAGGACCCTGGATATCCCTAAGCAGACCCACGGTCTGTAACAAGACATCTTTTAATTGGCTCAAAAATGAGACATAAATAAAAGGCACTCAGACAAAAACAATTGTTTGAAATTTTCTATTGAGAAACATTTTTATCTACTGAAAATGTGATTAAGAGCATGAGAAATGATTGATTTAGAATAACTATTTATCTTAATCAATGATACAATAAAAAGAATTGAAGGTCTCATGAAATAAAACTTTAGCAAAGAGTTTTAATAAACTGTCTCATTAGAGACATATTTTAAGGTGAAACATGTATCACATTGTATGTAGCAAGAAACTATAAATGCTAACCTTATGGTATTATGAAACACATATTATTTCAGGATCACTTCATTAAATAGGAAGACATTGGAGGTATTTACATTGCTCTTTTTATCACTAACTAAATAAACTCCAATATATTTGCATTGTTCTCTATCCAAGATATCTATATATTTTTTTAGTATAAAATAGTTTATTCAGGGTGTGGGAAGGGGAGTTAAGAAGATAGTAGAGATAGAGAAAGGCAGAGAGAAGGAGAGAATAGAGGAGGAGAGGCCAACCATGCCCATGTGGAGAGGGAAAGGGAATGGGGTAGGTAAAAGCCCAAGAGGGCAAGAGTGGACAAGAGAGCCAAGAGCAATATTTTCACACTTGAAGGAAGAAGCCCTATGTAATGAACTTAAATCCACTCATATAGAGGATAGAAGCAATCCAATCAGGGCACCTAGAATGTCTTTTATACTTCATTTTTGCCTTGGAATAGTAAAACAGTCATTTAATATACTGTGAATGATTTTTATGGAAATGACAAGATGATATAAGCATAATGTATTAGTAGACATGAAGTGCTCTTTCCTTTGCCATACCTGTTTAACTGCTTGTGTTTCACTTCTTATGTTCCCTCAACCTTTTTTTTTTCATTAATCTCCCACATATTTTTAGAATTATATATTTAGAACTTAGAAATATTTTAGAATTTAAATTGCTTGACATTTAACAATTTAATAAAAGTTTAACTCATTCCTTTTTTAAAAAAAATTCGGTATATTCTTTATTTACATTTCAAATGATTTCCCCTTTTCTGGGTCCCCACTCCCTGAAACTCCCATAAGCCCTCTTCCCTCCCCCTTTTCCCCCATCTATTCCTTCCCACTTTCCTGTTCTGGTATTCCCCTATACTGCTGAACTGAGTCTTTCCAGAACCAGGGGCCACTCTTCCATTCTTCTTGGACATAATTTAATATTTGGATTTTGTCTTGGGTATTCAAAGTTTCTAGGCTAATATCCACTATACCATGATTGATCTTTTGAGACTGGGTTACCTCACTTAGTATGATGTTCTCCAGCTCAATCCATTTGTCTAAGAATTTCATGAATTCATTGTTTATAATGGCTGAATAGTCTCCATTGTGTAAATATACCACATTCTTTGTATCCATTCCTCTGTTGAGGAACACCTGGGTTCTTTCCAGCTTCTGGCTACTACAAATAGGGCTGCTATGAACATAGTGGAGCATGTGTCCCTATTGCATGCCAGGGAATCCTCTGGGTATATGCCCAGGAGCGGTATAGCATGGTCCTCCAGAAGGTCCATGCCCAGTTGTCTGAGGCAACTCCAGACTGATTTCCAAAGTGGTTGCACCATCTTGCAATCCCATCAGCAGTGGAGTAGTGTTCCTCTTTCTCCACATCCTCGCCAGCACCTGATGTCTCCTGAGTTTTTGACCTTAGCCATTCTGACTGGTGTGAAGTGAAATCTCAGGGTTGTTTTGCTTTGCATTTCCCTAATGACTAATGATGTTGAACATTTCTTAAGGTGTTTCTCAGCCATCCAAAGTTCTTCATGTGAAAATTCTTTGCTTAGCTCTGTACACCATTTTTTAATGGGGTTATTTGGTTCTCTTGGTTCTACCTTCTTGAGTTCTTTGTATATATTAGATATTAGCCCTCTGTCAGATTTAGGGTTGGTAAAAATCATTTCCCAATCTGTTGGTTGACATTTTGTCCTTTTGACAGTGTCCTTTGCCTTGCAGAAACTTTGTAGTTTTATGAGGTCCCATGTGTCTATTCTTGATCTTAGAGCATAAGCTATTGGTGTTCTATTCAGGAACTTTTTCCCTGTGCCCATGTCCTCAAGGGTATTCCTCAGTTTCTTTTCTATTAGTTTCAGTGTGTCAGGTTTTATGTGGAGGCATTTGGATTTGAGCTTAGTACAAGGAGATAAGAATGGATCAATTCGCATTCTTCTGCATGCTGACCCCCAATAAAACCAGCACCATTTGTTGATAAGTCTATCTTTTTTCGACTGGATGCTTTCAGCCCCTTTGTCGAAAATCAAGTGCCCACAGGTGTGTGGGTTCATTTCTGGGTCTTCAATTCTATTCTATTGATCCACTTGCCTGACATTGTACCAATACCATGCAGTTTTTATCACTATTGCTCTGTAGTAAAGTTTGAGGTATGGGATACTGATTCACCCAGAAGTTCTTTTATTGTTGAGAACAGTCAAAGGATAAGCAGACTGAGAAATAAATTAGGGAAATGAGAACCTTCACAATAGCCACAAACAGCATAAAGTATCTTGGTGTAACTCTAACCAAACAAGTGAAAGACCTATATGACAAAAACTTCAGATCTCTGAAGAAGGAAATCGAAGAAGATCTCAGAAAATGAAAAAATCTTCCATGCTCATGGATTGGCAGAATTAATATAGTTAAAATGGCCATCTTGCCAAAGGTAATCTACAGATTCAATGCAATCACCATCAAAATCCCAACTCAGTTCTTCATAGAGCTAGAAAGAGCAATTCTCAAATTCATCTGGAATAACAAAAAAACCAGGATAGCTAAAACTATTCTCAACAATTTAATTCATTCCTAACCCAATAATATATAGTCTGATTTAGTGAGTGAGTAGTTGTTTACGTCCCCCTACAATGATAAGCAAATTCTATACAAAGATCAATTGAATTATCAGTGGTATCTTCATATTCTTGTTTAATTTTTTATTGGATCTTTTCAAAATAAATTCCTAAATTTAGTTGAACACTTCAAGGAAATGTACAAGAGACCATACCACCAAATATTTTGTCGCATTTCAGGACATTTTATATAGAAAATGCAATTTAATGGAGGACCTTCAAGGTTTAGAATTATATTTCAAAATGCATTTGTAATTGTTCTTAATTATTCTTATCTATGATTTCCCCTGTGTCCAGTATGGTATTTTAGATGTTATGGAGAAAGTAAACTAAAATAATTGTTCTTACCTGAGAAAATTTATTTTCCAAAACTTAGTAAAAGACAATGAGAAATAATTTTAATGATAGTCTGTGTTAGCCTTTCAGAGACCTGATCAGAAAACCAAATAATCCAATAAAATTGGACCACAGACCTAAACAGAGAATTCTCAACCGAGGAACCTGAAATGGCCAAGAAGCACCTAAAGAAATGTTCAATATCCTTAATAGTCAGGTAAATGTAAATTATAACTATAACAATCACAATGGCTAAGATCAAAATCTCAGATGACACAGATGCTGGTAAGGACATAGAGAAAGAGGAACATTCCTCCATTGCTGGTGGGATTTTAAGCTGGTATAGCCACTCTGAAAATCACACTGGTGGTTCCTCAGAAAATTGGAAATGCAATTTCAACCCAGCTATACAACCCTTGGGAATATTACCAAAATATAATCCACCATATAATCACAAGGACACATACTCCACTATATTCATAGCAGTTTTATTTCTTATAGCCAGAAGCTGGAAATAACCCAGGTGTCTATCAGAAGACACACTTTGAGGCCCTTTGAGTTGGGAATTTCCACTCTCTTATACCTATTATTCTTAACTTTGGTCTTTTCATTGTCCTGAATTTTGTGAATATGTTGAGTTAGTAGATTTTAGCTGTTTTCACATTTTTTTTCTTTGACAGTTGTGTCAATGTTTCTATGGTATCTTCTATGCCTGAGATTTTCTTTTCTGTCTCTTGATTTCTGTTGGTGATGCTTTTATCTGTGACTCCTCCTCTCCTTCCTAGGCTTTCCATCTCTATGGTTGTCTCCCTTTGTGTTTTCTTCAATGCTTCTTTTTCCATTTTTAGATCCTGGATAGTTTTGTTCAATTTCTTCACCTGTTTGATTGTGTTTTCTTGTATTAATTTAAGGGATATATGTGTTTCTTCTTTAATGGCTTCTACTTGTTTACTTGTCTTCACCTGTATTTCTTTAAAGGAGTTATTTATTTCCTCTTAAAGTCCTTTGTAATTTTCATGAGATGAAAACTTAGATCTGAATCTTGTCTTCCAGGTTTGTTGGGGTGTTCCAGGCTTGCTTTGGTGGGTGAACTGAGTTCTGATGTTGCCAAGTATCATTGGTTTCTGTTGTTTATGTTCTGGCACTTGATGCTCACCACCAGATTATCTCTGGTTTTAACTGACTGGAGCCTGTCCCTCCTGAGAGCCTGTGAGCCTTTGATCCTAGATGTGTCAGAACTTCTCAGTGTCATGCTTCATATGGGTGTGGGCTGAGTGGGTATGGATCCACAACAGAGGCTGTGCTCTAGGAACAAGTGCAAGCTAGAAACAATGTGAGTCTCTTGCTTGGTGGGGTACCTGCAATCCTCGTCTGGGGGTCCAGGTTAAGCCAGGTATTGGAGCAGGGTATGGGGGTCACAACTGTGATCCTGATTGTGTCAGAACACATGGGAGTTCAAGCTGTAACTGGGGTGTGGGCTGAATGGATGGGAATCTAGAGCAGAGGCTCAGCTCTGGGCACAGGTACAAACTGGAAGGAGCCCTGGCCAATGAATGACTCTTAAAGGAACTATTATAAATATGGCATTGGAAGATATTTGCTGGCCCTTTAAGTTGTAAATCTTCACTCTCTTCTATACCTATAATCCTTAGGTTTGGTCTTCTCATTGAGTCCTGGATTTCCTGGATGTTTTCGGTTACAAGCTTTTTGCATTTTGCAATTTCTCTGACTATTGAGTCCATGGTTTCTATGGTATCTTCAGCATCTGAGATTCTTTCTTCTATCTCTTATATTCTGTTGTTGATATTTGCACCTATGGCCCCTGATTTTTCCCAAGTTTTTCTATCTCCAAAGTTGTCTCCCTTTGTGATTTCTAAGTTGTTTCTAAATTTATTTTTGATCCCAGATGGTTTTGCTCAGCTCCTTCACTTGCTTGTTTGTGTTTTCTTATAGTTCTTTAAAAATTTCTTTTTGTTTCCTCTTTCATGACTTCTACCTGTTGACCAAAGTTCTCCTATATTTCTTTAAATAATTCTGCATTCCCTCCTTATTGAAGAAAACTTCCCTAACCTGAAGACAGAGATGTCCATGAATATACAAGAAGCCTACAGAATTCCAAACAGACTGGACCAGAACAGAAATACCTCCAGTCACATAATAATCCAAAGCCCAAATGTACTAAACAAAGAAAGAATATTAAAGGCAGTAAGAAAAAAAGGGCAAGTAACATATAAAGGAAGACCTATCAGAATTACACCAGACTTCTCACCAGAGAGCATGAAAGTTAGAAGAACCTGGGCAGATCTCATGCAGACTCTAAAAGAACACAAATGCCAGACAAGACTATTATAACCAGAAATTTTCTCAATCACTATAGATGGAGAAACCAAGATTTTCCATGAGAAAACAAAATGTTTACAATATCTTTCCACAAACCCAGACCTACAAAGGATAATAGGGGGAAAACACCAATACAAGGAGGGAAACTATATCTTGGAAAAAGCAAGATAGTAACCTTCTTTCACAACCCAAAAGAAGATAATCACTCAAATATAAAATTAACATCAAAAATGACAAGAAGCAATAATCACTATTCCTCAATATCTCTTAACATCAATGGACACAATTCCCAATAAAAAACATAGATTAACAGACTGGATATGTAAACAGGACCCTACATTTTGTGGCATACAGGAAGCACACCTCAGTGTCAAAGACAAAAACTACCTTAGAGTAAAAGGATGGAAGGCAATTCTACAAGCAAATGGTCTCAGGAAACAAGCAGGAGTAGTCATTCTAATACCAGATAAAATTGACTTTCAACCTGAAGTCATCAAAAGAGACATGGAAGGACACTTCTTGCTGGTCAAAGGAAAAATCCACCAAGAAGAACTCTCAATCCTGAACATCTATGCTCCAAATGCAAGGGCACACTCGTTCATAAAAGAAACTTTGCTAAAGCTCAAAGCACACATTGCACCTAACAAAATAATCATCCTAAGTGAGGAAACCCAATCACAAAAGAATACACATGGAATGCAATCACTGATCAGTGGATATTAATTAGCCCAGAAGCTCTGAATTTTCAAGACACAATTAGCATATCAAATGATACCCAAGAAGAGGGAAAGAGAGGGCCCTGGTTCTGACAAGAGTTTATCAAGCATTGTAGGGGAGTACCAGGATGGGAAATGGTAGGGGGATGATTTGGAAATGGGTGGAGGGAAGAGAGATTATGAGACAGATGGGGAGGGGGGAACTGGGAAAAGGGAAAGCATTCAGAATGTAAACAAAGAATATAAAAAATAAAAAAATAAAAATAAAAAATAAAAAAAGCAATTTTTTGTTCATTCAGAAGGAATGTTGGGACTATTCTACCTTTTCAATATCACTTTAAAGGATTGGAGAAATGGCTAGTGTGTGTCTGAACTGTGCTGAAATGTCCTGCTCCATCTTTTGTCCAAGATACATACAGATGCATACAGGTCTGGTCCTTTATGAATGAAGAGCATGCACTTCTTTAAAGGATGCTTCTAGTGGAGTGGACTGCAATGATTCCATGTGTCTGCTTCCTTCTATTTATTGACAATATCAAGTACCTATCTACATTTTTATTTAAGCAGAGAACAGAGCCCAAAGATGTATTCTTGGCTTCTTAATCTCCTAGGATCTTCTGTCAAGTTCCTAATTTTTTTCTAGGTACAAAATTTAAGATTTTAAACTCTTCAAATATATAGGACTTTCCATATATTAAGGTGTTTAAGCTCTCAGGGTTAAAAATAAATAAATAAATAGATAAATAAATAAATAAATAAATAAATAAATAAGGCATTGGTATTTTTGTTTTGTAATTCTTAGGTTTCAAGAAAAAGCAATGCCCCCATCTCTGCCCCTTGCCATCAGATGTGGGATCCCTGCACCAAGTCTGGCAAGGAGAGGACAATACTTCCTGAGGTCCTCTAGAGTACTGACAGGAGCAGAGTATTAGTTCTCCTATCCCCGTCCACCCCTGCTACCCCTCCCTCCTTCCCTGTTGCTGCCCATTGCAATCAGGAGTGGGAGACCTGCTCCACACCTGGTACAGAGAGGACGCCACTTTCTGAGGCTCTCTAGAGTACCAACAGGGGCAGGGTATTGGGTGTGGGAGCCCTGCACCACATCTGGTATGGAGAGGACACTGCTTCCTGAGGGTATCTAGAGAACTGACAGGAGCAGGGGCATTGGAAAAAGGGAACACAAAAAGCTCTTAAAGAAATAAGGGAGAATATGGGTCAACAAGTTGAAGCCCTTAAAGAGGCAATACAAAAATCCCATAAGGAATTACGGGAGAACATGGGTCAACATGCAAAAACCCATAAAGAAGAATCATAAAAATCCCTAAAAGAAACACAGGAGAACATGGATCAACAGGTAGAAGCCCTTAAAGAGGTAACACAAAAATTCCTTAAAGAATTTCAGGAAAAAACAAACAAGTGAAGGAACTGAACAAAAATATCCAGGATCTAAATCTAGAAATAGAATCAACAAAGAAATCACAAAGTGAGACATCTCTGAAATTAGAAAACCTTGGGAAGAATTCAGGAGTCATAGATGCAAGCATCAACAACAGAATAGAAGAAAGAATCTCGGATGCTGAAGATTCTATAGAAATCATGGACTCAACAGTCAAAGAAAATGCAAAATGCAAAAAGCTTGTAACCCAAAACATCCAAGAACTCCAGGACACAATGAGAAGACCAAACCTAAGGATTATAGGAATAGAAGAAAGTGAGGATTTATATCTTAAAGGCCCAATAAATGTCTTCAACAAAATTATAGAAGAAAACTTCCCTAACCTAAAGAAAGAGATGCCCATGAACATACAGGAAGCCTACAAAACTCCAAACAAATTGGACCAGAGCAGAAACTCCTTCTGTCACATAATAATCAAAATACCAAATGCACTAAACAAAGAAAGAATATTGAAAACAGTGAGAGAAAAAGGTGAAATAACATATAAAGGCAGACCTATCAGAATTACACTAGACTTCTCACCAGAGACTATGAAAGCCAGAAGAGCCTGGGCATATATCATACAGACCCTAAGAGAGCATAAATGTTAGCCCAGACTACTATACCCAGCAAAACTTTCATTTACCATAGATGGGGAAAACAAGACATTCCATGACAAAAGTAAATTTACACAGTATCTTTCCACAAATCCAGCTCTGCAAAGGATAAAGGGAGGAAAATACCAACACAAGACAGCAAACCATGCTGTAGAAAAATCAATAAGGTAATCTTTCATGAAACCCAATAGAAGATAGCTACACAACCAGAATGTCAACTTTAACTAAGAAGATAACAGTAAGCAACAACCACTTTTCCTTAATATTTCTTAATATCAATGGTCTCAACTCCCCTATAAAGAGACATAGACTAATGGACTGGATATATAAACAGGACCCAACATTTTGCGGCATACAAGAAACCCACCTCAGTGACAAAGGCAGGCACTATTTAAGAGTCAAAGGATGGAGAACAATTTTCCAAGCAAATGGACCCAAGAAACAAGCTGGAGTGGCCATTCTTATATCAGATAAAATCGACTTTCAACCAAAAGTTGTCAAAAAATATAAAGAGGCACACTTCATACTGGTCAAAGGAAAAGTCTACCAAGAGGAACTCTCAATTCTGAACATCTATGCTCCTAACGTAAGGGCACCCATATTCATAAAAGAAACTTTACTAAAGCTCAAAGCACACATTGCACCCCACACAATAATAGTGGGAGACTTCAATACCCCACTGTCAAAAATGGACAAGTCATGGAACAAGAAACTAAACAGAGATACAGTGAAACTAACTGAAGTTATGGACCAACTGGATCTAACAGATATTTATAAAACAGTATAACCTACAGCAAGAGAATATACCTTCTTCTCAGCACCTCATGGTACCTTCTCCAAAACTGACCATATAATTGTTCACAAAACAGGCCTCAACAGATATAAAAATATTGAAATTATTCCATGTATCTTATCAGATGACCATGGCCTAAGGCTGGTCTTTAGCTCAAACCAAAGCAATGGAAAACACACATATACATGGACTTTGAACAATGCTCTTCTCAATGATAGCTTGGTCAAGGAAGAAATAAAGAAAGAGATTAAAGACTTTTTAGAATTCAATGAAAATGAATACACATCATACCAAAATTTATGGGACACAATGAAAGCAGTGCTAAGAGGAAAACTCATAGCTCTGTGTGCCTCCAAAAAGAGAATGGAGAGAGTTTACACCAACAGCTTGACTGTGCACTTGAAGGCCCTAGAACAAAAGGAAGCCAATAACCCCAAGAGGAGTAGAGGGCAGGAAATAATCAAACTTAGATCCAAAGTCAACCAAGCAGAAACAAGAAGAGCTATACAAAGAATCAACAAAAGTAGGAGCTGGTTCTTTGAAAAAATCAACAGGATAGATAAACCCTTAGCCAGACTAACAAGGGGACACAGAGACAGTATCCAAATTAATAAAATCAGAAATGAAAAGGGAGACATAACAACAGAAACTGTGGAAATTCAAAAAATCATCAGATCCTACTACAAGAGTTTATACTCAACAATGTTGGAAAACCTGGATGAAATGGACAACTTTCTAGATACGTACCAGGTGCCAGTGTTAAAACAGGATCAGATAAACCATCTAAATAGTCCCATAAGCCATGAGGAAACAGAAGCAGTCATTAATAGTCTCCCCTCAAAAAAAAAAAAAAAAAAAAAAAAAAAAAAAAAAAAAAAAAAGCCCAGGACCAGATGGGTTTAGCAGGGAATTCTTTTTTTTGTTTTTACCTCCCCACCCACCTCAACTTCCCTTTTTTTGGACATCTATTGAGCCTTCACTTGACCAAGGACTTCCCACTGATGCCCAGCAAGGCATTCTTCTACCACATTTTTGGCTGGAACCATGTGTACCCCTTGGTTGATGGTTTAGTCCCTGGGAGCCCTGGGGTGTCTGGGTGGCTGACATCGTTGTTCATCCCATGGGGCTATAAAACCCTTCAGCTCCTCCATTGGAGACCCCATACCCAGACCAATAGTTGGCAGCTAACATCTGCCTCTGTGTATGTAAGGATCTGGCAGCTTCTCCCCCCCACCCCACCCCTACCCCCAAGGAAACCATGGCATGTTCCTTTTGGTATGTACTTCTTGTCATCCATAATAGTATCGGGGTTTGGTGACTGTTTATAGGATGAATCCCCAGGTAGGGCAGTCTCTGGGTGGGCTTTACTTCTGTCTCTGTGCCAGACTTTGTCTTCTTGATTGCTCCTGTGAGTATTTTGTTCCCTTTCTCAGAGGAACCAAAGCACCCTCACCTAAGTTCTCCTTCTTGAACTTCCTGTCCTCTGTGAATTGTAACTTGTTTATTTTGAGCTTTTGGGCTAGCATCCACTTATTAGTGAGTGCATACCATGTGCATTCTTTTCTGATTGGGTTACCTCGCTCAGGATGACACTTTCTAGTTCCATCCATTTGCCTAAGAATTTCATGAATTCATTGTTTATAATAGCCGAATAGTACTCTATTGTGTATCTATAGCACAGTTTCTGTATCCATTCCTCTCTTAGAGGACATCTGGGTTCTTTCCAGATTCTGGCTATTATAAATAAGGCATCTGCCACAAACAGCATAAAGTATCTTGGGGTGCGTCTAACCAAACAAGTGAAAGACCTATATGGCAAGAACTTCAGATCTCTGAAGAAGGAAATCGAAGAAGATATCAGAAAATGGAAAAATCTTCCATGCTTGTGGATTGGCAGGATTAATATAGTTAAAATGGCCATCTTGCTAAATGCAATCTAAAGATTCAATGCAATACCCATCAAAATCCCAACCCAGTTCTTCATAGAGCAGGAAAGAGCAATTCTCAAATTCATCTGGAATAACAAAATACCCAGGATAGCTAAAACTATTCTCAACAGTAAAAGAACTTCAGGGGGATTCAGTATCCCAGACTTCAAATTTTACTACAGAGCAATAGTGATAAAAATTGCATGGTATTGGTACAATGTCAGGCAAGCGGATCAATGGAATAGAATTGAAGACCCAGAAATGAACCCACACACTTACGGTCACTTGATCTTCGACAAAGGACCTGAAAGCATCCAGTGGAAAAAAGATAGTCTTTTCTTTTTTTTTTTTTTAAGTCTTTTGTTCGTTTTTTCTTTTTTTTTTTATTCGATATATTTTTTATTTACATTTCAAATGATTTCCCCTGTTCTAGTCCCCCACTCCCTGAAAGTCCCATCAGCCTCCTTCCCTCCGCCTGCTTTCCCACCCAACCCTTCCCACTTCCCTGTTCTGGTTTTGCCTTATACTGCTTCACTGAGCCTTTCCAGAACAAGGGGCCACTCCTCCATTCTTCTTGTACCCCATTTGATGTGTGGATTATGTTTTTGGTATTGCAGTTTTCTAGGCTAATATCCACTTATCAGTGAGTACATACTGTGATTGATCTTTTGAGACTGGGTTACCTCACTTAGTATGATGTTCTCCAGCTCCATCAATTTGCCTAAGAATTTCATGAATTCATTGTTAATAGTACTCCATTGTGTAGATATACCACATTTTTTGCATCCATTCTTCTTCTGTTTTGGGATATCTGGGTTCTTTCCAGCTTCTGGCAATTATAAATAGGGTTGCTAGGAACATAGTGGAACATGTATCCTTATTACATGCTGGGGAATCTTCTGGGTATATGCCCAGGAGTGGAATAGCAGGATCTTCTGGAAGTGAGGTGCCCAGTTTTCTGAGGAACCGCCAGACTGATTTCCAGAGTGGTTGTACCAATTTGCAACCCCACCAGCTGTGGAGGATCTCCCATGTTCATGTATTGGCAGGATCAATATAGTAAAAATGGCCATCTTGCCAAAAGCAATCTACAGCTTCAATGCAATCCCCATCAAAATCCCAAATCAATTCTTCATAGATCTAGAAAGAGCAATTCTCGAGAAGCAGTCTGGGAGCTCACAGCACAGCTTGCTCCTGTGGCATGGAGCTTAGGTTCCAGTCCTGAGGCCTCTGGCAGGAGAACTCAGATCTCTCCGCTTCCAGATCCAGATCAGCCTGGGCGGCAACACCACATCTCCAGGTTCTGCAAGAGGCAAGAGGGGCTTCCGGGTGGCTAGCGGGGAGAATTCGGTGTGCTCCAGTGAATCCAGCAGGCCCCAGCTGGAGCCTTCAGGTGTCTGCTTCAGGATCTGAACAGCCCGGGCAACAGCACCCTGACTCCAGGCAGTGCAGGAGGTAAGCTGTGCACCAGAGGCCACCTGGGAAGGGGCACCTTGCACTGGTGAGTCCAGCATTGAGAAGACCAACTAACACCAGTGGGAACTAGATGGCAAAAGGCAAACGCAGGAACGTCACTAACAGAAAACAAGGCAATATGGCAAAATGTGAACCCAATTCTCCTTTACCAGCATGTCCTGGATACCCCATCACTCCAGTAAAACAAGATTTGTATTTAAAATCACTGGTCATGATGCTGGTACAGGAACACATGAAGGACATACTTAAAGAAATTCAGGAGAAAATGGATCAAAAGTTAGAAGCCCTTGCAAGGGAAACACAAAAATCATTGAAAGAAATCCAGGAGAATACAAAAGCCAATAATGAGGAAACACAAAAAACACTTAAAGAAATACAGGAGAACTTTGGTCAACAGGCTGAGGTCATGAAAGAGGAAACACAAAAATCTCTTAAAGAATTACAGGAAAGCACAAACAAGCAAGTGAAGGAGCTAAGCAAAACCATCCAGGATCTAAAATCAGAAGTAGAAACAACTAAGAAAACTCAAAGCTAGACAACTTTGGAGATAGAAATCAGGGGACATAGATGCAAATATCAACAAAAGAATATAAGAGATAGAAGAAAGAATCTCAGATGCTGAAGATACCATAGAAACCATGACCTCAACAAAGAAAATGCAAAATGCAAACAGCTTGTATCCCAAAATATCCAGCAAATACAGGACACAATGAGAAGACCAAACCTAAGGATTATAGGCACAGATGAGAGTGAAGATTTACAACTTAAAGGGCCAGCAAATATCTTCAATAAAATTATGGAAGAAAACTTCCCTAACCTAAAGAGAGAGATGCCCATGAATATACAAGAAGCCTACAGAACTCCAAACAGACTGGACCAGAACAGAAATACTTCCCGTCACATAATAATCAAAACACCAAATGTACTAAACAAAGAAAGAATATTAAAGGCAGTAAGAGAAAAAGGCCAAGTAACATATAAAGGAAGACCTATCAGAATCACAGCAGACTTCTCATCGGAGACCATGAAAGCTAGAAGATCCTGGGAAGATCTCATGCAGACTCTAAGAGATCAAAAATGCCAGCCAAAACAACTATATCCAGCAAAACTCTCAATCTCCATAGATGAAGAAATTAAGATATTCCATGACAAAACCAAGTTTACCCAATATCTATCCACAAACCCAGCCCTACAAAGGATAATAGGAGGAAAACACCAATACAGGGAGGGAAACTTCACCCTGGAAGAAGCAAGATAGTAACCTTTCATCAAACCCAAAAGGAGTTAACCAATCAAATTTAAAAAATAATGTCAAAAATGACAGGAAGTAACAATCACTATTCCTTAATATCTCTTAACATCAATGGACTCAATGCCCCAATAAAAAGACATAGACTAACTGACTGGATACGTAAACAGGACCCTACATTTTGCTGCTTACAGGAAACACACCTCAGGGTCAAAGACAAACACTAACTTAGAGTAAAAGGCTGGAAGACAATTTTACAAGCAAATGGTCTCAGGAAACAAGCTGGAGTAGCCATTTTAATATCAGATAAAATTGACTTTCAACCCAAAGTCATCAAAAGAGACTCTGAGGGACACTTCTTGCTGGTCAAAGGAAAAATCCACCAAGAAGAACTCTCAATACTGAACATCTATGCTCCAAATGCAAGGGCACCCTCTTTCATAAAAGAAACTTTATTAAAGCTCAAAGCACACATTGCACCTAACACAATAATTGTGGGTGACTTCAACACTGCACTTTCCTCAATGGACCGATCAGGAAAACAGAAACTGAATAGGGACACAATGAAACTAATTGAAGCTTTGGACGAAGTAGATTTATCAGATATATATAGAACATTCTATCCTAAAGCAAAAGAATATACCTTTTTCTCAGCACCTCATGGTACCTTCTCCAAAATCGACCATATAATTGGTCACAAGACAGACCTCAACAAATTTAAGAAGATCGAACTAATCCCATGCCTCCTATCAGATCACTATGGAGTAAAAGTGGTCTTCAATAGCAACAAAAACAACAGAAAACCCACATACACGTGGAAACTGAGCAATATTCTACTCAATGATACCTTGGTCAAGGAAGAAATAAAGAAAGAAATTAAAGACTTCTTAGAACACAATGAAAATGAAGACACAACATACCCAAATCTATGGGACACAATGAAAGCAGTGCTAAGAGGAAAACTCATAGCCCTGAGTGCCTCCAAAAAGAAAGTGGAGAGAGCATACATTACCAGCTTAATGACACACCTGAAAGCCCTGGAACAAAAAGAAGCTATTTCACCCAGGAGAAGTAGAAGGCAGGAAATCATCAAACTCAGGGCTGAAATCAATCAAGGAGAAACCAAGAGAACCATACAAAGAATCAACAAAACCAGGAGCTGGTTCTTTGAGAAAATCAACAAGATAGATAAACCCTTAGCCAGACTGACCAAAGGGCACAGAGAAAGTATCCAAATTAACAAACTTAGAACTGAAAAGGGAGATATAACAACGGAAACTGAGGAAATCCAAAAAATCATAAGATCCTACTACAAGAGCCTGTACTCAACACAGCTGGAGAATCTGGAGGAAATGGACAATTTCCTTGACAGATACCAAATACCAAAATTAAATCAGGACCAAATAGATCATCTAAACAGTCCGATAACCCCTAAAGAAATAGAAGGAGTCAAAAAAAGCACAGGACCAGATGGTTTCAGTGCAGAATTCTATCAGACCTTCAAAGAAGAGTTAACTCTAATACTCTTCAAAGTATTCCACAAAATAGAAACAGAAGGAACACTACCCAATTCCTTCTACAAAGCCACAATTACGCTGATACCAAAACCACACAAAGATCCAACAAAGAAGGAGAACTTCAGACCCATTTCCCTTATGAACATTGATGCAAAAATACTCAATAAAATTCTTGCCAATCGAATCCAAGAACACATCAAAACGGTCATCCACCATGATCAAGTAGGCTTTATCCCGGGAATGCAGGGTTGGTTCAATATACGGAAATCCATCAATGCAATCCACTACATAAACCAACTCAAAGAACAAAACCACATGGTCATTTCATTGGATGCTGAAAATGCATTTGACAAAATTCAGCATTCTTTCATGCTTAAATTCTTAGAGAGAACTGGAATTCAAGGCCCATACCTAAACATAGTAAAAGCAATATACAGCAAACCAGTAGCCAGCATCAAACTAAATGGAGATAAACTTGAAGCAATCCCACTAAAATCAGGTACTAGACAGGGCTGCCCCCTTTCTCCTTATCTTTTCAATATTGTACTTGAGGTACTTCCTCGGGCAATTCAACAACATAAGGAGGTCAAAGGGATACAAATTGGAAAGGAAGAAGTCAAACTATCATTATTTGCAGATGACATGATAGTCTACCTAAGTGACCCAAAAAACAGCCTGCTTATCAATGGATAAGCTGGCTGAGAAAGAAATTAGGGAAATAAACCCCTTCACAATAGCCACAAACAGTATAAAGTATCCTGGGGTGACTCTTACCAAACATGTGAAAGATATATATGACAAGAACTTCAAGACTCTGAAGAAGGAAATGGAAGAAGATCTCAAAAACTGGGAAAACCTCCCATGCTCATGGATCGGTAGAATCAATATAGTTAAAATGGCCATTTTGCCAAAAGCAATATACAGATTCAATGCAATACCCATCAAAATCCCAACTCAATTCTTCGCAGGGTTAGAAAGAGCAATTATCAAATTCATCTGGAATAACAAAAAACCCAGGAGAGCTAAAACTATTCTCAGCAACAAAAGAAAGTCTGGGGGAATCAGTATCCCTGACCTCAAGCAATAGTACAGAGCAATAGTGTTAAAAACTGCATGGTATTGGTACAGTGACAGGCAGGAGGATTAATGTAGCAGGATTGAAGATCCAGAAATTAACCCACACACCTATGGCCACTTGATCCTCGACAAAGGGGCTGAAAACATCCAATGGAAAAAAGATAGCCTTTTCAACAAATGGTGCTGGTTCAACTGGAGGTCAGCATGCAGAAGAATGCGAATTGATCCATCCTTGTCTCCTTGTACTAAGCTCAGATCCAAATGGATCAAGGACCTCCACATAAAGCCAGACACTCTGGAGCTAATAGACAAGAAACTGGGGAAGACCCTTGAGGACATTGGTACAGGGAGAAAGTTTCTGAAAAGAACACCAATAGCGTATGTTCTAAGAGTAAGAATTGACAAATGGGACCTCATAAAATTACAGTTTCTGTAAGGCAAAGGACACCATCAAGAGGACAAATCGGCAACCAATAAATTGGGAAAAGATCTTCACCAATCCTACATCAGATAGAGTGCTAATACCGAATATATATAAAGAACTCAAGAAGTTAGACTCCAGAAAACCCAACAACCCTATTATAAAATGGGGTACAGAGTTAAACAAAGAATTCTCTCCTGAAGAACTTTGGATGAAGGAGAAGCATCTTAAAAAATGCTCAACTTCATTAGTCATTAGGGAAATGCAAATCAAAACCACCCTGAGATTTCACTTTACACCAGTCAGAATGGCTAAGATTAAAAATTCAGGAGACAGCAGGTGTTGGAGAGGGTGTGGAGAAAGAGGAACACTCCTCCACTGCTGGTGGGGTTGCAAATTGTTACAACCACTCTGGAAATCAGTCTGGCGGTTCCTCAGAAAACTGGGCACCTCACTTAGAGAAGATCCTGCTATACCACTCCTGGGCAAATACCCAGAGGATTCCCCACCATGTAATTAGGATACATGCTCTACTATGTTCATAGCAGCCCTATTTATAATTGCCAGATGCTGTAAAGAACCCAGGTATCCCCCAACAGAAGAGTGGATGCAAAAAATGTGGTATATCTACACAATGTAGTACTATTCAGCCATTAGAAACAATGAAATCATGAAATTCTTAGGCAAATGGATGGAGCTAGAGAACATCATACTAAGTGAGGTAACCCAGACTCAAAAGGTGGTACGCACTCACTAATAAGTGGATATTAACCTAGAAAACTGGAATACCCAAAACATAATCCACACATCAAATGAGGTACAAAAAGAAAGGAGGAGTGGCCCCTTGTTCTGGAATGACTCAGTGAAGCAGTATTCGGCAAAACCAGAATGGGGAAGTGGGAAGGGGTGGGTGGGAGGACAGAGGGAGAGAAGGGGGCTTACGGGACTTTCGGGGAGTGGGGGGCTAGAAAAGGGGAAATCATTTTAAATGTAAATAAAAAATATATCGAATAAAAAAAAAACCTCAAAAAAAGAAAGCCACAATGAAAAAAAAAAAAAAAAAAAAAAAAAAAAGCAATTCTCAAATTCATCTGGAATAACAAAAAAACCCAGGATAGCAAAAACTATTCTCCACACCAAAAGATATCCTGGGGGAATCACCATCCCTGATGTAAAGCTCTACTACAGAGTGATAGTGATTAAAACTGTTTGGTATTGATATGCAGGCAGGCAGGAAGATCAATGGAATAGATGTGAAGACCCGGTAAAAGACCCACACATGTACAGTCACTTGATATTTGACAAAGGAGCTAAAAAAATAAAGTGGAAAGAAGACAGCATTTTTAACAAATGGTGCTGGATCAACTGGAGGTCTGCATGCAGAAAAATGCAAATCGATCCATTCTTATCTCCTTGTACAAAGCTCAAGTCCAAGTGGATCAAAGATTTACACATAAAATTAGACACTCTGAAGCTTATAGAGGAGAAAGTGGGGAAAAACATTAAACACATGGGCACAGGGTAAAATTTTCTGAACAGAATACCAATGGCTTATGCTCTAAGAACAAGAATCGAAAAATGGGACCTCATAAAACTGCAAAGCTTCTGTAAGGCAAAGGATATAGTCAATAGGACAAAACGGCAACCACCAAATTGGGAAAAGATCTTTACTAACCCTACATCTGATAGAGGGCTAATATCCAAGGTATACAAAAGAACTCAAGAAGTTGTTCTCCAGAGAACTGAATAACCTTATTAAAAAATGGGGTACAGAGCTAAACAGGGAATTCTCAACTGAGGAAACTCAAATGGCTCTAAAGCACCTAAAGAAATGTTCAGCATCCTTAGTTATCAGGGAAATGCAAATCAAAAATCAACACTGAGATTCCACCTTATACCAGCAGAATGACTAAGTTGAAAAACTCAGGGGACAGCAGATGCTGGAGCGGATGTGGGGAAAGAGGAACACTTCTCCATTGTTGGTGGGATTGCAAGCTTGTAAAACCACTCTGGAAATCAGTTTATCAATTCCTCAGAAAATTAGACATAGTACTACCTGTGGACCCAGCTATACTACTCCTGGACATATACCCAGAAAGTGCTCCTACATGTAATAAGGACACATGCTCCACTATGTTCATAGCAGCCTTATTTATAATAACCAGAAGCTGGAAAGAACTCAGATGTTCCTTCAACAGAGGAATGGATACAGAAACTATGGTACATATATACAATTGGAGTACTATTCAGCTATTAAAAACAATGAATTCATGAAATTCTTAGGCAAATGGATGGAACTAGAAAGTGTCATCCTGAGCGAGGTATCCCAGTCACAAAAGAAAGCACACTAATAAGCAGATGCTAGTTCAACAGCTCAAAATAAACAAGTTGCAATTCTCCCAGCACAGGGAGCTCCAGAAGAATGACTTTAGTGAGAGAGCTATGGTTCCTCTGAGAAATGGAACAATATGCTCACAGGAGCAACAAGGGAGGCAATGTATGGAGCAAAGTCTAAAGTAAAGGCCACCTAGCAAGTGCCCTACCTGGGGATTCATCCTATAAATAGTCAACAAACCCAGACACTATGATGAGAAGCAAGTACCAAAAGGAGCATGCCATGGCTGTCTCCAGAGGGGCCCTGCCAAAGTCTTACAAATTCAGAAGTAGAAACTAGCAACCAAGCTTGGCTGAGCTTGGGGTCCCCAACGGAGGATCTGGAGGGTTGTCCGGAAAAACTGGAGGGGTATATATCCCCATGGGAAAAACAATGACTTTGGACACCCAGACACCCCAAGAGTCCCAGGGACTGAATCATCAACCAAGGGGTATACATGGTTCCAGCCAAAAATCTCGCAGAGTAATGCCTTTTTGGGCATCAGTGGGAGGAGTGGTCTTTGGTCAGTTAAAGGCTCAATAGAGGCCAAAACAAAGGGAAACAGATGGGAGGAATTTGGCGAGGAGGTGGGAATGTGTTGGGTAGAGGGGCATGGGGGCAGGGGGAGGGAGGAGGGGGAGGGAATCGTTGGGGCGGGGGGATTTTGGGAGGGGGAAATTGGGAAAGGTTTCACCATTGGCAATGTAAATGAAGAAGATGCTCAATTAAAAAAATAAAAAGCAATGCTGAGTTAGCTCCCTTCTAGTATTATATTTCTATGATATTTTTAATTGGCTTATAAAATAAGAGAGTCCCATATCATTTTTCACACATTATATTTTACCAAACTTTTTGGTCCCTCCCTGTCTCATTTTGTCTCATATCGTTTGGCTTACACTTTTCTACCAACCAGATATGAAAAACAAACTGGAACTCAACTGTAAGTTTCCTCACTGTTGGCTAACATTCATAGTTCTGAAATATGTCATGCAGAAATCTGAGGAAGTAAAGACATCAATGGTCTTACCTAGCTATGAACTCTATGAACTATAATAACAACCTACCAGGCAAGATATGTGGAGTGTTACAATAGTGGCATAGTAATTGGAAGGTAATTAATCACTTTCTTTTTTAATATGAGACCCACATCACAGGAAGGAATTCATGCCTTGTATTATAAAATCATACAAAAACTCATGGCTGTGGAGGCCTTAGGTTTTAAATAGGGGAATTTACCTCTCTTGTTTAGTTTAGTTGACATAGTGGTAAACTGGCTTCTCAATACTTAGATTTATTCCCTTATACAAATGCTGCTCCTAATCTTAATCATAGAAGCTATACTTGCAATGAATGACAGTGAATACAGAGATTCATGGTTAAGAATAAGTGAAAGTTGCACATATTCAACACTGAAGGCTCTATATCCTCCCCCCAGCCCCCACCTTGCCATGGCTCATGGAATAAGACAGAAGAGAGAGAAAGAATGTAACAGCAAACAGAATGAATGACAGGCAGGAAAGTTTTTCTTTTGAACATTGTAGAGCTACTAGTCATGATATTACAGCAACTAAGATTGTCTGCACTGGGTCTGGATCACACTGGGCCTGGCAACAGTCAATCATGGATCAGGGAGAGACTCCTGGGTCCTAACCTTTTCTGAGAAGCTTTTGGCTAGTGATGGGATTCAGGAAAGAAGTCATTGTTTTCAGGTTTGTACATAATGAGGAATCCACTAATTGATAGTTCTAAATCCATGGATGGAATGGATGATTCTAGTTTAACTTTGAAAGTCAAAATCAAAAATGACATATGGGGAAAGGAACTTAGAGGGAATCTCTTTAGTCAAGAGAGTTTGTAGGAGTTTGAGGGAGACAAAGATTTAAGGAATGATCATAACTGGTATGCACTGTGTATATATTTTTTAAAGACAAAGATAAATGTAATGAGGGTTATTTTAAGAAAATGTCTTAATTTGCTGAAGAATTTTAGTGTTCTTTACATGCAAATACAATGCTTATACCCAGAAAAAATGTGATGATACACTTTGGGGAGTTAAATATGAACATACTGAACGTAGTGAAGTGGGAATCTAAAAGCCTGAACAATTTACACTTTATCAATGACAAGATATGAAGACTTACCAGATTATTAACACCTGAAGAAAATGTCCACAATTAAAAACTATCGACAAAACAAAAACTAAGAAGAAAATAAATAAAATTAAAAATATGTGTGATTGGGATTGAAGAGATGGCTCAGAGGTTAAGGTCACTTGCTGCTGTTGTTGAGTGGCCAAGTTCAGTTCCCAGGATCTAGATGATGGCTTCATAACTAACTCAAACTCTAGTTCCAGAATATATGAAACTATCTTCTGACTTGTGTGGGTACTGCATGCATTTGTTTAACAAACATATAGATAAGCAAAACACTTATATATATATATATATATATATATATATATATATATATATATATATATATATATATATAAAATGATGAATTAATTTCTTTAAAAAATTAAAAATAAAAATTAATATATGAAAAAACACTACTTGAATAGTTTACAGATAATTTATGGAACTATCCTACTGAACCTGGCTAAACTTCATAGTTATTAACTTGAGAAGTCTTGTTTCACTGTGAATACTTAAGCAGAAAATTCTTTTGTCTTTTAGGACACAATTCTCCTTAGAAAAATGTGTTCACATTAATTTTCTACAAGAGACTTCTCTTTGTGAAATTCTTTTGTTATTCCAGGTATTCCAACACTAACATTCCCTATTAAATGTTAATATATTCTGGACCAAGCTTTTATGTTGTTTGGACTATGGGGAAATCCATTGTATAAGTATTTATATACAGAATGACAAATTTGATGGAAAAATACTAGGAATTGAACAGTAACAACATTCTGTATATCTTCTTATACTTCTTTTTTTAATATTTTTATTTTTTATATTCTTTGTTTACATTCCAAATGATTTCCCCTTTTCCAGATCCCCCTCCCCATATGTCCCATAAACCTTCTTCTCTCCACCCATTCTCCAATCACCTCCCTCCTTTTTCTCTGTCCTTATATTCCCCTCCAACGCTAGATCAGTCCTTTCAAGGATCAGGACCCTCTCCATACTTCTTCATGGGAGTCATTTGTTATGTGATTTGTGCCTTCGGTATTCAGAGCTTTTGGGCTAATTAATATCCACTTATCAGAGATTGCATTCCATGTGTATTCTTTTGTGATTGGGTTACCTCACTTAGGATGATATTTTCCAGATCAAACCATTTGCCTAAAATTTTTGTGAATTCATTGTTTCTAATTGCTGAGTATTATTTCATTGTGTAAATATATATACCACATTTTCTGTACCTATTCCTCCTTTGAGGGACATCTGGGTTCTTTCCAGCTTCTGGCTATTATAAATAAAACTACTATGAACATAATGGAACATGTGTCTTTATTGCATGCTGGGGAATCCTTTGGGTATATGCCCAGGAGAGGTATAGCAGGGTCCTCTGGAAGTGTCATGTCCAGTTTTCTGAGTAACCGCCAGACTGATTTCCAATGTGGTTGTACCATCTTACAGCCCCACCAGCAGTGGAAGAGAGTTCCTCTTTCTCCACATCCTCGCCAACACCTGCTGTCTCCTGAGTTTTGACCTTAGCCATTCTGACTGGTGTAAGGTGAAATCTCAGGGTTGTTTTGATTTGCATTTCCCTAATGACTAATGATGTTGAGCACTTCTTAAGGTGCCTCTCAGCCATCCGAATTTCTTCAGGTGAAAATTCTTTGTTAAGATTTGTACCCCATTTTTAAATAGGGTTATTTGGTTCCCTGGGATCTAACTTCTTGAGTTCTTTGTATGTATTGGATATTAGCCCTCTATCAGATGTAGGGTTGGTGAATATCCTTTTCCAATTTGTTGGTTGCCATTTTGTCCTCTGAACAGTGTCCTTTGCCTTACAGAAACTTTGTAATTTTATGAGGTCCCATTTGTCAATTCTTGATCTTTGAGCATAAGCTATTGGTGATCTGTTCAGGAACTTTTCCCCTGTGCCCGTGTCCTCAAGGGTCTTCCTCAGTTTCTTTTCTATTAGTTTCAATGTGTCTTGTTTTATATGGAGGTCCTCGATCATCTTGGAGTGGAGTTTAGTACATGGAGATAAGAATGGATCAATTTGCATTCTTCTGCATGCTGACCTCAAATTGAACCAGCACCATTTGTTGAAAAAGCTATCTTTTTTCCACTGCATGTTTTTGGCTCCTTTGTCGAATATCAAGTGACCATAGGTGTGTGGATTCATTTCTGGATCTTCAATTCTATTCCATTGGTTCACTTGTCTGTCACTGTGCCAATACCATGCAGTTTTTAACACTATTGCTCTGTAGTATTGCTTGAAGTCAGGGATACTGATTCCCCCAGAATTTCTTTTTTTTTTTTTTGTTCAGAATAGTTTTAGCTGTCTTGGGTTTTTTGTTATTCCAGATGAATTTGAGAATTGCCTTTTCTAACTCTGTGAAGTACTGAATTGGGATTTTGATGGGGATTGCTTTGAATCTGTAGATTGCTTTTGGCAAGATGGCCATTTTAACTATATTAATCCTGTCAATCCACAAGCATGGCAGATTTTTCCATTTTCTGAGGTCATCTTCGATTTCCTTCTTCAGAGACCTGAAGTTCTTGTTGTATAGATCTTTCACTTGTTGTTAGAGTAACACCAAGATACTTTATATTGTTTGTAGCTATTGTGAAGGGTGTCATTTCCCTAACTTCTTTCTCAGCCTGCTTCTCCTTTGAGTTTAGGAAGGCAACTGATTTGCTTGAGTTGATTTTATAACCAGTCACTTTGCTGAAGTTGTTTATCAGCTGTAGGAGTTCTCTGGTGGAGTTTTTTTGGGTCACTTAAGTATACTATCATGTCATCTTCAAATAGTGATAGTTTGACTTCTCCTTTCCAATTTGTATGCCTTTGACCTCCTTATTTTGTCTAATTGATCTAGCTAGAACTTCAAGTACTATATTGAAAAGATATGTATATATGTATATTTACATGTATACATGTGTATCTATATATACACATATATAACCCCAATCCTAACCCCACCTCTAATACACACACACACACACACACACACACACACACATGTATATATATATGTGAATAGCTAAGTGTAAATATTTTGTAGGATACAATATAGATGTATATACTCATATATAGTTCAATATGTGTGTATTTGTATTTTGTACAGAATAAAACCTCAATAATAATTTTGAAAATACCATTAAATATTTAATTTAAAGCAAAGAGTAGTTTATTTTTTAAAAAAATACTTATTTTTAATGGAGGATATAATAATTGCATTACATTTTGAAGCTAAATTTCCCCAAAAGAGACCTTTTATTTTATGTATTTTGTAATACAGAAGGACCATCTATATTAGCAACATTTTCAGCCACAGAAGGCTGCTGAACTTAGTGGATTCTCTTTATAATCAGCCAAAGGGTATTTTTAAAAATGGGCAGACAACGTACAAAACTGAATTCTTTAATAGCTATTCTGTATACAATTCAAAATTTTCTAATTTGTTCCCCAAAATTCAGATTTCCATCATACAAAAATATTAACTCCAGTTTCAAAAATTTCAGCATTTGCAATTATAGTATTTGATACCTTACCTTATATGATTGTCATTGGTACCATTTAAATGTGTGTACCCTCTCAAAAGTCACATTTTGACACCCGAATAGAGTCTCTGGGACCTGATTAAATTACCTTGAAAGATCCCTTATGATGAGTTCAATGCTCTTACAAACAGAGATCTTACAGTTTTCTGTTTCTCTGATTGAAGTAGAAGTCTAGCAGATAGGAAAAAACCAAGAAGTGAGCCTTTATCTGAAACAGGTTCTGATGGAACTTTGATCTTATCATTTGCATGTATCAACAAATAAGAGCAACAAACACTCAATCCTTATTGATATCTGATTTGATATTTTAGTACTTAAACAAAACATGACTAGAATATTACCTATTATATTTCCAGAAATTTTGAGTATAAAAAGGGAAAGAATCAAGACAACTTTCCATTAATATCCCTTGAAATAGGTCTAAGAAACCTCTGACATTCATAGTAGAAAAAAAAGGAAATTCAAGACATCATTCAGATGTACAATAAGGGAATTGTTGGCTTATAAGAAAATGTTAAATGTCCTATCAAAGTATCTTTCAAAATTACACATATTCTAATAATACAAACAATACAGTCTAATAACTGAAACTCATCTAAAACATAAGTGTTTAGTTATAATTAAAGCCAGGGAATTTTCAAAATACAATTTTCTGAGAGTATTGTAACAACAAGACTGAACTTAATTCTTTTCTCATTTTCCTTAGATTGTCATGAAATGCTGCACATATTTATGAATCACCAGTTTAGGTACTATGCAATCAAACACATATCTCCAAAATGAACTTGTTTACTTTGATAACATTTTAAACTTAATTCATTATACATAACTGTTATTTGCCCTTCTCACATTATCTCAGCTAATCTTCACCGCATAAAAGTGTCCATGCAATTATTTCAATGTTAAAAAATATTTAAATATTAAGAACAGTAGTGGGATTTGTTAAAGTTTAATAGCTTAATGAAGATGGCAGGATTTTCAAATAGGTTTGTTTCTTGTAATTTTATGAGATGAAATATTATACTTCTTTCCAAAGTTTAGTAAGAGAATCTAATTAATTCATTTTAAGATTTTATTTTACATTACTCTGATTGCACATGCATGTGTACCCTGATGTGAGGGGACCATAGGACAACATTCAGGAAAATAGTTCTCTCTTTCTATCACATGGCTTCTGCAGACTTAATACAAGTCATCAGCCACTTTACCAGCCCTACCTAGTGTATTCACAATAAAAGCTTATGAACTGCCAAATTCAAAGTTGGGTATAAATAATAATTCTATTGAACAATTTTACATAAAATTTTGGTTGAAATTCTATGCAGTGTAAAAATATATATGTAAATATAAAAATATATAGATATATTATGCATGTTTTCCAGATGATTGGACAAGAAAATCAAATGAATAAGAACCAAACACCACTGGGTGCCAATGATATGAAGTAAAGAAAAACTGCCGAGTGTGCTGTTAAAGTTTTTATTTTATTTTATCGTATGGGTTAAATAAAAAGCTTTTCCATATTTCAAATCTTTATACATTTACAAACCTCAGTATTTTATTAGAAATTCATAAAATTCATTTTTGCTTCACTAAAACTAAATGCATTATTATTTTTAAACATGTCCATAATATTGCTTTAGTTGGCCTGCTATTTGCAATTTATTGCCACTACTTTACATCTTTAATAAATGTAGAAAGTCTTAATCAAAATTACTTACTCATTTTTCTCTAATTAGTTTCTTTATGTGCTTCTCATTCCACTCAGACTCCTCAAGTTTTCATTCTGATTTACCTATAAATTTCTGGTTAACATGGTTAAAATACTACTTCATTTATCATATTTAGACCTTTAAATGTAGTTTAACTGATATTTGGGCTTCCTTAATGTCTTCTCTATAATTGTTTTGCACTTTCAGTATTTAGAAAACACCATTCTCACATCTCTTCACACAGAACAATAAGATTCCCAAGGGATTCTTCTCATGATATTCCTTCTCAGGTTACAAGAAATTTCAATGTGAGAATTTTAAACTGGAACAGGTGTAATGCTGTCCCAAGGCCTACAGATAGACAAGTCTAATCTTGGACCATAATTTGTTTCTTAACTAAGTAATTAATTAAATATAGTTTGAGCTTATCCTCTTGTTCTCTTGTTCTCTCTTGCCCTCTTGGGCTCTTCCTTTCTCCCTTCCTCTCCTCCACTTGGTCATGGCCAGCCTCTAATTCTCTACTCTCTCCTTTTCTCTAATTGCCTCTACTACACCCTTAACTCCCAATCCAATGCCACAAGTAAAGTCTATTCTATACTAAAAATATAGTTCACACACATATTTTAATACGTGAATGTGTGTATGTGTACCGTGTGTTTGATTGGTACCTGTGGAGGCCAGAAACTAAACTAAGATACTGTGGGAGTGCTTGTGAACTCCACAATGGGGGTTTTGGAACTGAACCCTTCTCTTTTGTGAATTATATGTCCTTGTTTTGTTTCTATTACTGGGACAAAAATAGCATGACTAAAAGCAACAAATGAAAAAATAAAAGGTTTATTTGTTTTTATTTTTTATAATGCATTTTTATCAGATATATTTTATATTCTCATTTCAAATGTCCCCTTTCCTGGTTCCCTGCCTTCCGGAAAATCCCCTAACCCATACCCCTGCCCCTGCTCACCAATCCACCCAGTCCCTCTTCCCTGTCCTGGAATTCCCCTACACTAGGGCATTTAGCCTTCTCAGGACCAAGAGCATCTCCTCCCTTTGTGATAGAGCCTCCCAGGTGGAAACCATATCAGACTACTGTCAGCAAGGACTTGTTGGCATTCACAATAGTGTCTGGGTTTTGTAACTGGATATGGGATGGATCCCTTGGAGGGGCAGTCTCTGGATATTCTTTCCCTCAGTCTCTGTTCCACATTTTGTCTCTGTATCTCCTCCTGTGGGTATTTTGTTCCCCCTTCTTAGAAGGAACAGAGTATCCATACATTGTTCTTCCTTCTTCTTGAGCTTCATTTGTTCTGTGAATTTTATCTTGTAAATTCCGAGCTTCTGGGCTAATATGCACTTATCAATGAGTGCAGACCATGTGTGATTTTTTTGTGATTGTGTTACCTCACTAAGGATGGTATTTTCTAGTTCCATCCATTTGCTTAAGAATTTCATAAATTCATTGTTTATAATAGCTGAGTAGTATTCCATTGTGTAAATGTGCCACATTGTCTGTATCCATTCCTCTCCCGGGGGACATCTGGGTTCTTTCGAGCTTCTGGCTATTATAAATAAGGCTGAAATGAATGTAGTGGAGCATTTGTCCTTATTTCATGTTAGAGAATCCTCTGGGTATATTCCCAGGAGTGGTATAGAAGGGTCTTCCAGTAGAATTATGCCTTATTTTCTGAGGAACCACCAAACGAATTTCTAGAATGTTCATACCAGCTTGCAATCCCAATACTTTTCAAACTATTCCAGAAAATAGAAACAGAAGGAACACTAACCAACTTGTTCTATGAAGCCACAATTACAATGATACCAAAACCACACAGAGATCCAACAAAAAAAAAGACTACTTCAGAACAATTTCCCTTATGAATACTGATGCAAAAACATTCAATAAAATTCTTGCCAACCAAATCCAAGAACCCATCTAAATGATCATTCACCATGATCAAGTGGGCTTCATCCCAGGGATACAGGGATGGTTCAATATACAGAAATCTGTCAATGTAATCCACTACATAACAACAACAACAACAACAACAACAACAAAAACCCTCAAGGAAAAAAAACACACAATCATTTCATTAGACGCTGAAAAGCATTTGACAAAATTCAACATCCTTGCATGCTAAAAGTCTTGGAAAGAACAGGAATTCAAGGCCCATACCTAAACGTAGTAAAAGTAATATATAGCAAACCAGTAGCCAACATCAAACTAAATGGAGAGAAACTTGAAGCAATCCCACTAAAATCAGGGACTATACAAGGCTGCCCTCTCTCTCCATATTTATTAAATATAGTACTTGAAGTTGTAATCAGAGCAATTAGAAAACAAAAGGAAATCAAAGGGATACAAACTGAAAAGGATGGCATCAAATTATCACTATTTGTAGATGTGATGATAGTAAACATAAGTGAGCACAGAAACTACACTAGAAAACTCCTAGTGGATGGATATAAAATTAACTCAAACAAATTAATAGCCTTCCTATACTCAGAGGATAAACAGGCTAAGAATGAAATTATGGAAACAACACCCTTCACAATAGTCACAAATAATATAAAGTATCTTGGTATGACTCTAACCAAACAAGTGAAAGATATGTATGACAGGAACTTCAGGTCTTTGAAGAGAGAAATTGAAGAAGACCTCAGAAGATGAAAAGATCTCCGATGCTCATAGTCTTACAGGATTAATATAGTAAAAATGTCAATCATTGAAAAGCAATCCATAGATTCAATGCAGTCCCCATCAAATTCCAACTCAGTTCTTCACAGAGTTAGAAATAGCAATTCTAAAATTCATCTGGAATAACAAAGAAGAACCCAGAACAGCTAAAACTATTCACAACAGTAAAAGAACTTCTGAGGGAATCAGTATCCTGGACCTCAAGCAGTACTACAGAGCAACAGTGTTAAAAACTACATGGTATTGGTACAGTGGCAGGCAGGTAGATCAATGGAATAGAATTGAAGACCCAGAAATGAACCCCCATACCTATGGTCACTTGATCTTTGACAAAGGAGCTAAAACCATCCAGTGGGAAAAAATAGCCTTTTTAACTAAGAGTGCTGGTTCAACTGAAGGATAGCATGCAGAAGAATATAAATTGATCCATTTTTATCTCCTTGTACTAAGCTCAAGTCCAAGTGGATCAAGGACCTCCACATAACCACACCAGACACACTGAAACTAATAGAAAAGAAACTGGGGAAGACCCTTGAGCACATGGACAGAGGGGGAAAATTCCTGAACAGAACACCAATAACTTATGCTCTGAGATTAAGAATTGACAAATGGGGCCTCATAAAATCACAAAATTTCTGTAAGGCAAAGGGCACTGTCAATAGGACAAAATGGCAGCCAACAAATTGAGAAAAGATCTTTTCTAATTCTACATCTGAAATATTGGCTAACATCTGTACAGAGCCATATTGGGGCAGTCATGCACATGGTTTGAGTTTGACATTGGTCAGGGACAATCCATGGCTTCAAGCAGGAATCTGCTGTTAGGACATAAGAGGGAAGTAGGTTAAAGCAGGAGTTTTTATCCTTGGGAGGAGTGCTCAAAGTAAAGGTTAAGTTCATTGTTCCTCCAGGTCTAGGAATTCCTGAATTAAGCAGGTGACCCACCCAGCTGCTAGCACAGTCAAGACGAGGACCTCCAAGAGAAGCTAGACAACTTCCACTGGAACTCAGCCCTGAGTCTGGGGGGAAGGGTTTGCCCAAACTGTTAAAAGGTCTGGCGCCATTAAAGTTTTAGGCTTTGATCAGTGAATATTGTCTTGGCCCTTCTTTTCGCCCCTTCCCTATCCATCCCTCAGCTTCTGTTCCAGCAACCCAGTTCATAATAGGTGCAGGCAGCTAAGGAATACAACAAACACCTAATACAAACAAAAACTCTACACTTTAGACTCCAGAGAAGCAAATAACCCTATTAAAAAATGTGGTTCAGAGCTAAACAAAGAATTATCACCTGAGGAATATCGAATGGCTGAGAAGCACCTAAAGAAAATGCTTATTTCATTTAATAGTTTCCAGTCCATCATCAAGTGAAGCAAATGTAGGAACCTAGAGGTAGAAACTAGAGACCATGGAGGGATATTGCCTACATGTTTGTTTTCCATGGTTTCATTTTCGTGCTGTCTCATAGGACCCAAGACCACCATGCAGGTTTAGTACTGCATATAGAGTGATGGGCCTTCTAACAGTCTTCAGTCAAGAAAATGTGCCCACAGAAACACCCCCAGGCCAGTGTGAAAGTCACAATCTCTACTTTGAAGCTTCTTCCCAAGTGACTCTAGTTTGTGATGAGTTGACAAAGACTAAGGAGCATACCATTACTCTAAGCTTTAAATCACAATTCTTAAATTTAGATTCTTCTTTTATGTTTCAGAATGAAATAGGAAGAATATACAGGGGACCTTAAAAGATGAATGCTAAAAGAATGTAACAAGTGCTGGACAGATGACTTAGCAGTGTAGAACACTGAGTGCTCTTCCAGTGCTCTATCTCCAGTACTTACAAGGTGACTCCCAACCATCTGTAAATCCAGTTCCAGTCTCTGCAGGCACCAGACATACATGTGATACATAGAAATGCATGCAGGCATACTATCATTCATCTAAAATAAAAATAAATATATCTAAAAATCTCCAAAACAAAGAATAACATAACAAAGAAGCCTCTTTCCATTACATTGACTGTTTTTTTTTTTTTTTTTTTTTTTTTTTTACCCTGAATTGTAAAACAGAGAATACAAGGAAAGGCACACTAGAAAGAATGAAAACAGGTTTTACCAAAAACATCACTGCATAGTTTTAGCTATCTGATTTGAAATATTAGTAGCTGTTTCTTCTTCTTTAAGTTTGCTTTTGGCCAACTCTCTCTTATTTCACCCATGGAATATCACCCAGTATGTTTTAACATATTGATATAATGATAAAACTTTTATATTTCAAATATTATTATGTGGTATCCCATGTAATCCTAGCTGTCATGCATGAATCCTGAGACATATTCTTTGTAGACTGTGATGTCCTGTACCTCACCATGTTTTCCTGGTAGGCCTGGAACTTTTCATCTTCCCAATTCTTCCCCACATGGGCTAGAATTACATTTGTGCCATTTTCCTATCTACTATATGCAAAGAACTTTTCTTTTTTTTCTTTTTAAAAACTGAATCATATTTTTGTGTTTTGTCTTTTTTTTGATTTTTACATATTCAAGGGGCGCAATATTATCCTCCAATGTACACAATCTGTGTGCAATAATCAAATAAAGGAAAATAGCATATCATTTACTTTAAGCACATATCAGTTTTACATGGAAAATCCATTCTAAATTATATAAGAAATTATGGCTAATGTGTATCCACCAACTATATAGCAGAGAACCAGAATTTATTTTTCTTAATTAGCTATAACAATGTACCTGTTAACAATCATATGCTAAAAGCTTACCTCCCATGCATAATGATTACTTTTGGTCTAGTCATATTCAAAACACTATAAAGCTCTTTCAATTATCGTTTCAATATACATGTGATTAGTGTTTGAGATCTACCCTGAAGCATCTGGCAATTTTTATGTCTGTGAAGGACAGAGGGTAAATATTTTATATTCCCCGGAATTCCTTTTTCTTTTATAAATATCACCTCTACTGTCATCTCATATAGTTAATATATAGATGAAAGTGTATTCTTTATTTTCAATAAAACTTGCTTTTCTAAGACATACTAATGGCCAGATATAGACTGAGGAAGATGGTTCTAGATTAATTGGGGACAAATGACATTTTCTTTATTGGTAGACTTTTTTTTTATTCAATATAGTCTTTATTTACATTTCAAGTGTGTTTCCTTTTCCTGGACTACCCCTCCCCAAAAGTCCCATAAACCCTCTTCCTTCCCCCTGTTCCACAATCTACCCCTTTCCTCTTCCCTGTCCTGATATTCCCCTACATTGCTGCACTGAGATTTTCCAGGACAGGGGACCCTCCTTCCTTCTTCTTGGGCATCATTTGATATGTACATTGTGTCTTGGGTATTCCAAGCTTTTAGGCTAATATCAATTTATCAGTGAGTGCATACCATGAGTATTCTTTTGAGACCAGGTTACCTCACTTAGGATGATGTTCTCCAGTTTCATCCATTTGTCTAAGAATGTCATGAATTCATTGTTCCTAATGGCTGAATAGTAGTACTCCATTGTGTATATATACCACACTTTCTGTATCCATTCTCTGTTGAGGCACATCTGGGTTCTTTTCAGCTTCTGGCTGTTAAAAATAGGGCTTCTATGAACATAGTGGAGCATGTATTCTTATTACATGCTAGGAAATCCTCTGGGTATATGCCCAGGAGTGGTATAGCAGGGTCCTCCAGAAGTGTCTTGCCCAGTTTTCTGAGGAACTGCCAGACTGATTTCCAGAGTGGTTGTACCAGCTTGCAACCCCACCGGCAGTGGAGGAGTGTTCCTTTTTCTCCACATCCATGCCAGCACCTGTTTTCTCCTGAGCTTTTGATCTTAGCCATTCTGACTGGTGTGAGGTGAAATCTCAGGGATGTTTTGATTTGCATTTCCCTGATGACTAAGGATGTTGAGCATTTCTTTAGGTGCTTCTCAGCCATTTGCTATTCCTCTGGTGAAAATTCTTAGTTGAAACAAAGAGAACTGTACAAAGAATCAACAAAAGGAGGAGCTGGTTCTTTGAGAAAATCATCAAGATAGATGACACCTTTAGCCAGACTAACCAGAGGGTACAGAGACAGTACCCAAATTAGCAAAATCAGAAATGAAAAGGGTGATATAACAACAGAAACTGAGGAAATCCAAAAAATATCATATCCTACTTCAAAAGCCTATACTCAACAAAACTGGAAAATCTGGTTGAAATGGACAATTTCCTAGACAGATACCAATTCCCAAAATTTAATCACGATCAGATAGACCATCTAAATGGACCTATAACCACTAAAGAAATAGAAGTGGTCATTGACAGTCTCCCAATGAAAAAAAAGCACAGGACCAGATGGCTTTAGTGCAGAATTCTATCAGACATTCAAAGGAGACCTAATGTCAATACTCTTCAAAGTATTCCACAAAGTAGAAACAGAAAGAACATTACCCAATCTGTTCTACAAAGCCACAATTTCGCTGATACCAAAACCACACAAAGATCCAACAAAAAAAAAGAACTTAGACCAATTTCCCTTATGAACATTGATGCAAAAATAGTCAATAAAATTCTTGCCAACCGATTCCAAGAACACATCAAAACAATCATTCACTAAGATCAAGTAGGATGCAGGGATGGTTCAATATACGGAAATCCATCAATGTAATCCACTACATAAACAAACTCAAAGAAAAAAAACATACATGGTCATTTTATTGGTAGACTTATCAGGTGTGGTGGTGGATGACTTTAACCCCAGTACTTGGAGGACAGAGTCAGTCGGTCTTTGCATGTTCAAGGCAAGCCTGACCTGTAGAATGACTTCCAAACAAGCTAGAGCCACTTAGTGACAGTTTGTATCAACAACAAAAAACTGAAAGAAGGTAAAATATGAAAGGAAGAAGAAATGAAGGAAAGGGAAAGGAGAAGGAAAAAAAGGAAAGAAGGGACAGAGATTTCTTTCTGAATATTCTGCTTTTCTAAACAAGAACAATCTAATTACCTATCTGGTAGAGTTTTGTGTAATATGTTAACATGTTTGAGGGAATTATATTTGTCAATATTTATAATGCAGATTACTTCCAGTTTTTTGTAATTTATTTCTTCTATCTTCTCAGAATACAGATTCTCTAGTATTATTTTTCCACCACCTAAAACTCTCTACTATCCAAAACTTTTGTGACTATAGTAGTCATCTGAGTGCTTCACCTCAATCCTCCACACTAGAACTTGTACCAAGTCCTATGGCCTTCAGCATTCTGCAAATATACTTGTTAATTATCAGTACCTGCCTATATACTATTTAGGTTGTAACTTCTTTATTAGCTTCCCTTAATGGGTTTTAACCCATTCAGATGCTTTTTTTTCTTTCAAAAACTGGACAACACATCTTGCCCGTGTTGTTATAAGTTCAGTTCTCAAATTCTTTCTAAGCATATGAGAATTTCAATTTCTTTACTAATTTTTCAGTGAAGTTTCTGGAAAGAACATTCACAGATGTATATACTCAGCCATATTTACCTAGAGGTATGTAGATTATATATATTTAAAAAGAATAAGAGTCACATAATATGGAAAGTTAATCTAAGAATAGATACTACTTAAATGTTGCTAATCAAAGGCACAGTAAACAAAAAACAAAGTGACTTTCATATGTCTGAATACCAGTGTTTAAGTTCTTAACCATTTTAGCTTCTTCTCCTTAAAGCTCTCCATTTAAACTTCAGCCTCATGTTTGTGTATGATTAAAAAAAAAAAAAGAAAAGAAAACAATAACAACAACAACAAAAACCTTTCCAGTAAAAATCTTTTCTTGTTTCCATGCCTTTGTTCTAGCATTGTGGACTCTATATTTCTAGAACTAGAAAGCCAGTTAAATAATTTGTTTTATTACAAAAATAAAAGAATTTTTATTAGGACATGGAAGATATATTATACAAGTGGATATGTAAACAAGAGAGTGCAACGTGGCTGCACTGTAATTCTACGTAGGCTGAATTTATCTGATGGCCCTGGAAAACAACTTGAATATGTTTTTAGAGCAAAATAGAAAATAAAGGCTTCTTAGCAGTATAATAAATGTAAATTTTGTTTTATATTCAATATTTAAAGTACATGTACTTCAAATATATCTTGTTACATACATATATTAATACTCATTTCAAGTAACAAATAAAATGTTGCAAAAATATTTTTAAAATTTGAAAGAGTGAACAATAGAATGTAAAAGAAAAATTCAGTGCTAACTAAAGATACTTATCTTGAGTATTTTGTAACAAGCAGTCAATAGTTTCTTACTCACTATTGATAGGACATATATATTCCCCAATTTTATGTATGCAGAGATGATATTGAAAAAATATGACTATGATACTTAAGGTTAATTATATATTTAAATGTGGTGATAAATATATTATTCATGTATATGCCAATATATGCATTTTGATTAATTTATTTAGATCCCAAATGCCACCCTCTCCAAGTCTCCCTTTACCAGGTTCTTCCTCCCATTCCCCATCCACTTTACCTCTGAGAGGGTATACTCCTGAGTATTCCTCAACCCTGCTGTCTCAAGTCTCTACAGTACTAGGTACATCCTCTCCCACTGAGACTGGACAAGGAGTCGACTGATACATATGTGTTGGGGGGCCCACCAGCCTATGTATGCTCATTGGTTGGTGGGTTAGTCTCTGAGAGTTTCTAGGGATCCAGATTAGTTAATGATGTTGGTCTTCCTATCGGGTTGTCATCCTTCAGTTCTTTCAGTTCTTCCTGTAATTCTTCCTTTGGGGTTCTTGACCTCTATCCAATGCTTAGCTGACGGTATCTCCATTGTCGCAGTCAGCTGCTATGTAGAGACTATCAGAGAACGACCATGTTAGGCTCCAGTCTGAAAGCACAACATGGTATATGCTAATTTAAACCATACTGAAAGTAGTTAAATCCAGTAAGTTGATAGATTATAGAATATACATGTCACAGAAAATTGCTACTTTTTGCTTTGCCTTCTTTTAAACAACTGGTAGTAATTTTCTTTCTTTCTTTCTTTCTTTTTTTTTTTAGTAGATATATTGCCTATTTATTCACTTTACATTCCACTTACTGCTGCTTTCCTGGACACCCCTTCCCACAATTTTTCCCCTTTCTCTGTCCCCCTTTCTTTTCAGAAAGGGTGGGGACCCCTGGGTATCTCCCCACCCTGGTACCTTATGTCTCTGCAGAGCTAGAAACATCCTCTCACACTGAAGCCAAACAAAACAGCCCAGCTAGAAGAACATGTTTCACCGACATGCTATAACTTCTGGGATAGCTCCTGTTCCAGTTGTTTGGGGCCTACATGAAGCTGAAGCTGAACATCTGCCACATACCTGCATGGCCAGCCCAGCCCGCATATACTCTTCGGTTAGTGGCTCAGTCTCTGAGAGTCCTAAGTGTCTAGGTTAGTTGATTCTGTCCCTTTTGGAGCTACAGTCCTTTCCCCTATTCTGACATAAGAGTTACCAAGGTCCATCCACTCTCTGGCTGTCTGTGCTTGCATCTGAGTCAGCTAATGGGTGGATCATCTCAGAGGACAGTTATGCTAGACTCCTGTCTCCAAGCATAACAGAGTATCATTAATAAGAGTTAGGGATTAGACCTGGCCAATGGGACAGGTTGGCTATGGTTTGGCCATTTCTCAGTCTCTGCTCCCTCCCTACCCTGCATTTCTTTTTCTTGTAGACAGGATAAATTTTGGGTCTACAGTTTTGTGGTTGTGCTCATGTCCCTATTGCTTCACTGGGTTTCCTGCCTGATTATAGGAGGTAACCACTTCAGGTTCCATATCCTCAATGTAGTAAGTCACAGCTAAGGTCACTCCCCACTGATTCTTATCTCAGGTCTCTGTCATGTCCTGGAGATGCTCCCAAGCTCCCCTTCCCAAGTCATAAAAAATTATTATTATTTTTTGCTTTGCATTCTTTTAAACAACTGGTAGAAAATTTCTTGACATGATTACAGACAATTTCACCTTTGTGTTTGCTTGAATTAGAATAAATGTTTTGCATGAGCAAAGTATATCCTTTCCTATGAGTTGTATCTTCTATCACAGTCATGATAAAAATCTATGCAGTTACCTATATTATATGAAAGGACTATTTCAGAGTGTATAGCAGTGTAATATAAGTGTGTAAGGAGATGTACATTCTGGGTACTATTAATGTTAGACCTACAACCCAATTTTGCTTTTACAGATAGTAATCTGAGTAACTTAAAAATAAATGTGTTATGTCAGACTTTTAGAAAATATTAGCCTTAATAGTACTTTTTGTGTGCATACATAATCAGTGTGGAAAACATTGCCTAGTACCTAAGAAACACTCAAGAGTTGTTTCTGTGTTTAATTTTGTATGAGTTCTGTGTTTTTCCTTAATCAAATTTAACAACATTGTAGAAAGAAGCAGGAGCTCAATTTGAACAAGTCCTTCACCAATTCTCCCCATTATTTCATTTTGAGAATTTTGTAATCTGAATTACAGGTTCTTGTAAAGAAATGTAGTCAACACTGAAAACATACTTCCTATTTCAAAGCACTAATCAATACAAATGTTATTCAGATCATTCATAATTAGGTCATCTAAATAATGTCTGTTTGACTGAGGAGAAAAATGATAGGATTCACTAGTATATACACAACATCTAACAGCATATTAATATAACAAGACTTATAGTTTGCTGATACTATTGAAAAACCTACTTTGGTATAATTTTTGGAGATACATTTTTTCATGCACAGTTTCACTGGCACTGTAGTCTTAATATTGCTCACTTCCAGGCAATCTTGGCAAAATCTTGAAAATGATTTTAAGGTGTTTTCTTCATAAACACCAAAAATCACTATCTTATTGATCTACCCAACTCCTAATATTGCCCATTTTTGATCTTCAAAACAAGATAGAGAAGGGCTATATTTTGTATGCATGTTTTCTTGTTGACTCATCTGTTCATGCCTAACTAATTCAAAATCTTGCTTCTAAAAAGCATTTCTCAATTATTTCATACTCATAGTTCCTCTAGTCGAAGCCCTTAACTGTGCAGAACAATGTTTCTACTGTAGTCAAATTAGACTCAAATGGATTCAACTATTGCTTTCCCACATTTTCAATCTGATAACTTCATTTTAATCAAATGACTGTGAATACGTTATTAACTAGTTCAATCTATTGCACATGTCTTTTAAGTTCCTCTTGGAATAAGCACAGTTTATTTGAATCCATGAATTTGCCTTTTGGAACTTATAAGTTAAAGCTGCATATATTTCTTACATGAATTAACTCATTCATATTTCATGCAATATATTTTTTCTTTTACATATGCCCACTCAAAATATTAGCCTGAATCTTGATACACAGAAAGAGAGAATATATAAAGAAAAGGAGCACTATATTCTATCTTTGCTATGATTAATTATTCAAAGACCTTTCATTATGCATATTTACAAATTTTAGCTTCTCATCCAGATTTTCTACCTCAGTATCAATGCTTTAAGAACATTTTGGAAAATGAATGATTACAATATTTTGCCCTAAATAATTTTCTATATGAATTAACATAATATTTAAAAGATTTGTCAAAAATTGTGTATGTATGTACATATGTGCAAATAGCTGTGTAGATCAGAATAGGACATATACCCCATAAAGTTGGAGTTATAGGAGGTTATTAGATGCTTGATATCATGCAGGAAATTGAATTCAGGTTCTCTGCAGGAGCAGAAATCAGGAAGCTGAGTTGTTTATCCTATATGATAATACACTTGCATTCAAGAGTAAGACAAAAGAAAAAGATAGTGGTGATAGTATAATTAGTTATTTGAGAAGGGTGATGTATCTATCAAGACTTTGTAAGATGAAGTTGTCCAAAAGTGAAATATGAACTCCTTTTTCTTTCTACTGTATATCTTCATATGTTACAACTGGTTATCGCAAATTATTTAAAACTTTTAGTTCCATTTATCTTTAATGAAATTTAAAATTTTAAATAATTATTGAGGAGTCTATCTAAAAGTATGGGGTCTAGAGACAATAAAAATATACTGTGTTATTGAATTCTTGCAAAATTTGTGACTTGTTTCAAAATGTGTTCTAAGGATTATTTTATAACTCTTAGTAGCAATGAGAAAACTGACTGGAGCATGTGAAATTGAGAAATGTTTTAGACATAATTTTTGTTATACTTTGTGAATTAAGGACATTAGAAATGTTTGTTTCTTTATAGAAATGCATGACAATTAGATTTGTGCATTTATTGCATATTGCATAACAGGGCTTGGTTCATATGAATTAGTATTTTATACATGGCCACATATGACTATATACATGAGAAATTCATTACACACACAGATATAGATTATGAAAACCCAATAAAATATTTGGGATTATAGAAGTTGGAGAAATACTGAAGGGACTCTTCTTTGCATATGTATTTTTCTTTTTTCTTTTTTCTTTTTTTGTTTCGACTGCATTCTCCACATATTCCTTAAGTGGACCTAAAATTCCGACCCTCCTCTGGTTCTTTGGTACTGAACCAATAAACTTCAAACATATAATTTTAGTTCATAAAGTTTTATTTATATATTCATTTATTCATATATAATCATGTGAATATCTATGTGTGTGAATGTGAGCGTATGTGTGTATCTTCATGTGCATTGTTATTATGCCTACTTTTTTTCTGTGTGAGGGAATTAGATCTTCTGGAACAAAAGTTAGAGACAATTCTGATCTGCCATGTGACTTCTGGGAATTGAACCTAAGTCCTCTGGAACAGCAACCAGTCCTCTTAAAATGCTTCAGCCTCCCCCCCCCCCCATTCCCACATGCTCAGGCACATACATACATACACACACACACACACAAACACACACACACAAACACACACATTTATTTCTTCTTTAATGTATGCCACCTTGATAAGGAATTGCATTTATGTATTTCACCCATTTGTCTTCATCCTATTAATTTCCATTATGATAAGTAAAGAGTTTTCTATCTACTGAATTTATGTGTCCAGTTGTCCTATGATTCCATGTCAATTGAATTATCATGTATGGATGAAAAAAGATTAGGAAATTTTAATTACAAAACTGATGTTGGAACAATGAAGATTTAAACAGAGGAAGACATAGCAGTACTTCCAAAAACAATTAATTTTATTAAGAATAAAGTAATGTAGGAAAAAAACGTAATAAAAATAAAGTAATGCAAGACTGTTCAGTGAGTAAACCATGATTGCTCTGCTACCTTGAAGAATATAGTTCAATTTCTGGATATAAGATGGAAAGAGTAGACTCATTCTCCTCTCTGAAAATAGACATCTTTTCTTCATGCATCTGATCTTCATATGTACAGCATGAAATTTGACCATATCTGAACAAACACACATGTATCATATATATAAAATATTAATAATATGAAAATTAATTTAAAAAGAATAAATTAAGTATTACGTTATATGATAAACATTTTCTTTTTATTCATAATATAGATATTGTTATGAAATTTGAGTTTATCATGGAGAAAATATAAAGGGAATTACATATAAGATAAATTCTGACCATCATCAGCTCCTCTCATTTTTTACATTCATTTACCTTTTTCCATAGTACTATTGATTTAATACACTAATGCTAATGTTCTCAGTAATTGAATGCTATCAGAATGAAAACTCATATTTATTACTTTTTATATTTTTCTGTTACATAGAATGCATACCATAGATATTATATTAAATTATGGTTTAATTTAGTAGGCAAGGCTGTCTGGCCATATATATAAGATGGTAATGAGTGCTTGATAAATAGAATAGAAATAATACCAGGTGAACACTAACAACCATCCCTGAAGAAAGGCAAAGTAGATTGATAAAATATTCCAATGTAGTTTTTAATTTCTAAAATTTTTAATTTGGCTTTAATGTCTACATTTTATTTTTATATTATGCAAATAGAATATTAAGCAGTTTTTAATCTTTCACTATTTTGAAAATGTTATTTCTTACCCTTATACAATGTATTATAGCCATATTTAGACTCCCTTTCCTCCTGCAACTTCCCCTTAACTCCGTAAGAATGTCCATCTTTCACCTTGTGGAAATTTTTGGGTGAAGAAATGTTATTTTGGAATTTCTGTGTTCGTATGCTGTATCATATTTCTTATAAAATTAATAGGCCTTTATTCACTACCTCTGTTATCTATCTATCTAACTATCTATCTATCATCTATCATCTGGAATATAATCAAGACTATAGTCTAAAGTACTGGATATTCTGTAACTAAAATGTAAAGAATAACATAAGAGAGAAGCTTATAAATCAGTATTAATCATGAATGGTGATATGAAAACCTTAACTACTTAATCTAAGTGAGTCTACAATTGTATAAAGAAAATGATCTTTTATAAACATGTGGATTTAATCCTAGAACAGAAGCTTATTTTAAGCATAAACATAAGCATAATTCAAAATATTAACACATTTCAAAAACATGCAATCACCTCACTAGACAAAGAGAAGGTTTTTAATAAGATTCAACAATATTTTAAACCAACTGTTGAAACTAAGGATGATGTGTAGTTTCCTCAATCTGATGAGAGAACATTTTCAAAACTGACATCTAGCTTCATAGTTAATGCTGAGAAAGTAATGTTTCTTTCCCCAAGATTGGGAAAAATTAACCTCTATATTTCAAGTGTACTTTTAAAAAGAAATTATATTCAGTAGAAAAATATGAAAAATTTTAAATAAACATACAATTGTATATGTTGGCACTATAATGGTATCGAGGTTCTTAATTTATTGAGATATAAATTTTATAAAATGTTTGTATCTTCTGGCACTACATACCAACAGAATTACTGAAAAATTTAAATGGGTTTAATTTGCATTATCCTCATGATTAATGATATTAAGCATTTTTTCTTGTTTGTCATTTATAATATTAATTTTAGAATATTATAGAATTTAGAATATTGAATGGAATAAAATTAATTCTACTCAATATGTAGTCTACTTCATAAACTATTAAGTACTTTACATCTAGAAAACAGTTTAAAGATAGTAAATGTTCTCAGATACATCATATACTTCCCCACAGTGATACACTTCCTTTAACAACATTACACCTACTCCAATAAGGCTACACTTCCTAATAGTGCCACTCCCTGGGATAAGTATATTCAAATCATTAGAGTTATGGCTATCTCTTAGATTTTCTTTATTCAATTTTAAAATTAAGTTTACACTTGTCTTTAAATAATAAAGTTTCTTAATCAGTTACTAGAAAAACCAGTATAATGCTTTCCTGTGCATGATATAGCCTTGTCCTGTACAATTTGGATGTATGAGAGCATGATAATAGGAACATATATAATTCCAGAATGTCATATTTCCTCTTTGAGGTGTCACTGGAAACAGTACTGTGGTTGATACTTATTTCTAGTTAGTTGGTCAACCTACCTTGCCAACAAGATGTAACAGACAGAAGTCAAAGTTACACAATTACTTGTCCTTGGAGCTAAGGTGGTCTCAAGACTTTCCAGAAACATGTATTAGCACAGATTATCATGTAAAGCAGAAAATAATCTACACCTAGAAGAAATGATAATGGATAGTAGGTAAGAAATTATATGCGTATTATACTGTATATATTTCCATATTCATTTTCCAGATCCTACTTGATTTATTTTCATCATTTTTTGGAATAGGAGCTTTTTCAGTATTTGAGATATGTTGAATTAATATGTTCAAGTGTGAATAGAATGAAGATAGAGTCTAATGTCTAATGTATTTCTCACCAACCAATTAAAGGCACTTGCCTATTTCAGATGGTAGACTAAGTTGAAGATAATATTTCATATTATTTTTCTGAAAATTGAATTTTAGCAGTGAGTAACAAAGTTTGTATAGTACCATAACTTTTCCCTTTATTTGTCACTGTTGATTTTCTATATTTCATATTATTTCTATTAAACTGCTTTTGCCATTTTGAAGTGAATCTAATGAAATTACAATTGTGCATTTTTGGAACATTTTATTTTTCCTGTCAATCAAGTTGATAAGCATGGCTTCTAATATGGGCATTTAATGGTTTACCAAAGTTATTTCAGCCACTTTATATTGGTTAAAATTGAGAACCGCAGGAAACTGTTGTTTGTCCTTTGAAACATATCATTTTCAAAGAGTTTCACTTCTTCATTTGAAAAGGATGTTCTATACAGGATGTGATGATAATCTAAATCTATATTTCAGGAAAAAAAAGCAACATGAGAAAATTAAGATTAAAACCATGAAACTGATTCTGGTGTTTTTGTTCATCTCATTTCATGCTGAAAGGTATGAAAGCATGGTTGTGCTGGCCTGTCATCTGTTATTTATTCTTTATCTATGTGTTATTCTTAAGTAATTTTAATTCATTTCTATATATCAAAATCCTAAGGATTTTCTGTGGCCTTCCAAATCTCTGTTTTTACTGTAGGTTGATTTTATGATTTCTAAAGTCATTGACAATTGTCAGCTTCCACTTTGAATATTAAACTATATCTCAAATTCAAAACCCTTTATTATCAAATATATTCTTACTGGAGAATGTTTGTATGAAACATCCAAGTCAGTGAACTATCTTAATGTATACCCTATTATTTATGCTAAACTTCTTCATGCTTCCCTATATTCTTCTCTCTGTCTTAACTAAAACCAAATCATACAAATTACAGATGTTAATAATTTACTAAGAATTTTCATTGTCTTCTCTTGTATTATTGTTTTGCTGCATCTCTGTCCATCATTACTTGTTACATACATACATACTCATGGCTCTAAGTTGGTCTCTTCCAAATTTGATCTCTATTTTAACACATGCAGTTTGCATGACCCTTTTGTAATATTCTAATATTTAAAATACAATACAAACTTCTATGCTGGGCTCTGATACAGTGATTTTGTCTGGCCAATATTGTTATTGGTGACCAAAGAACAGAATGAAATATAAATGCAAAATATCCACTTCAGAGTCTGAGATACATGAGTGAAGTGATAAGCAGAGAGGGGAGCCAATATTCTCTAAGTACCTTTCCTTTTTCTGGCATCTGCTACTTAGAACTGGGAAAGACGCCAAGAATTTTGTCTGAAGTCTGCATTCAAGAAGGAAAGAAGACAACCTGGAGTGTGGCAATCTCTTGAGGCATGCAAAACAAAGATTGGAGATAGAGACTGATAAAGCAGCCAGGACAGGACATATTCCTCTGAGATTACAGTAAAAAAGGGAAACAGATCTCTGACTCCCACTATTTGGAAGTATTGCCCTTGGGATATTTGTTCAAATTTCATGAGCATCTACAAAACTAAGCAGAAAGTTGTATGCCTAAATTTCTTACCTATGAAAAATGAGTTATCTAAAAAAAAAACTAGTAAGTCAAAACAACAGTAATCATATTTTTCTCATGATTCTCATCACTTGGGAAAGGTTTCAAAGGGCCATACTCTTGATCTCCTCAGCTGAAGGAGTGTTATGACTTAGAGCTGGGAAATATACAGAAACTCCCCTTCTCCACTTAAATGTCTGGCATTTGATGCTGGTTACTAGTTTGGGGCTGTGCTTTAAATACTTTTCTATGGTCTTTCTGTGAAAGTGACTGGTTATTTTGCTGCCTGATAGCTTACTTCCAAGATAGAATATCACAAAAATTGTCATGTAAAAGAAGTCATATTTCCTTTATGTCTTAATTGCAGGAATGACAGAGATTTGTTCCCACAATAGAAAAAAGTCAACTCAGATTCAAATGACAGTTATATCTCTCATGTTCATGTTAATCTTAAATTGTCAGGAAAATGTGAGGGGTATGAGATTATATATATATGTGTGTGTGTGTGTGTGTGTGTGTGTAATCTTTAAATCTGTACTATTTTGTTTACAAAAACCCCAAAGATAGTTCTTATCCATATTGTAGTACTGAAAGGACAAGTCTCCAAAAAGATGCATTTTTGGTATGAGGGAGATGGTTCAGTGGCTAAAAGGCTTGTAGTTTAAGAATAAGGCTACAGAGATAGCTTAGTAGTTAAGAGGCATTGTTGTTCTTCTAGAGGGCCAGAGTTTTATTCAACAACTATATATTTTCTTATAACCATTTTTAATTCTATTTGTAGGGGCTCAGATACCTCCTTCTGGCCCCTATGGGTGGGTCCCAGGTAGATACATGGTACATAGAAATAGATGCAAGCAATACACATATATACATAAAAATCAAATATTAAAAATTTGAAAAGAACTAGGGTATGAGTATTGATATAAAACATCCAGAGAAAATCAAGATGTGGCAGTACATGCTTGAAACCCAGGGAGTAGAGTGCTGGAGACAAGCAGATTATGGGCTCTGGTTTTACTGAGAAACTTTGTTGAAGAAAAAGGAGGAGGAAGTGGAGGAGGAGGAAGAAGAGGAGGAGGAAGGAACAGAAGGAAAAGAGAACAAGGGTAGGAAAAGTGAAGAAAAAAGGAGGATGAGGAGGAAGAGAAGAAGGAGAAAAAGGAGGGTAAATGGAAACACTCAAAGTCAAACTCTTGTTTCTTCCACACATTGTATACATACACACATGTATAATACACACACACACACACACACACCAAACATACCAGAACTGATGATTGCAAATGGTAGACAAAAATACATTAAGAACTGAAGGTGCTGAAGGTGTTTACACCCCCATAAGAAATTCAACAGTATCATCCAGTCAGAACCTCCAAAGCACCCAGGGACTAAATCACCAACCATATGTAGCAGAGGATTGTATTATTTGGCATCATTGGGAAGGGTGCCCCTTGGTCCTGTGATGGCTCCATGACCCAGCGTAGGGGAATGCTAGGGTGGGCACTGAGGCTGGAGTCGGTGGGTAGGTGGTGAAGCACCCTCATAGAGTCCGGCCGAGGGTGGAGGTGTTGGGGATTTGTAGAGGGGAAATTGGGAATGGGGATAATATGTGAAATGTAAATAGATATAGTAGCCAATAAAACTTTTTTTAAAGTTGGGAAGGACTCCTAATAATCCCAGTGATTCCTAAGTTGGAAATCATGTAGGGTTATATATCAAAAGGGAATAGAAAAGAAAAAAGATGGACAATTAGAAAGATCGAATCCTACTTTTAAATTTATTCAAACCCTGATTAGTCTAACTGACCTTTGTTCTTCTTTCTCCCTGAAAATGTGACTAGCATTCACAGAAAAGATATTATCTTCAGAACAATTAAAATTTTAAGCATACAACATATTTAATCCCATTGTCAAAAATTAAAATAGTATTGTCAAAAATTAAAATAGTATTGAGAAATATCTAAATGGAATTTTATTACTAAAGAGATTAGGATTATGGAATTACAATTAATGTAATATATACGTATAAAATATAGGGGACATAATGTGTTACCAATAATATTTGGTCAATAAAAAAACACGAAAAGAGGCAAGTCATTAAATAAAGAGATATTAATCAAATAATAATAAGTTAGGCTTTAATCTAGTCATATTAATAATTACATTGAACAGTGTAGAATTCAAAAGGTCATTCCCAGGTTAGGAAAGACAATATTTAAATGCAATTTATAAAAAGTATATGCTGAAACTAAAAAATGAAGCTGAATGAAAATAAAGAATGAAATATGAGAAAGATTCTGTAGTTATATTAATAACAGGAAACAGCCAACAAGACAAGAATGATTAACTAATATAAAATGAGTCAGTTCATAATTCTAAAATTGCAAAGTTGTCAGTAAACATGTACCTAACAAGATACCCTCACAAAGGCAAACATAATGTTAAAACCGAAAAAATAAGTAAAACTAAAAGATACTCGAATAACAATATTAAAGGTACAGTGATCAAATGCTTTTCCTTGAAAAACATTGTTGCTTCAGCTCTTAGCTCGCTTATGTTTGCCCTGAGTTGAAAAGTGTTAGCTCATGGTATAGAGGACTTTTACTCCAGCAACATGGCTCCTCTGGCAAGAGATCATATCTAAAAACCTTCTAGGTCTAAATGATCTGACCAGAATGCAGACATGCTCTGGATTACATTGTGATCTGACCAGAATTCAGACATGCCCTTAGTAAACACCTTTAATCTCTAAAAGTGGAGGTAAGGCTTGTAGAATGAAGCATCCATCTTTGAATATGACTTCTAATTGAAGGTCCAGCAAGTGCTGAATCAGAGAAAGATCTGGAAGAATGAGGGAAAGATAAGTTAAGGCCAACTCTCAGGAAAGCAGAGCAGGAAAAGGGCTAGTTGAAAACAGGGTGAGAGAAAAAGTCTCTTGTGCGGCTTGTGGTATGTGTGTATTGAAATTTTACTGGGACAGTTTTATAAAAACAGGTTCCAGAGAGAATGAGCTCGACTTAGGTTAAGAGAGAATGAGCCAGAGAATAAGAAGGATCCATAAGTTTTAGAACATATTGCCAATGTTAGTATGAGGTCAGACAAAGCAATTCAATTAGAAGATGAGAGAAGACAGATTGAATCAGTGACCTTGGAAGATTAAATTTTATAGTTGCTAGAAACTTCCAGGCCTAGGCCTAGGTATAGTTAGAACAGAGAAGAAAGGGCTCTGGATGTAGCTTTTGTATGGCTCTTATCACATCCCTTCAACTGAGGAAATAAAAGCAACATGCATCCCTGAAACCCTTAATTTGGGATCTCTTGACCATCACCATTTAGTTCATTTGAGTCCTTTTGAAATACATACATGCTATAGAAATTTAGGATAAACGAATTTTGGATTATGATGTTATTCAAATATTTTGTCTATGTTTTTACTTTTTAAAATATTTAACCAAAAAGCATCTTATATTAAAGATACATATATCATATTTTAATGTACATGTAAGTTATGTAATGAATTTCTCAGTGAAATTTATTCACATATTCATCATCATTTATCTTGTACAGCATAACAAATTATGTGGCAAAAGAAGAAATCTCAAATACTGTTAATGAAAATAACTATTTTTGCAAGCACATTGTCAATATTGACTAAAACTACACATCTTAATTGTAGGTAATTCTAGTTCTAGTCTCTTCCCTTTGAAGTAGTAAACACCAAATTTAAGTGAGACAGATTTTATAGCACACCATTTGTTTTTAATATTTTAAAATTTAATTTTGTGTGTGGGTGTTTGGTCTGCAAATATATGTGCAAGCACTGTCCACAAAGGCCGGAAGACGCTTTGGGGAAGCCTAAATCTAGAATTAGAGACAGTAGTGAGCTGACATGAGGAGGTTTGGAATCAAGTCTGCTTCCTCTATAAGAGCAATAACTTCTTTTAACTGATGAGCAAACTTTCTAACCCATTACTATTCTCAATAAATAAAAACTGAAGAAATAAAAAGTTATGAACACTTGAATATAGATAAATTGTGAAACATGCATGAAATAGAAAACTAAAAAATTCCAAATTCATAATGGGAGTTATTAAACATTAACAGTATATTTTGCATTAGTCAGGGTCCAGTTGGCATTCAAAGGTAGGCAACTCACTTTAAAGGAAATAAATTGAAATGAATAATCACTAATTTATTTTGTTTAAAATTTCTATATTCTTTGTTTACATTCCATATGATTTTTCCTTTCCCATTTCCCCCCCTCCCCATAAGTCCCATAAGCCCTCTTCCCTCTTCCCCTTCTCCAATCAACCACCTCCCATTTCTCTGTCCTGGCAATCCCCTACAATGCTGCATCAAGTCATTCCAGGACCAGGACCTTATCCTTCCTTCTTCTTGGAAATGATTTGATATGTGAGTTGTGTCTTGCGTATTCAGAGCTTCTGGGCTAATATCTACTTATCAGTGACCGCATTTCATGTACGTTCTTTTGTGAATGAGTTACCTCACTTAGGATGACATTTTCTAGTTCCAACCACTTGACTAAGAATTTCATGAATTCATTGTTTTTAATTGTTGAGTAGTATTCCATTGTGTAAATATACCACATTTTCTGTATCCATTCATCCATTGAGGGATATCTGGCTGCTTTCCAGCTTCTGGCAATTATAAATAAAGCTGCTATGAACATAGTGGAGCATGTGTCCTTATTGCATGCTGGGGAATCCTTTGGGTATATGCACAAGAGTGGTATAGCAGGGTCCTCCGGAATTGTCATGCCCAGTTTTCTGAGGAACCACCAGACTGATTTGCAGAGTGGTTGTACCAACTTGCATTCCCACAAACAGTGGAGGAATGTTCCTTTCTCCACATCCTCACCAACTCCTGCTGTCTCCTGAGTTTTTAATCTTAGCCATCCTGACTGGTGAGAAGTGAAATCTCAGAGTTGTTTTGACCTGCATTTCCCTAATGACTAATGATGCTGAACATTTCTTAAGGTGTTTCTCAGCCATTCGATGTTCTTCAGGTGAAAATTCTTGTTTAGATTTGTACCTCAATTTTTAATAGGTTTATTTGGTTCTCTGGAGTCTAACTTCTTGAGTTCTTTATATATATTAGATATTAACCCTCTGTCAGATGTAGGGTTGGTGAAGATCATTTTCCAATTTGTTGGTTGCTGTTTTGTCCTTTTGACGGTGTCCTTGTTTTTTTTGGGGGGGGGGTGGTTTGTGGTATTTTTCAAGACAGCGTAGCCCTGGCTGTGCTGGAACTCACTTTGAAGACCAGGCTGGCCCCGAACTCAGAAATCTGCCTGCCTCTGCCTCCCAAGTGCTGGGATTTAAGGTGTGTGCCACCACTGCCTGGCTGACAGTGTCCATCACCTTACAGAAACTTTGGAATTTTATGAGGTCCCATTTGTCAATTCTTGACCTTAGAGCATAAGCTATTGGTGTTCTGTTCAGGAACTTTTTCCATGGGCCTATGTCCTCAAGGGTCTTCCCCAGTTTCTTTTCTATTAGTTTCAGTGTGTCTGGTTTTATGAGGAGATCCTTGATCCACTTGTACTTGAGCTTAGTACAAGGAGATAAGAATGGATCAATTTGCACTCTTTGGCATGCTGACCTCCAGTTGAACCAGCACCATTTGTTGAAAAAGCTATCTTTTTTTCCACTGGATGGTTTCAGCTCATTTGTTGAAGATCAAGTGACCATAGGTGTGTGGGTTCAATTCTGGGCCTTCAATCCTATTCCATTGATCTACCTGCCTGTCACTGTACCAAAACCGTGCAGTTTTTTACACTATTGCTCTGTAGTAGTGCTTGAAGTCTTAGATACTGATTTCCCCCAGAAGTTCTTTTACTGTTGAGAATAGCTTTAGCTATCCTGGGTTTTTTGTTCTTACAGATGAATTTGGGATCTTGTTACACTGAATCTGTATATTGCATTTGGCAAGATGGTCATTTTAACTATATTAATCCTGCCAATCCACAAGCATGGAAGGTTTTTCCATTTTGTGAGGTCTTCTTCGATTTCCTTCTTTAGAGACCTGAAGTTCTTGTCATACAGATCTTTCACTTGTTTGGTTAGAGTCACACCAAAATACTTTATATTGTTTGTGGCTATTGTGAAGGGTGTCATTTCCCTAATTTCATTCTCACCTGCTTATTCTTTGAGTATAGGAAGGCTACTGATTTGCTTGAGTTGATTTTATAACCACCCACATTGGTGAAGTTGTTTATCAGCTGTAGGAGTTCTCTGGTGGAGGTTATGGGTCACTTAAGTAGAGTATCATATCATCTGCAAATAGTGATAGTTTGACTTCTTCCTTTCCAATTAATATACCTTTGACCTCTTTATGTTGTCTAATTGCTCTAGCTGAAACTTCAAGTACTATATTGAAAAGATATGGAGAGTGGAGCAGCCTTGTCTAGTCTCTGATTTTAGTGGGATTGTTTCAAACTTCTCTCCATTTAGTTTGATGTTGGCTAACAGTTTGCTGTATATTTCTTTTATTATGTTTAGGTATGGGCTTTGAATTCCTATTCTTTCTAAGATTTTTATCATGAAAGGATGCTGAATTTTGTCAAATGCTTTTTCAGCATCTAATGAAATGACCATGTGGTTTTTTTCTTTGAGTTTGTTTATATAGTGGATTGCATTGATGGATTTCTGTATATTGAACGATCCCTACATCCCTGGGATAAAGCCTACTTGATCGTGGTGGATGATCGGTTTGATGTGTTCTTAGATTCGGTTGGCAAGAATTTTCTTGAGTATTTTTGCATCGATATTCATAAGGGAAATTGGCCTGAAGTTCTCTTTCTTTGTTGGATCTTTGTGTGGGTTTTGTATCAGCATAACAGTGGCTGCATAGAACGAGTTGTGTAGTGCTCCTTCTGTTTCTATTTTGTGGAATAGTTTGAAGAGTATTGGTGTTAGGTATTTGAATATCTGACAGAATTCTGCACTAAAACCATCTGGTCCTGTCCTTTTTTGTTGTTGTTGTTTTGTTTTGTTTTTTTTGTTTTGGTTGGAAGTCTTTCTATGACCCCTTTTATTTCTTTAGGGTTTATGGGACTGTTTAGATGATCTATCTGATCCTGATTTAATTTTGGTATTTGGTATCTATCTAGGAAATTGTCCATTTCCTCCAGATTCTCCAGTTGTGTTGAGCATAGGCTTTTGTAGTAGGATCTGATGATTTTTTTGAATTTCCTCAGTTTCTGTTGTTATATCTCCCTTTTCATTTCTAATTTTGTTAATTTAAATACTGTCTCTGTGCCCTTTGGTTAGTCTGGCTAAGGATTTATCTATCTTGTTGATTTTCTCAAAGACCCAACTCCTGGTTTTGTTGATTCTTTGGGTGGTTCTCATTGTTTCTACTTGATTGATTTCAACCCTGGGCTTGATAATTTCCTGTTTACTACTCCTCCTGGGTGAATTAGCTTCTTTTTTTTTAATATTTTTTTAATTTTTTTATTCGATATAATTTATTTACATTTCAAATGATTTCCCCTTTTCTAGCCCCCCCACTCCCCGAAAGTCCCGTAAGCCCCCTTCTCTTCCCCTGTCCTCCCTCCCACCCCTTCCCACTTCCCCGTTCTGGTTTTGCCGAATACTGTTCCACTGAGTCTTTCCAGAACCAGGGGCCACTCCTCCTTTGTTCTTGTATCTCATTTGATGTGTGGATTATGTTTTGGGTATTCCAGTTTTCTAGGTTAATAACCACTTATTAGTGAGTGCATACCATGATTCACCTTTTGAGTCTGGGTTACCTCACTTAGTATGATGTTCTCTAGCTCCATCCATTTGCCTAAGAATTTCATGAATTCATTGTTTCTAATGGCTGAATAGTACTCCATTGTGTAGATATACTACATTTTTTGCATCCACTCTTCTGTTGAGGGATACCTGGGTTCTTTCCAGCATCTGGCAATTATAAATAGGGCTGCTATGAACATAGTAGAGCATGTATCCTTATTACATGGTGGGGAATCCTCTGGATATATGCCCAGGAGTGGTATAGCAGGATCTTCTGGAAGTGAGGTGCCCAGTTTTCGGAGGAACTGCCAGACTGATTTCCAGAGTGGTTGTACCAATTTGCAACCCCACCAGCAGTGGAGGAGTGTTCCTCTTTCTCCACACCCTCTCCAACACCTGCTGTCTCCTGAATTTTTAATCTTAGCCATTCTGACTGGTGTAAGATGAAATCTTAGGGTTGTTTTGATTTGCATTTCCCTAATGACTAATGAAGTTGAGCATTTTTTAAGATGCTTCTCCGCCACCCGAAGTTCTTCAGGTGAGAATTCTTTGTTTAACTCTGTACCCCATTTTTTAATAGGGTTGTTTGGTTTTCTGGAGTCTAACTTCTTGAGTTCTTTATATATATTGGATATTAGCCCTCTATCTGATGTAGGATTGGTGAAGATCTTTTCCCAATTTGTTGGTTGCCGATCTGTCCTCTTGATGGTGTCCTTTGCCTTACAGAAACTCTGTAACCTTATGAGGTCCCATTTGTCAATTCTTGCTCTTAGAGCATACGCTATTGGTGTTCTGTTCAGAAACTTTCTCCCTGTACCGATGTCCTCAAGGGTCTTCCCCAGTTTCTTTTCTATTAGCTTCAGAGTGTCTGGCTTTAAAAAAAATAAAAATTAAAAAAATTTTTAATTTTTTTATTCGATATAATTTATTTACATTTCAAATGATTTCCCCTTTTCTAGCCCCCCACTCCCCGAAAGTCCCGTAAGCCCCCTTTTCTTCCCCTGTCCTCCCACCCACCCCTTCCCACTTCCCCATTCTGGTTTTGCCGAATACTGCTTCACTGAGTCTTTCCTAGCTTCTTTTAGTTCCAGGGCTTTCAGGTGTACCCTTAAGCTGCTAGTGTATGCTCTCTCCAGTTTCTTTTTGGAGGCACTCAGGGCTATGAATTTTCCTTTTAGCACTGCTTTCATTGTGTACCATAGATTTGTGTATGTAGTGCCTTCATTTTCATTAAATTCTAAATAGTCTTTGATTTTTTTTCTTTATTTCATCCTTTACCAAGGTATAATTGAGTATTGTTCAACTTCTATGTATATGTTGGCTTTCTGGTTTTTTTTTTTTTTTTTTTTTTTTTTTGCTATTGAAGACCACTCTTACACTCTTATTCCATACTGATCTGATAGGAGGCACAGGATTACTTCAACCTTCTTGTATTTGTTGAGGTCTGTCTTGTGACAAATTATATGGTTGATTTTGGAGAAGGTAGCATGAGGTGCTGAGAAAAGGGTATATTCTTTTGCTTTAGGATGATATATATATATATATATATATATATATATATATATATATATATATATATATATATATATATATATATAAAGTCCAATTGCTCCAAAGCTCTAGTTAGTTTCACTGTGTCCCTGTTTAGTTTCTCTTTTCCTGATCAGTGCATTGAGGAGAGTGGAGTGTTGAAGTCACCCTCAAGTATTGTGTTTTGTGCAATGTGTTCTTTGAGCATTAGTAAAGTTTCTTTTACTAATGAGGGTGCCCTTGCATAGATGAGCATAGATGTTCAGAATTGAGATTTCTTTTTGGTGGTTTTTCCTTTGCCCATTATGAATTGTCCTTCTGTGTCTCTTTTGATGACTTTAGGCTGAAAGCCAATTTTATCTGATATTAGAATGGCTACTCTGGCTTGTTTCCTGAGACCATTTGATTGTAAAATTGTTTTCCAGCCTTTACTCTAAGTTAGTGTTAGTCTTTGACACTGAGGTGTGCTTCCTGTATACAGTAAAATGTCTATGTCTTTTTATTGGGTAATTGAGTACATTGATGTTAAGAGATATTAAGGAATAGTGATTATTACTTCCTGTCATTTTTTATGTTATTTTTATATTTGAGTAGTTATCTTCTTTTGGGTTTGATGTATGAAGGTTACTATGTTGCCTTTTTCAGAATGCAGTTTCCCACCTTGTATTGGTGTTTTCCACCTAGTATCCTTTGTAGGGCTGTGTTTGTGGAAAAATATTGTGTAAATTTGGTTTTATCATGGAATATCTTGGTTTCTCCATCTATGGTGATTGAGAGTTTTGCCGGGTATAGTAGTCTTGCCTGGCATTTGTGTTCTCTTTGAGTCTGTATGAGATCTGCCCAGGATCTTCTAGCTTTCATGGTCTCTGTTGAGAAGTCTGGAGAAATACTGATAGGCCTTCCTTTATATGTTACTTGGCCTTATTCTCTTACTGCTTTTAATATTCTTTCTTTCTTAACTACATTTGGGGTTTTGATTATAATGTGATGGGAGGTATTTCTCTTCTAGTCAAGTCTGTTTGGTGTTCTGTAGGCTTCTTCTATGTTCATGGGCATCTCTTTCTTTAGGTTAGGGACGTTTTCCTCCATAATTTTGTTGAAGATATTTTCTGGCCCTTTAAGTTTTAAATCTTCACTCTCATCTATACTTATAATCTTTACGTTTGGTCTTCTCATTCTGTCCTGGATTTCCTGGGTCTTTTGGGTTACAAGCATTTTGCATTTTGCATTTTCTTTGACTGATGAGTCAATGGTTTCTATGGTATTTGGCATCTGAGATTCTTTCTTCTATCTCTTGTATTCTGTTGATATTTGCATCTATGGCGCCTGATTTCTTTATAAGGTTTTCTATCTCCAGAGTTATCTCCCTTTGTGATTTCTTAGTGGTTTCTACTTTTGTTTTTAGATCCTGGATGGTTTTTTTCAGTTCCTTCACTTGTTGTTTGTGTTTTTTTTGTAATTCTTTCCAAGCCTATTTTGTTTTCAGGCTTTTTTTTTAAAGGGCATTGTTTTTTTTAATTTATGTATTATATGTAAGAACACTGTAGCTGTCTTCAGATACCAGAAGAGGGTATCAGATAGCTTTATGGATGGTTGTGAGCCACCATGTGGGTGCTGGG